>NC_140466.1:12987500-13430000 GCF_051167445.1 Perissodus microlepis
TCACTTTGAGGTAAATCCTTCTCATTAACGCACACTCTCACAAAAGCCACACAAAATGTCTCAAAAGGCTGTTCTCTCTAAACAGTTTAATTTACAAACATTTACTTACGTGTTTTGTGGACACCCGTTTAGCTACGTACACTGAAACATGCACACTCTGTTCCGCTCCACACATTAATGAATTAAACAGCTACATTTTAATACATCAGGTTAATTGGAAGTGCCCAACAATGGATTGAAGAATGTTTTATCCGCCAAGAATTGACTTGTTTTGTGCTTAAGGGTAACATGTAGCAAGTGGAACAATGGTATGGATGTGGTTTTTTTGTTGTTTGGAGGTTTTTTTTTAGTTCCGGTAATGAAAGAAAAATCCCCATTGTATACTGACGCACCTATTAGTTTCAGTGTGTGGTTTCCCAAACTTTCTAGGACTTGTTTAATTTGTTTTGTCATTGTGGCAGTTTTTTTTAACCCCTTCATACTGTTGTGTGTACTTAACGAGCTTAACTAATAGTCTCCTGAAAATGTGAGTGGGCTTCTTAGTGGGTATTAAAATGAAGAGCTCTACAGTTAACTGAAAAATACACCAGAAGTTCATTCAAAAAGCTTATGTAGGTGTAAGGACAAAAGGCAGCTAGAGATTGTTTGTTTTGCATATCCTGGTCTGAAGTATATCTTACAGAGGTTATCAGTTGAAACTCATGTGATGGGTCAATTATCAACTTAGCAAGCAAAAGCTTTAACCTTTTAAAGGGGGCAAATCATGGGTTTAAAGTACCCCCGTCATCTGAAATGGGTTTATCACAGTGTAAGTGTCAATATATCTGGCACAGTGCCCATCTAATAGGTAAACTGGGTTCATGATATTAAGAGTTTACAGTATGTTCACAAATGGTGTATTCTATAGTTGTCATTTTATTTTTCATTTTGTATATGAGTATTAGGTTAGTATCATCACCAGCAAATGCAAATTGCTTTTTCTATTGACACAAAACGGGGAAGTTAGGGAATGGTGAAGGTGCAAGCCACTATCTGCCGTTCTGTTGTCTATGTGGAGATGTCTGAGGAGGGGCAAAAACCTCAAAGAAGTACAGACAGCAGCTGCGGTGGAGACTTTTCGTTGTTTTTAACACTCAGCTTCACTTCAGCTCTTTGTATGTTACAACTTCTCTCTTCTCTGCCACTGATGGATGGACTAATAAGAGCACTAGGAAGAGGAGACTACAGACCAGATGCACCAAATATTTTTGCCACTGCCCCAGAGCCGTTCACTGCAAGTAGACAGGCAGTCCGAAGTTGGCCAATGTGATACCACTGCTGAACCAAAATTCCCCTTCCAGTTTCAAATGTACTGATTAGGAATGTAAGGAAAATTTCCAAACAGTTTCCCATTATTCTAGTACATGAGCTTTGTTTTTCTAGTCAGCAAGAAAAGAATGCCAAAAATAATTTAAAAAATCCTAGCTAATGGAGAATAACAGGTTTATACCGAAAACAAAAGGATCAGTTTCAGCACTGAGGCCTCATTGTTTTTATCTGCTTTCAAGCGCAAAAATTCTTCACTTCTCTCCACTGAAGCAAGAAAAAGCTGTCCACCCTCTACTCCACCTCTTTTGTCATCTTCTATTCATCTTTCCATACTTATTCTTGTCTGATAGAAAAGGAATGAACACTACACCAGTCAAGTGGAAAAGCAGACCCTTGATCTGCCTAGACACTGATAATCTGCAGGGATTCAACAATGTTAAACACTCTGAAAGACTTTCTCCCTTCTTCTGTTTGTTTCCTTTCCTCAGACCCTCATTTTGTCTGCTTCTTTTTCTCTAACAGACAGATATTAGTCAAAGTAAACCTCTAACATCTTAGCACAGGAGCTGGAATCCCAGCATTTTGCTTCGAATCTCAATAAAGTATGAGCTTCAACGTGGGACATTAGTCCAAGCATATCATCAGGTTTAGATGGCTATAAGTTATAGCGGAAAAAAGATCAATTTGTTAGATGTCAATGATTCTGATCCAAAAGTGTCTGAAATGCATAGAAATCAGGATAATTATAATTTTTGTTTCTGGAACGGTTAGATTTGATGACCCTGTACTATTTCTGTTTTTTTTTTTGGTTTTTTTTATTGTTTTGTATTTGATTCATTCTGAAAGATTTTAAAGTACAATTAATTCAACATTTAGAGAAGATTGTACTGAAGTGGGAAGTTTAGCTTTGGCAGACTGCATAAAACATTGTACCAATTCCCATTCAGAGCAATCAATGTGTATGTGTGTGTGATCGGTAATGTAGGTTTAGGTTGACCTCTCTGCCCACTGCATGAAAAATGTACCCTTTCTATACACCTACACACCACATGGATAATTCTTCAGGCTTGAGTCATATGAACAAACACATTAATGAACTCGTATTCTGATCTAGAAACATACTCAAGCAACACACATTTATACAATTAAATACAATTACTTCTCCACTCAGATCCCCACTTTCTATTCATTTATTAAAACACTAGTGATGGGTCTCTTAAAATCCTGTTCGTCCTGTCTGTGATGCATTTTATGCCACCCTCAGAACGTCACATTGGGAAAGATTTTACAATGATTTTTAAGGTTTATTTGCTTGTTTGTCTAGTGCATTTATAATACACTGCCAGCTTGTAGAAACGCTCCATGGACACTGCAGAAAGAGTATACAACTGCTGTCTGGGAACACAACTGAAGTTAGTTTTAAACAGGCTAAACTATGAATGTGGTTTTATCTGATGATTCAGTTTAGCCCTTTAAAGAACTGGTAGCATTACTGTGTGGTAATACAAAATAATTCCAGAACCACAATCCCACCGTGTCCTTTTGTTTATTATAGAAGTGTTATTGAGTTTGTTAGTGACTGAATTACTAGCTGAAAAGAAAATTCTTAACTGACATTGTTTTCTTCTCTTTCTCTTCCCCCCAGAGTTATATTCATGGCAGCAGTCAGGCACAGTTTGTGGCAGAGTCTCACATCATCCTTCTTCTGAGTATCCTTTAATTAAATTGTACTTGTTTGTGTGTCACATGTTGCAAAATGCTAATCATTTAGAGTAATATATCTCCATGAAATGTCCAGCAGCTCATCTTGGCAGCAGATTCCTTTAAATCACCATTTCCTCACCCACAGCACCTTTGAGAACTTTTTATGTTTGAAAGAGTGTTCCCTTTTGTTTTTATTTGACTTTTTTCCCTCCAACAAAGTCAAAAATCTCTGTTAAGGCCTTTCTGTTGGACTGAAGAAATTCACAATACAAAGACAATGGGTTGTCCTCTTTTCAACTTTTCTCCTTGCCTGATTTGTTCCAAATTCCAACAGCTCATGATTGAGTGTGTCTTTGCATGTATTTTCTTGGGGTCTTGTTTGGCAGGATAGATTTTTCTGTTTGTATTTGTTTACTTCTGTCTGCTTGTATACCCATGTGTACTTGCAGTGGGGCTTCTGTATGTGTGTGGGTAATGATACCATTCATTCCTAGCTGTTCTGTTCACCCCCATAGGAAATAACAGGTCCAAGGTCACACCTGCTGCAAAGCTATATTTATTTGTCCATGGTCACACAGGGTTTTTGTTGGGTTTTTTTGTCAATCTTCTGCCCATCTGATTACACCTAAATGAAACATACGCACCTGCTGAAATGGTAACACAGCCACCTTTGTTGTTAATGCAGGTGGCGTGAGCACATTTTATGAGCATCATAGAAGAATGTAATCTTGCTTAATCCTTAATTTATGCATGCAGAAACAGTTACCACATTAAGCTACAAAACCATACTCATTTAAATGTTTCCTTGATGGTATTATTTATTTGTAGACTGTCTAGCATCTTGGTGGTTATTAGTTATACTAAAGTTCAACTAATATTGGTGCGAATAAAGTGTTAAACAAGTGTTAATTTGTTATGTTTCCAGGGCTTTATATTGTTTATCAAACATGGTGTGACTGTTCAAAATGACATTTTATATTCTTTAAACAAAGCAAAGAATTTAAAAGTAAAAATATCCAACAAACAAAGACCTGTTTTAGTTGTGTTTCTAAAGCAGCTCTCCTACAGGTAGCTACTGCATAGTTAATATCCTTTTGTTTCATAATCTAAGGTTCACATATTCATAATGTTTGTTACTATAGACTGATGAGGGTGTAGGATGCCTGCAGGCCAAGGGACTGTTTTGTTTGTTTGTTTGTTTTTGTTTATTGGTTTGTTTTTTTTATACTTTCAGCCCTGCTACAGTCTTTTTCAAGTTCAGTTGCTTCTTGTAAGAGAAAAAGCAGTGGTTGCTTTGACATGATGGAAACTTTATATTAATGCAGATTGGTCTATAGTTATAATAATTTTTGTGACACTCTGTATAGCCACCCAAACAGCCACCTTGCTGTACATTGAGATCTTGTCTTTGTGTCGCACCAGCATGCCATATCTTTTACCCCAACATCAAGAGAATACCTTAGTTTTTCCCCTGTATGTTCCCATGTGGCAGTCTTTGTTTGTGCACCCCATCAGGCTTTGCCTAGTTGTGTGCATTTGTATGCAGAGCATGCTGGAGAGAAGAATCTGTAATTAGGCCCTAAGCCATGTGAGGCTGTGCTTGAAGTGATTTAAAAACAGCTCAGGTGTTGAATGAAAAAATGTTTGCTTCTGTAATATATAAGTGTTTACAATATTGTATGAGTATTGTATGAATTGTTCACAATTATTAAAGTTTAATCCTAACTGCAAATTACTTTTTGCAGTTAGGATTAAAGTGATTTGTCTTTCTGCAGCTGTGTGTTATTAATAATTTCACTTTATGCATGTTCTACAAGAGCACAGACAAAGACTTGTTTTTCAAAAATACTAGCTATGTTATTATATTTTCTTGTGTGTGTGTATATATATCGATACGAGTATTATTGCACCCCTAATATACACATATTAGGGGTGCAACAATACTCGTATCGATATTGAACCGTTCGATACAGTGCTTTCGGTTCAGTACGCATATGTATCTAACAATACAAAATTTTTAATTTATTTGATCAACTTTTCTTCTGACGATGCTGTCTGTGTTGAGCGCTCAGTGGATCTGCGTTCGACTCCGACTCCGCCAAGGCTGCACTGTCGAGCGCAGATCCACTGAGCGCAGCGCAAGCTAGCGAGACAAAAGTTAAGCTCATTGCAACATGGCAAATTGAACCTCCCCCACCCTCATTCAGATCTGGCGTTTGGAACTATTTTGGTTTTCATGTGAAGTATGACCCTGGTGGTAAGCGCGTCATGGAGAAAAGTAAAACAGTATGTCGGATGTGCCACGCAATGCGCAGTTAGCTTGCTAACGTGTTGATGCCGTCCACCCCCACGCACGGGGCGATCCGCGGTAACTCGTTAACAGAGATTTGCCGCGTTATGGCGTTAATGTCATTTTAACGAGATTAACACTGACAGCACTAGTGGGAACAAAATGAATATGACTGCACATTTACACCGACATCATTCTAGTGCAAAGACAAGTGGAAGCAGACAAAAACAACAAGCACGCATGCTACAAACTTTACCCGAGTCATTTAGACAGCCGTTAGCACATGATTCTCCTTATGGGGACCTGATATGTTTAATATGCTGCGAGAATATAGCCCAGAAGAAGCGTATAGTATAGCTTTTATTTTGGAAAGAGCCATTTCTCTGTAATAAACTCTCTTTTCCAAAGATGAGTGATTTCTCGATCAGATAGATTTATTTTGTTGTTTCAGCAACATTATTATAATATATTCATTATTCTATAGACTGTTCTGTTTGCTACACCACAATAGTCATTAAAATTAATAGTTTAACTAACTTTTCTCTCAATATAAATTTCTACTTTCTTCTTTCGTGTTTATGAGTCTGTTGTTTCCTTGACAACCTTGCCCCAGATGCTGCAATCACCATGGGGATGGTGCTTCTCAATGAAGCTGCCACCTCCAAGGGAGATGTTGGCAAGAGAAGAAGTAAGTTGACAAAGTGTGTGTGTGCGTGTGTGCATATGTATCTGTATAACTGAAACTAAATACATTGGAGCTGTGGCATACTTGCGTCCCTTATATTGAATATATTTCAGGTATCACTGATAAATTTGAAAAGTTAATTTTCTGTGGCTTTATAGAAAAAAACTCATTCATGCAAAATATGTTCTTAATCTACATGAATATCACATAAACAGAAACTAATGGAATTGCTAATGGTATCCAGCTGGATCCGTCTATGATCTTTGCAATTAACAATGGGTGGGAAAAAAAAAATACTGATAATTACTGAATTCACACTCGCAGTCTGTCTGGAATTAACATCTGATTTACTAAGCAGCAAGTAATTATGCAGCCACCAACTATGCAATTTGCAAGTAAAGAAGTTTAATGCCACAGTTCAGTTATGACCTGAAAGTTAAAAAGTATTAACTTGAGAACTGTTAAAAGTAGTGTTGTGGGAAACGTTTTACTGAAATTATTGGTATTCAATTAAAGTTAAATTAATGTACGTAAAATGCTAAATAGATGTAACATAATAACGCTCAGAATAAATTAAAAATACACATTCCCCCAGCAATATAACACAACTATTAAGAGCATAGGTTATACCAGAGCAGGATCAATAGAATTTCTGTATTTATGTGATGCAACTTCAAAACAACAGTCACTTCAAGGTAAAAGAATGCAATATTAGTTTGAAAAGCCCAACAAGTAGACTTTTTTACAAGCAGGTACTCGGTAACAGTGGGAAGGAAGAAGTCCCTTTTAACACAAAGACATGGTAGAACCAGACCCAGGGTTGGACAGCCATCTGCTGTAACCACCTGGGTGGTGAAGTTTAAAAAAAAAAAAAAAAAAAAAGTAGGGCATAAAGACACTAGGACAAAGCACAAACTATGAGATAAAAAAATAAAGATGATATCATACCTGATTCTGGATATATATAGTCAAATGATACACTCAATTATCTGAAACTTCATGTCAGCTAGAGTAGAGGCTAATAGTAAATGCTGATCAGTTTGTATTATATTTGTAAAGGGCACTTCATTGATCACATTTAAGGTGAGTCTGGGATAACAATTTGTAACTCCTTTAATCTTTAAGATTTAGGTTTGTTGTGGAAGTTTTCCATTTAAATAAAGCCTGCAGACGAGCGGTGAGCAGTAGCTAACATTCTTTAATCAAAACACACAAAGAACAGACAACCAAGCTTGATGGAGTGCCTACATGACCGCGGGGCAGACGGTCAGCAGAGTCTCCCTGAGCCTAGCATGGCTCTCAGTTAAATACCTTCTCCAGGAACAAAAGGCAGTACACAGCTGTTTCACACCTTAAGGTTCACACTCCCTTGCTACCTCCCAGAGTCCTCAAAGAGACAAAAGACTCTTCCTGTGGAGCTGTCTGCTTCCCCCAACTTCCTTACTAGACCCCCACCATTTGTCTTAATGTATGAGTGTGAGACTTGTTAAAATCCAGTGGCACCAAGGCATTATACAATAAAATAATGTGATTAATACATAAATAAAAGAAATTCCTATACAGGTTTCTAGTCTACATATGGATGTAGCCGTTTTTAAATAAACCCATTAGTTTTAAACGAGCACCATGAGGTAAATCATTGGTTTTGGACTAAAAAATGATATTTTGGCTGCAGCCGTGTTAGTTTTATATTTAGATTAGAGGCTTGGATGTTATCAATTTTACTTACCAAAATTTAAGCACATACTTCTTAGATGTGCTAAGAACCATAATTGTCCATGCTATTTGTAATATAATTCTAGTAATTTTATTAAAATGCTTGTAACACTTCCAGTCTGCACCAGGCTATGAACCCATTTTATTTGCAGTGAAAGCAGAAGTCTGAAGATTGACTCACTTTTGCAGCCAACCTCAAGTTGCGATTAGAGAAGTTGCAATTTTTGGCAATACATTATAATGTGTGCTTCACTTTTCACCCCTTAGGGACTTTTGCTTGGTGTGCACACATTTGACTATTTATTTAAGCACCATGATCATACCTTTGGTTTGTGTGGTACTAAAAAGTGGAGCATGTTTTTAGGAAGAAATTATGGTCCCTGACCTCACATGAGTGTCTGGGAGTCTTATGATTGTGACACATTACAGATGCAAAGTGGTCACTTGACTATAATAATTCCATATTAAGTATATGTACATATTGTCACTATTACTTCATTCTAATGTGTGTATTCGCTTAAATATGCATATTAAATTGATGATAATATGGAAGTAATTTACATGTCTTTCTCCTAGGTTTCATCTAATAGTTGGCAGTTATCATAATATTTACACCTGCAATATTTACTTTATCTTAAAATGTATTTATTTAGAGCTCTCCTCTCTGGCACTTTTTGTACCAGACTGTATGCTTCAAACTGGGTATCATATCAGAAAATGAGTGCAATCCTCTAAACAGCCCTTAATATTTTACAAGAGTTTGAGGATAACTTGTAGATTATGGCGGGAGATGGATATTAGATGACCTCTCTGGTAATTACCTCACACACATAGACACGGTTACACACTAGGGGATTTAATTAGAGTTAATGTGATGAAAAACCAACTCAAAAAAGTGTTTCACAAAAAAGTGTTTCACTTGTCCCTGTGAGGTCCCATATTAACTGATCACTCTAAATATCTAAGGGAAAGAGTAGCAACCCTGAGAATCACTTGGCATACTTGCATGCCTTGTTAAAGCTTGACATTTAAAAATATAATATTTTTTTAACAACATCAAGACTTGTTTTTCCAATATCACACAAACAAATACCACTCTACATACATAGAGACACACACATGCGTAGGTGGCACACTTAATTATCACCTGTAAAATGACGACATATTATGTGCACACTGCAGAGGACTCCATAATTTCCAGCAGTATTTTTAGTATATTGACTACTTCAATTCAGCCTCTTTTGTAGAAATACTACCTACTAATTTACATAAATTAAAGGAACCACACTATGAGGATTACATTATAATGAAACACAAGAATTTTAGTGCTTACAGAAATTTTCTATGCAATTTACAGAAAAACACACGTGTATCAAAGTCATTTTTAATAGATTGGGATTTATTCAAGGAGGGGGTGGAAAAAATGGAACACAGTACAGGAAATGGGGTGATGCCAGTTTTGAATCAAAGGTATACACCGCCAAAATGACCATATTGTTTTCTTCAAATGTAAGTTAATTATGGGGGGGTTGATTTTCCTTTGTCTTTTAGCTGCTACCTTTAGGGGTCACCAAAGGAGATCATCTGCCATATAAAAATAATATGCTATCAAATTGGGGCAACACTGTTTTGGTCTAATGACAGCAAAGAGTTTGTGCAAAACCTGATCATGTATCTTATCCAGTCAGTACTGCAGTGTTTCGTAGTTTCTTGAGCTTAAATAGTAAGTAGCTTCGTCTTGACTTCAGCTGTTCCCAAAAGACAAATACTTATTTGGCTCTTCTTCAGTTTCAGCTTGTTCGAGGTCTGTTTGGGGCCATTACACTGCTGCAGCATCAGCAATTTATTCTATCTGCCTTGGTTTGTTGTAAAGTCAATGACTTGTGTGTGATTGTATCTTCTGATGGAGTCACTTCACAGTTTATTCTTTGATTAGCAATTGGCTGCCGAAAACATGAGGAATCATTTAGCTTTACAGTCTATTCATTTTCTCCTCCTAATTAAATAGGCTTAACTTAATATGTTTATTGACTTCCTCTTGCTTGGGAAATGTAAATTTATTTTTACCATGCCAATATATTATGATTTGAATTGAGCCAAGTCATAAAGTCAAAAGAGGGATTACCACCTTTGTCGCTGAGGGAAATCATTCAGTTTAAACAACTTGTCATTTCGCCAAGGTCATAAATCACTTGGCATACTTGCATGCCTTGTGTGTGTATCATTATCCGTGGATGCATACTAAGATCTCTCAGTCATAATTGATGAGGTAAGGGAAATGCATCCCTTTCTACTTAATGAAGATACACAGACGTTCTGATGTTCCCACTGTATATATGGATGTTACAACCCTGGAAGAGCAAGGACACATGCACTTTCTGTGCAGACGCTGTAAAATATACATTATTTTCAATTAAGTCATTTGGTAGCACATTTCTATAATATAGTACTTGAATATTTTCATCAATTGGGCATCAGTATATTCCTTATTTGACCTCAAAAGGAACATAAGGTAGAGGGGATTCTCCACCACTCGCAGTCTTAGCAGCTCAGTCCCTAGCCTCTCCCCTTACTCTTGGGGAAAACAATGAATCACAAGTTGCTGCTCAGTGTGTGTGTGTGTGTGTGTGTGTGTAAATAGGTGAATGAGAAACACATTGTCAAGTTTTTAAACTAAGGTTAAAAAACTGTTTACCTTTAAATACCTTACATTTACCATTGTGACAGATGCCCCCTGTCTTCAGTGCTGTGAGCATGTGATTTGTACCGTGTGGTCAATGCACTAGGGCGTCAGTATGCATTCTCAGTTTGAAAAAAGTTGGGACGCTTTATAACACGTAAATAAAAAGAGAATGCACTGATTTGGAAATCTCAACCAATATTTTATTCACAATGGGAAAATGTCAAATCTGAAGGCTTAAATTTTAAAATTTAGTCATTTTGAATTTGATGGCAGCAACAAATCTCCAAAAAGGTGGGACAGGGCCATGTTTACCACTGCATAACATCCCCTCACCTTTAACAACGGCCTGTAACCATCCGGGAAGTGAGGAGACCAATTGCTGGAATTGTAGGAAATGAATGTTGTGCCACCTTTTTCTTGAATTTATTTATTTTTGGTGGGGGGCTCATAATACACCAAAGATTTTCAACGGGTGAAAGGTCCGGACTGCAGGTAGGTCAGTTCAGCAGTTCAGCTGTGATACATGTTGTAATGGGTTTAACATAATTTTGATGCATGGAAACGTACAAGTTTTAAAGCAACATACAGTATGTGCCTTTCAGCATTTGTGATGCATTTCCAGATGTGCAAGCTGCTGATTCCATAGGCACTTATCCACCCCCTCAGAATCAGAGATTCAAACAATGTGCTAATAACAAGGTGCATAGTCCATCTCCTCTTTAATCCACAGTATGCTCGGTCCATGTTTTCCAAAAATGAATTTCAAATTTTTGATTCATGTAACCACAGAACAGTTTCCCACTTTGTCTCCATTCATTTAAATGAGCTTTGCCCTGGAGAGCACGGCAGCATGTCGTGTTAACCTGCATTTGTGGATATCATGGAGATATCACAGGCGATGGAGATGTTCAAGATTCTTTATTTGTCTTATGCATAGTCATAAGAGTGGTGTGTCCTGAATGGCTCCTTGACTGTGCAAAACAGAAACATTAAGTAATGTTTAAATTTAAAAATCTGAAATTTTAAATTAAATAATTGAAAATGTACTTTGTGCAAATGGAATGTTAAAGTGTTTTGTGCCATATTAGCATAGCAATATATTGACAGAGCAATGCAAGTAGAATAAACAAAATGACCAGAGTAATGTAAAAACAGGGTAGTGTAAACCTATTTACAATAGATGTTTCTGAGCCCATGCAGATATTTCTGTGACAGAATCATAGCTTTTCTAATGCAGCGCCACTGGAGAGTGAGAGGTTTGCAGGCAATGTCCCTTGCACACAGAGACTTCTGCATATTTTCAGAGCTGTTCGCTAACATTATTTGCCATAGATGATAATTTTACGTTGAGGAACAATATTCTGAAATTGTTGCACAATTTGTAGATGCAATTTTTTTCCAGATTGATGAAACGCTGCCCATCTTTACTTATGAGAAACTCTCTAAGACACACTTTTTATATAGCCAATTATGTTGTTGACCTGTTGCCAGTTAACCTATTTAGCTGGAAAATGTTCCTCCAGATGTTTCTTTTTTGTGCCATTTACCTTTCTAGCCTTTTGTTGCCCCGTCCAAACTTTTTGAGACATGTTGCTGCCATAAAATTCAACATGAGCTCAAATTTTTGTCATAATAAATTGTCTCAATTTAACCATTTGATAGGTTTTCTATGTTCTGTGACAAAATATGGGTTTATAAGATTTGCAAATAATTGCATTCTTTTTTTATTACACAGCATCCCAGATTTGCGGGAATTTGGGGTGGAATATCACTTTCTCTCTTAAATATCACAACAGCAAATATAGTCTTATACAGTACATCTTATATTTTACCAGCCAAATGTTTTGATGTCAACTTTCTCGTGCATCCACACTCACCCTCTTGTTCTCTAACACTCGTAATTCTCCTTTAGGCACACAAACGCACGCACACCCCGTGCGTGTGTGTGTGTGTCCCGTGTAAGGACAAGAACATATCTCGCTATTTAGTCTCCAGGAGAGGTACTCATCCTAATCCCTGATTAACAATATCAGTCGGTGGTGACAGTTTTAATTTAACACAGTACTTCTTAGGGATTAGCCACTGCACAGGGGTGTGCATACACTCATACACTTGCACATACAGTGATAATTCCTCGGCAGATAAAAGGTCATGCTTATGTATATTTCACTTTAGAATAGCCACTGAGGAAATTTGATGATAATGGCTTCAAAGATAATTTTCTGTAACCCAGCAGGGTTTATCACGACAAAGAGACAGTAGCACATACCTTAAGGGATTATTTTTAAAGAAAAAAGGCTAAAGGAGACTTTTTTCATAATGTCAAGGCAGTTTGTGTTTTATATGCCCTTTCTAGTAATATTCTATTATCATGTTATGTTACCAGTGAGTTGTATGTTTTTGTGTTTAGCCGCTTATAAATTTGTGTTTATACATGTAAACTACCAACATGCAGATAAAAGGATGCTTTTAGTGTGTGCTATGTCTGAATCCTGTAAGCATATTCAATTTGAAAATGGATCAGTTATTATAAAAGAACATATTAGGGTGTCATGAATTTGAAAATGTGTAAGAATAAAATGTGCTTGTAGTAACTTAAAATCTAGAGGTTGTTGTGTAATGAAATATTGTTAATGATATTATAGCACAAGACTTCTAACCAGTAATGCACAGTAAAACAACAGTCTGTCTTTGTCTTCTTGCAGTCATCTGCCTGGTTGGCCTTGGTCTGGTGGTGTTTTTCTTTAGTTTCCTGCTCTCCATCTTCAGGTCCAAGTACCATGGATACCCCTACAGGTAACTATAGCAACCACACACCACTGTAAAGATGCTTCCACCACAGCTCAACAATTATTCAAGCGCAATATACAAGCAAACAATGAATCTGAAAATCACCGAAGCTGACATAAAATCACTGCAAAGTTATTGCTTTCACAATGCCAAAATCAGAGCCAAAACAAATCCATAAGTTCAAATTACTGCCTTGATTTAAAGACAGCTATTCAATCAAAAATACTCTCTCCAAAATATACAAGACACAGAGCCAAAGAATCAGTCATAGAGGCAGTATATTCAATATAAAGTATAACACAAAAGTTTCCTCAATTAAATAGTTAAAGTCATAGATGTCATGTAGGGTCTCATGTAGTGAACACATGAGACCCTACATGACATTAAAACCCATTTTCTAGTCAACCAACGGCAATTTGATTCCATTGTGTGCTAAAGGTCACCATAATAATAGATTTAATGCTTAACAGAAAATATCCCACAGCTCTTCAGAGTCTGGGTTCAGTTTATCCATCCGTGAGCAGCTTTAAAAGATTACAGCAGCCAAACCCCATAGCTGTTGAAACTCTTGAAACTCACCTTTGGACAGGATGTCAAGGGGTCTTCATCAAGGCAGATACTTTACAATAATAGAAGCTTGAACCCTTCTATGAACTCTTCCTTTAAAAAGACACAAATTGTAGTCTTCTAGTTCGGTGGATGGAGTTCAAATATAATAACGATTGTCTTGAGACTTTATTGTGGTATGAAAGTGATAAACCTTTTCTTTATAGGTCTGCTGAGACCATGATTTCCAAAAGGAATTTCAAGTTTTGTTTCAGTTTAGACCATAAAAACAGTTTCCATTTCATTCCATCCCATCTTAAATGCACAGGGGATAGCAACATTGCCTGATCTTTCTTATATTTGATAGAGTGGTTTGGTAGTTTTACCTTGGATTTATGGATGTAACAATGAATGGTATTCACTGAAATGGTTTTCCTGAGCCCATTTAGTTATTTCTACTACAGAGCTGTTTCTAATATAGTCATGTCTAAGGCGCCGTCATTCAATATCAGGTTTGTGGCACTATCGTTTGCATACTGAGATTCCTCCAATTCGATGAATCTTTCATTGCTATTAAGTGCCTCAATCACCGAATTCAAAGAAATATTATTATGCCTGCACAATCTCTGTGAGTGTTTTCATTGTTAGGGTTTTATTTGTTATTGTGAAATACATCAGAATTAGCATGTATTATTAAAGATTCTCACTTTCAATGTTGGGTTTTCTTTGTACTAGTTGAATGTTGGGTTTAAAGGAATTGCACATTTTCTTTTTTTGAAATGCACTTGGACTCCACTGGTTACTCAATAACGTATTTCTAATATTTTACATACGCTGGAAATATATGTGATGTGGTTTGTAAGACTGTAGCAAGGTCTTGACTTAAAATACAGTCTGAAAAGGCCTAGCTGCTGGTCCATTTTTAAGTTGCTAAAATATGGATGGATGTATTGGGACTTGTCATATACTGATTAGTTATTATTTTATATTTAAAATATAAAAATGTCATAAAAATTAAAACATTTTACAAGGATAGAAACTTTTATGAAGAAAGTCTCTAAAGTGGCATTATTTGTGGCAATTTTTGCATACAGTGCCGCATATACTGTATTTTCTGCACTATAAGGCGCATTTAAAATCTTTTAATTTTCTCAAAAATTGACGATGCGCCTTATGTATGAATTTTGGTCGTGCTTACTGACATCAAAGCGATTTTATGTGGCACACGGCACTCACAAATCTGTCAAAAAATGTTTTAGCATGACTTTGGTAAGCTACGAAGCCACACCACTTGATGGGTTGTCGGAGCATTACGGCTACCGTAGTCAGGAGCCTCGCGGAGTAATCTGGGTCTAAAACTCCAGCCGCTTCAGGTCCCAAAGTCAAAGGAACACTGTGGCATCACTGAGAGTTAAAAACTGTCTAAAGTCTTCCATCTTTAATAAAATGATCAGCGTTGTTACTTTACCAGGTGTAGCAATGAAGTTTAACATCCAGGCATCCATGAAAACAGAATTTATTAAATTTAACGGAGTTACAAGTTAGCAGGAAGTTAGCTCACTAGTTTCCACCTAAACATGATATAGCATGTTCTGACTGAGAGATTTCTGAAAAAATTAAAACGTACAGCTCTGCTACCACTTCCAACATAAATGAAGACAGAAAAACTAAACAGCAGTGATGTTTGTAGGGTTACTGAAGTTAGGTCTAGCTGGTATATAATGACACAGCGACACAGCTATGTTAGCATAACATAAACACAGTGAAGCTGGAGGATGAACACTAATTTCTTTCCACTCGATAAAAGTTAACGGGAGGGTTCCCGATGGTTAGGGACAAATGCAATCGCATGGTAGGATGCTGTAAACGGACCAGACTTCAGTCAGGAGAACAACTGAGATAATCCATCAACAATATGAGGTTAGTCATTAATATACTGCAACAACATGGGAATAGAGCAGCTGCGAGAGAATTCAACATTAATGAATCAATAGTACAGAAGTGGAGGAAGCAAGAAGAATGAGTTGAGTAAAGTTTGACTTATCTGTTTTGTTTCACTTAATGCGCCTTATAATCCGCTGTGCCTTATGTATGAAAAATACGGTAGTACAGTTTTAAATTCCTATTACTTAAGTCTGATTGTGGCTTTGTTTTTATTCTTAAGTCCATGTTATGTTTGAGTGGCATACAGAAATGTTTAGGGCCAATTCAACTATTCATCAGTTAAATTTCTGTTTCATAAATGCAAATCCGTTTCAGAAATGTTTCTTGTTTACATGCTTCCAGAAACAGTTTATACTCCAAATGTGTTTTTCCTTTTAGCTTTGTGTTTCACGAAAATGTTTTTAATGTGACACAAGGTTAGACAAAGAAATACTTTATTTATATCTCTTATTTTTCCCTCTCCTTGTTTGTTTCTACCCTCTTTCCTACTCTTTCTACTTCTTTTAATCTATCTCTGTCTCACAGCTTCCTTATTAAGTGAACAAACACAGTAGAGGCAGCCAGAAAAAACGTCAAAGAGGTGGTAGGTGAGAAGAAGAGGAGTTGAGAACATACTTGAAGAGGAGGCAGTGTCACTACTGAGTCTAAAGTGCATGGTCTGGTTTCTATTAGTGTATGTGTCATTGTTGGGTTTTTTTTTTTTGTTTTGTTTTGTTTTTACTTAACTACTACCATTAAATCTGCAAGCTGAATAAGAATTGGTTGTCACTTCATACACTGGACAATAAAGGCACCATTTTGCATGTCATGTATCTTTGTTGTTTTTTCATGACTCTTTAGCGCTAAAGTTTTTTATGTGGTTATATAAACTGACCAATGACAGTGGCAGTCTAATCATTTGTGACATATTGTTGTAAACATGAATTGAACCATATTTTTCAAAAATGCTGTTAAAAGTAAAACTGGAAACTAAAGATTTATGGTGGGTTAATGGGGATAAAAATGGAGCCAAAATCTCTAGTTCAATTCAGTATTTTTAAGTAACACGGACTAAGTAACCATCTTTATTAAGTACATCTTGTTTGCACTGGGTGGGACTCCATTTTGCCTTCAGAACTTCCTTAATTCTTTATGACATAGCCCCATATTGATTGTCCATACTGAACAATAGCATGACGGAGTTGCATGTCAAATTCTGTCCCCACAGTCTGAACATCACAGCTTTGACACTCATTGGAAATAAGGAGTCATCAGACCAAGCAACTTTTTTTTCTTTATCTTCTGTTGTCCAGTGTTGTCTGTGAAGTTTCTCAGTCATCCAGGTCATCGTAGTCTAAGGAGCTTGGAAAGAAAAGCGTCTGGACTTCTTTGAGTTGCTTGAAGACGTTTCACCTCTCATCCGAGAAGCTTCTTCAGTTCTAAGGGTCAAATGGTGGAGAGTCCCAGATTTAAACCCAGTGGGAGTTTCCCCCCAGTGGGAGTTTCCCAGACGCCTTAACGCCCACTCACATCCTGGGCCATCTGACCTCAGGAAATCACATGATAGGGTGGGGCCAGGTTTCACAATGAGCTCACCTGAAACCCTGGCCCTGGTGACCCACACCTGCTTTCACACCTTGGCTCATGTGATTAAGTAGAGGATCATCAGGGGGTCCTTTGTCCCTCTTTGGGGGGAAACTCCCACTGAGTTTAAATATGGGACTCTCCACCATTTGACCCTTAGAACTGAAGAAGCTTCTCGGATGAGAGGTGAAACGTATTCAAGCAACTCAAAGAAGTCCAGACGCTTTTCTTTCCAAGCTCCTTAGATTGTAAAGTGTTGATGAGTCAGTGTGAATTGTAGACTTAGTTTCCTGTTCTTATCTGACGGGAGTGGTATTTGGTGTGGTCTTCTGCTCCTGTAGCCCATGTGCATCAAAGGGTCAATGTGTTGTTGGAACTAGTGTTTATTTAACTTTGTTTTGTCTTCCTATGAGCTTGAAGCATTTACATCATTCTCCTCTGATCTCTGGCATCAGCAAACCATAACTTATCTTAAAAGGGCCATTCTCTGCAAACCCTAGAGATAGTTTAGTGGGAAAGTCTGTAGTTCAGCAGTTTCTGCAATACCCAGACCAGTCCATCTGACACAAACATTCACACCAGTTAAAATCACTCTCATCACCTTTCTTCCCCAATTCTGGCGCTCAGTTTGACCTTTAGCAGTTTGTCCTGACCATGTCTGCATGCATAAATACACTGAGTTGATGCATTTGCTGATTAGACATCCTGTTTTAAGAGTTATGCCTAATAAAATGGCCAGAGTGTAAGTTTATGACAATGATACATAATTGTGTAACATTATATGGATTAACATGGATAAATAAATCAAGTCATTTGCAATTGAGGCGCTAGGGCTTTGAGCTTTTGTTGGTAGCTGAGAATCAGGATGATGGGTTTTGCTCAAGTTTTCACCATGTGATTCCATCTGTGTAGCTGTAACATATTGTCTTAACCTAAGATAAAAATATGTTATTTAAATGTCTCTGTTCCTGCTGTTTCTAAATATTCAATATGCTGACTACGTGTCTTTCAGCTGCTGGGTATATACTATATTGTCATCTGGCAGCTAAATTATACTTCATGTTATGTAGCTGAAACCACTTGGGTGAAATAAGGGAAAGGTTATGATTGTAATGTAATAGAAAAAAAATAAACATCAAAAATGATTAGTGGGCTGCAGAACACAAACGGCAAACCAGCTGCCCAAAATTAAGTCAGTAAATAAGTACATTAACAAGCATACCTTAAACTGCCACTGAACTCATCACCAATGTAAAATGGTAGCTCGTGTACTGAGTTTACAGAAGAATGGTTGCTAGTAATGTTACGTTTCTTGCAGAAAGTGAGAAGCATAGGTCATTTAGAGAATACATACATTTTTAATTCCTTCACTTTTGGACTGCCCACTAAAACAGTGAGTGGGATGTGCAATGGATCCATTTATGTAACCTGCTGTGTGTGGGCAGACAGAGAAATGGTACTTTAGATAGACTGGGTTTGACAAATGTTATAAAAATATTCCAATTCTTGTCTATTTCTGTTTTAAATCATGGGAACAGTGAACCATTCTCCATTTTTCAAAATACACAGTATTTGAGTTCATCAGAACACGTTCTTAAGTAAAGTTAACAGAGTGGCTTACTCTTTACAGGTAGGACATGGTGTAATCAACTAAATATGTGTAACAGCATGGTAATACGCATAGCCACCCAATATGAAAGGTGACCCAATTCGATAAATGCCCACCCTCTTAAGGCTTGCAGGAAAATACTAACTTCCTTGGAGACCAAGTGTAATCTCCTCAATATCCATCCTCAAGTTATACCATATTGAGCTTATTGATTGGGCCAAAAATGAGGCATTATGTTTTGAGGGTTTTTAAGTGCCGTCTGAAGCTGAGAGGCCCTTTGCTGCAACATATTTGAATAAAAGTGAAGAACAATGCTGATCATCAGCACTGCAAGCAGAATCTCCCATCTGTTTTCCCTCAACTGTTGGCCTTTACGTGTGTCGGAAGAAAGCAGAACAAATGTCACCTTCAGGGGGGATAAGTATTTGCAAAGAGAGCAAAATCAATGTGGATATTAGATAGAGGACAGTTGTAGAACAAAATACACAATTACATGAAGAATAATCTTTCTGCTGGTTAGAAAAAAAACATATCACAGTTTGCACGCTAAAATTACACGCTAATCTTTCACAGCTACATTAGTGTATGCAAATTACAAGTTTAGATTACACTGCTTTTCAGCAAAACACACTTTTTCTGCTGTAAAGACCGTTTAAGCTATTAAATGATTGAGTCCTTTATAATGTGTATCCTCTGTGCAGGTACCCAAAATCTAAAAATACAGCCCATTAACTTGCACAGCTTCCAGATGTGTTCATCTGTTTTGCACAATAGCTTGACATTCTTTTTTTTATTTATTTTCTTTTTATTGCACTAAAATTAGCATGAATACCACATGTAATACAATGTTTTACTCCCAGAACTGATAATGTGAGATGGCAACAGGTTCAGTCCTACAAACCTTGTAAACATCCATCAGAAGACCACCTCCAGTTCCAGTAAATACAGCCCAGAAATTAAAACAAGGTTAAATTAAATCTCAGAAATTAGATTTACTTTGACATTGTGGCCACTGCACTGCATATAAATTAATGCCAGTATTTACAACAGCCATACATTTACAATTACCTTTAATGTCTGTCTTTTACCTTTAGACCTTTAATGCTCTTTAAAATCCACCATCAACACAATTTAGATTATGTACAGGAGAATATTTTGTATGTAACTGGGTTTTGCATTTTCTGCAGTGAACCCTTGCTGCTATATGTCCCTTATTTCAAAATCACATTTATCTAGAATTCTCATCAAATATGAAACTGACTGAAAAACCATGTCACCAGCCACGTCAGTCATTACCTTGCTGGTACCAGACTCCACACTCTATTTCCTTCAGAAATGCCTTAATTCTTTGTAGCATGGATTCAACAAGGTCCCGGTAACATTCCTTGGGGATTTTGGTCTAAACTGACATGATAGCATCGCACACTTGCTGCAGATTTGCTGCTAAATATCTATAATGCAAATCTTCCACCACATCCCAAAGGTGCTATAGTGGACTGAGTTCTGGTGACTGTGAAGGCCATTTGAGTACCATAAACTCACTCTGATGTTCAGTAAGCCATTTTGAGATTATCAGAGCTTTGTCACACGGGGTATTATCCTGCTAGAAGCAGTCATCAAAAGACAGGCACATTGGGGTCATAAAGGGAGGTACGTGGTCAGCAATAATACCAAGATAGGCTGTGGCTTGTAAACAATGCTCAGTACTAAGGCGCCCAAAGTGTGCCAAAAAAATGTACCACACCACAAAGGAGGACGGATCCGTGCTTTCATGTTGTTTATGTTAAAATCTGACCCTACAATACTAATGTCATAATGAAAAGTGAGACTCGTCATCTTCTCTTATCCACAATAGAAGTTTCCTCTTCTTAGCTGACAGGAGTGGCACTTAATGTAGTAATCTGCTGCTGCAATCCATCTGCTTCAAGGTTCGACTTGTTGTGCATTGCGTACTTTGGTTATAACTGGTGGTTATTTGAATCAATCTTGCCTTACTATCAGCTTGAAGCACTCTAGCCATTTTCCTCTTACCTCTGGCATCAACAAGGCATTTTCGCCCAGAGAACTGTTGCTCACTGGATGCTTGCTCCTTTTCATACCATTCCCTGTAAACACTAGAGATGCTTGGGCGTAAAAAATCCCAGCAGATCAGCAGTTTCTGAAATGCTCAGATCAGCTCAGGTCATTATTTTTGTAAATATGAATAAATCAGTTGCCATCAAGTGGATTTCCGAACCGAAGTAAATATGTGGGGTTACTAGTTTCTTTCACTTAGAGGTAGCAACAGTGTATTCAGGCTGCTTTCAGTCTAGCCTATGCCAGGATGTGCCTCTACCCCTGTGAAAAGAAAATATTTTCATAGATTTTAGGAAAAACCTGTAATATGCCTCAAAAGCATGAATTGTTCTCCAGTCCAAAAGCACACCAGCTGGGTTACATGATTGGGGGTTTTTTTTAACAAAAAAAAAAGTGGTTATTATAGTTCTTTAGTACCTGCTAATATTAATTTCCATGCATCAAGTTAAGCATTAAAATCAAAGAAATACACTTTGTGGCATTTTGTGAAGATGGCAGGGCCGATATTTCTGAGTTATTGGTGGTTCGGTTCTATAGATAGCAGTTCAGATAAATTCTTTTCTGGAGCCTGTCTTTCATATCTGCACTTTGTATCGCACACATATAACAACTGGTGAAGAACAGCTTCTTTTTTAAATTGTTTTATTTACAGTCTGAAATACAAAGAACTAACGATCTGTCCCTACCATCCTCTAATGGATTCAAGAGTTGGCTGCAGGTTGGTTGTGTTATTTTATCTGTTACTTTGTACTCTTTGGGGATATTGATATCTGGCATTAAAAAAAAGGCTATTGTTCATCATTGCCAATCATGAATAAACTATGCGGACTGAAATAACTTTTCAAGTCAGTTTTCTGAAATGTGTAAATTAGATTTATCTTCTTTTTTTCCACACAATTTTACCTTTCATTTGAATGTCTCTAATCTCATACTGCCTGTAATTTTAAACAGCCTCACAGCCACTGGAGCCTTTTTCTTAGAAATGATGCTGCAACCTGCTGTCAGGTGTGATTTGACTCTGCTGTCTGATGTTCTTGGCTTATCTGACCTGTATGTCAACTACTGCTGTGCCACAACCAACTTTGAAAAAACTCTTCTGCTGTCTGTTGTTCAGGGCATGGTGTCACCTCACTTTGGATCAACCTTTCCTCCCATAGGCCACAAACACTTTCTCCAGGCACCCAGAGCTGTAATGATTATCATCAGAGACCTGCTGTAGTTGTTGCTGTTTTGTTGCATCACTGTCTGTGGTGTGTGCTTGTATCTCTTGAGTTTGTGTAAATGTATCAAAGTGTGTGTGTGTGTGTGTGTGTGTGTGTGTGTGTGTATCCATGAGTACATGCATGTTTTGTATTGTTGAATTTATTAGCTAAGGCATATTTGATTTATGGGGAAACAGCTGTGATAGACTGAGAGAAGTTTGACGCAAGAATTATTTAGCAGTTTGAGTACTTCGCAGTATTCTCTCCCTTTTTTTTCTTCTGTCACTTTGTAGCATTGTTGGCTGGCTGCCTTTGATAAGCTATTGTTTGTTCATTTTGTAGAACAGCCTATTAAACCCAAAATATGAAGAGCAAAGAAACAAATCACAGGAGAAAATAAGTATTTTTATGTTAATTGGAAGTTCTTGTTTAAATTATTTGTCAGTTAAATTGTGTTGTAAAATAAATTAAAAAAAAGTAGTGATGCAGTGGTTGGTACTGTTGGGCTACATGTTCTCCATGTTCCTGCATAGGTTCTCTCCAGATACTCCCACCATCCAAAAACATGATTGCTAGGTTAACTGGTGATTCTAAATTGACTGTAGATGTGAATGTAAGCATGAATGATTGTCTGTCTCTCCGTGTTAGCCCCTGCCATAGACTGGTGACCTGTCCAGGGTGTACCCTGCCACTTTCCCCATGACAGCTAGGATAGGCTAATTAATTGCTCCTGCCTTTTACGCTAATCACATCAGTGAGAAAAGCTATTTCAGGAGGAATCACTGGAGGATCGACAATAATTCTGCAAACTCTTTCTATGTTTCCATGCACAAGTCTTTAATGACCACTTACGCTCATATTTTATTACCTGTTATTTGCTCATTAGTGCAAGTATTTAAGCAGCCAAACACATGGCAGCAACTCAGTGTATTTAGGCATTGTTTGAAGTAATGACTCCAAGTCCTGTTTTCTTTTGGTTTTCTGTGTTGGTGTATTTAAAGTATCCCAGCATATGGTGGACATACAGAGTGGGTCTGAGTGGGTAAACCATCACAGAACCATCAACAACAACAAAAATGTTGTTTGTACAGAAGACTGCATGGAAGACGTGGAAAACAGAGGTTAGTGGAAGAGATCTGAATTTCATTTGCAGAAGTATCTGATCAAAGGCCACAGAGTACTGGGATTAAAGTTATGAAAACTTTAATTGACGATAAGGGGTAAAGAAAAGATTCAAATCAGGTGACAGATCAAAGGTTCAGACCTACAAAACAAAAACCAAATGTACACAATAACACGAAGTCACACTCCAGGAAGAGGGGAGCTTCCGTTCGCCTACAGGGACTGTTTGCATTAAACAACATGTAGACATGCTCAGGATGACCTGCTAAAGTTTAAACTGAGCATGAAAAAGGGTAAAAGACAGATGATTTAAGTGATTGCATAGATGGTGGTGTCATATGGTTTGGTATGAATAGTTCCAAATCTGTTGACTTGCTGGGATTTTTGAGATAGGAAGGCAACAGCAACTCAGATAACTACACATTATAGCCAAAACACACAGAAAAGCATCTCTGAACACACAACACATCAAACCTCAAATCAGGGTGCCACTCGTGTCAGCTAAGAACGTGAAACTGACGTTACAAGGGGATTTCTGTTGCAACATCAGAATTTGGCTTAAAAAAATATAACATTTTGGGTCTATCCTGCCTTCTGTCAAAGGTTCAGGCTAATGTTGTGTAATGTTCTGCAAGATATTTTCTTGGCACACTTTGGGCCACTTACTACCCAACTGACCATCATTTAAATGCAACAACCATAGCTAAGTATTGTCGCTGATCATGTCTGTCTTTTTATAACTGCAGTCTACTCACCTTCTGATGGCTGCTAGCAGGAAAACACTGGGTCACAAAGCTCACATCATCTCAGGATGCTTTTTTGAACATGGCAATTAATTGTACTCATTGAACTCAAATGCCCTCCACCATCATCAGATCTCAGTCTAGTAGAGCAACTTTGGTATGTGGTGGAAAAAACAACTTGAAAAAAAGAAAAAACAAGCCTCTAACCCGATGTTAACAAGCTGTACCTAATATAGTAGCCATTAAGTGTATATCACCATTTACTTGGCACTGCATGAAGATAAGCCTGGGTTTGGCCTCAAACATAATCACAAAGATATATCATAGGAGCCTTACAAGAGAAAGGGACAGAGTACTGCAGAGTCTGTTTAAAAAAAAAGTATTAAAAGAAAGCGTTTAAAGATAACATAATATTTTGGTGTGCTTTTGCTTGCAGGGGAACTCATCTATTTCATCTATATTTCTGATAAAACCCTGATAACCGCAACCACTATGGGAAAAATCTTTTTTAAAAAAACCTTTTGTGTGTGGGTGTATATATGTGAAGTCAAGGAGAGAGTAGATGTAATGTTATCTATACTGTCAAACTTTCATTATCTTCTTATGAAAATCCCTACATGTTGCGATAAAAAAAAAAAATCTTAAAAGTTCCTTTCACTGTTTTTCACTTAACTTTTTTAGCACCACCATCAACTCACTATTAATTTAACTTTCCTGTTCCTTGGGCTATGTCCAAAAACTTGCAAAACTACATTTCCATCAGCCTTACTTTAACTTTCTTTAGTTCATATGTGGCGTTTGGGTTTAATTCCTTTAGCAAGTGTTGCTGACTGTAATTGATGTAAGAGAGCAGAAAGATTAAAACCTTTGTAGACTGTAGATTTAATGCTTCATTTGTGCCTCATTTTGTATTCACAGATCAGTGAAAATGCAAACCCGTCGATCCCACCCCAGCAATCCAGAACCAGCTCATACTTACTTGCATAGAATAGAAACGAAGAACTGTGTCCAAAACACACAACTACTGGGAATTGTCCTAAAGTCTGCTACACATATATAATTTTCTTTTCTCTACACTGAATACCTACAGGACTTTGGGGAGTAAATCATCATTTATATTACTAGCTTGTATCTTTTACTCTGCATGACTTGCATATAGTTTGAAGAATCTGGAGATAAATGATAAATGGACTGGTACCTCTCTATTCAGTTGAGCACTCAAAGCACTTTCTTACTACAAGTCTCATTAACCCAGTCACACACTCATTCATACAGTTCTTTTATCTACATCTAAGCACTTTCAAACACATTCCCGCTCTCTCTCTCTCTCTCATGCACACACACACACACACACACACACACACACTTCAATAGATGCATTGGGAGCACCTTGAGGCTCTGTATTTTGTCCAAGGATACTTTGGCATGTGGGTTAAACAAATCAGGGATCGAGCCACCAATCTTTCAAATAGGAGATGACCCACTCTGCCACGACCCACTGAGTCATGGCCACCTTGCCCATAACATAACCAACGCACAACTCCTTTCTCATCCATACTATCTTCACAAAGATCCTGCAAGAGACACGAGTCAACTTCCACAACAACTTTTCTCTTGCAGCGATCTGAAGAGATGTTATCAGAACCTCCATCCTACAACACCACATCTCCAGCAACCAGTGCCCTGAGACCCAGTTACAAAGTACGCTTATATCATTGTGAAAAAGTGTGTACATGTGTATTTATTTAAGTCGTGTGTATGTGAAAGACAAGAAAATTAGAGGGAAAAACAAGGTTGCTACACAAGCTGCTAGACCCAAATTGCATTTGCATTTTCCTCTCATGTTTTCTAAATATAACTTTTACAGCTTTTAATTACTTTTTTTTTTCAACAGGATTTCTCTACGTGGTTTTTTTCTTTGAAAAAGATCATTTTCTTTGCAGTCACTGACTTGAGAGGGTTAGTGAAGATTTTTTTTTCTTTATCTGGCAGTGAGCCTGTAATTACACTTTGTCATGCACACATATACAAAGAGACACGCACACGGGCAGACACCTACACAGCTGTATTCGCACACGCACTCTGTACCATGCTGTTACAGTGACGGCCTTGGGGCCTGTCAGCCTGCCGTTGGTTCTAATACCTCAAGTGGGTACACTGTGTTGCCCAGAAATACAGGCTCACATACGCAGTCACGCTGATACCCAGCTGGAGTAGGACGGTTAGGTTTCAAGGCTGACTCTTGACATTCCTGATTCATTTTCTGTGAAGCGTACTTGTCCTACAGCAACATGTAATACACAGTAATTGTCACTACTCTTTCTAACTCACTTTAACTCACCCATTCTCACCAAATTATCAGAGCCTATCAATCTTTCTCTCCATTTCCCCTTTCTGTCCTATCTAAGGACATGGAGAAAGACAACAATCACAACTCATCAAATCACCATAACCTCCTAATTAACAGTATAATTGTGGATAATTAATAAATTGATTAAAGTGCCAAGGCAGGAACCAAATATGCTCCACCCTTGGTCTCCCAGGGGGCTGACAGCTATGATTCCTCCCTCCCCAACCCCAACACAAACAAAGGCCTTCTTCCAAGACTTCAAAGGGAGGAATTAGATAATTCAGTGGCTATCCTGCCAGGGAGCAACAAGCTAATTTTCTTTCACAAACAAACTGTCAAAACACACATTTTGTACCACAACTGGAAGGGTCTGAGATCATCATCAACATTAGAACTTTAAAGGGAAGAGCTTTTTAGCTGTGCAGTGCTGGAAGTTGAGGAAAAGAACCCTTCAAAGGATAGCCTTCAAAGGGAGTTTTAATTATTACATGGAGACTCTCAGTCTCTGTTGTCATCTCTCTATTTTCACTTTCCACCTCTTTTTTTCCTGTCTCTATATTTTTCACACTCTCCCTCGGCAACAACCTGCCATATTTAGATGAAATCAGATGAAAAAGTAATAACCCTCAAAATTAGTTTTTAATTATATCAACACTGTGTCTCTTGTCACCCACTGCCACCTCCTTCTTCTGCACTTGCTAGATTCAATTCAATTAAATTTTATTTATATAGTGCCAAATCACAACAAAAGTCGCCTCAAGGCGCTTCATAGATACAGAGAAAAACCCAACAATCATATGACCCCCTATGAGCAAGCACTTTGGCGACAGTGGGAAGGAAAAACTCCCTTTTAACAGGAAGAAACCTCCGGCAGAACCAGGCTCAGGGAGGGGCGGCCATCTGCTGCGACCGGTTGGGGTGAGAGAAGGAAGACAGGATAAAAGACATGCTGTGGAAGAGAGACAGAGGTTAATAACAGATATGATTCAATGCAGAGAGGTCTATTAATACATAGTGAGTGAGAAAGGTGACTGGAAAGGAAAAACTCAATGCATCATGGGAATCCCCCGGCAGCCTACGTCTATTGCAGCATAACTAAGGGAGGATTCAGGGTCACCTGGTCCAGCCCTAACTATATGCTTTAGCAAAAAGGAAAGTTTTAAGCCTAATCTTAAAAGTAGAGATAGTGTCTGTCTCCCGAATCCAAACTGGAAGCTGGTTCCACAGAAGAGGGGCCTGAAAACTGAAGGCTCTGCCTCCCATTCTACTTTTAAATACTCTAGGAACAACAAGTAGGCCTGCAGAGCAAGAGCGAAGTGCTCTAATAGGGTGATATGGTACTACAAGGTCATTAAGATAAGATGGGGCCTGATTATTTAAGACCTTGTATGTGAGGAGCAGGATTTTGAATTCAATTCTGGACTTAACAGGAAGCCAATGAAGGGAAGCCAAAACAGGAGAAATATGCTCTCTCTTTCTAGTCCCTGTCAGTACTCTTGCTGCAGCATTTTGGATTAGCTGAAGGCTTTTCAGTGAGTTTTTTGGACATCCTGATAATAATGAATTACAGTAGTCCAGCCTGGAAGTAATAAATGCATGAACTAGTTTTTCAGCGTCACTCTGAGACAGGATATTTCTAATTTTAGAGATGTTGCGCAAATGGAAGAAAGCAGTCTTACATATTTGTTTAATATGTGCGTTGAAGGACATGTCCTGGTCAAAAATGACTCCAAGGTTCCTCACAGCGTTACTGGAGGCCAAGGTAATGCCATCCAGAGTATGAATCTGGTTAGATACCATATTTCTAAGATTTTCAGGGCCGAGTACAATAACCTCAGTTTTATCTGAATTAAGAAGCAGAAAGTTAGCGGCCATCCAGGTCTTTATGTCTTTAAGACATTCCTGCAGTTTAACTAATTGGTGTGTGTTATCTGGCTTCATGGACAGATAGAGCTGGGTGTCATCGGCATAGCAGTGAAAATGTATGCTATGTCTTCTAATGATGCTGCCTAAGGGAAGCATGTATAATGTAAACAGAATTGGTCCTAGCACTGAACCCTGTGGAACTCCATAATTAACCTCAGTGTGTGAAGAGGACTCTCCATTTACATGCACAAATTGGAGTCTATTAGATAGATATGATACAAACCACTGCAGTGCAGTACCTGTAATACCTACAGCATGTTCTAATTGCTCTAATAGGATATTATGGTCAACAGTATCGAACGCTGCACTGAGGTCTAGCAGGACAAGCACAGAGATGAGTCCACTGTCAGAGGCCATAAGAAGATCATTTGTAACCTTCACTAAAGCTGTTTCTGTGCTGTGATGAGCTCTGAAACCTGACTGAAACTCTTCAAATAAACCATTCCTCTGCAGATGATCTGTTAGCTGTTTGACAACTACTCTTTCAAGGATTTTTGATATGAAAGGAAGGTTGGAGATTGGCCTATAATTAGCTAAGACTGCTGGGTCTAGAGATGGCTTTTTGAGTAAAGGTTTAACTACAGCCAGCTTGAAGGCCTGTGGTACATAGCCGATTATTAGAGATAGGTTGATCATATTTAAGATCGAAGAATTAATTAATGGCAGGACTTCTTTGAGCAGTTTTGTAGGAATGGGGTCTAAAAGACACGTTGATGGTTTGGAGGAAGTAATTATTGAAGTTAACTCAGAAAGATCAATTAGAGAAAAAGAGTCTAACTTAACATCAATGGTACTAAGAGTAGCTGTAGATAATATTACATCTGTGGGATGATTACTGGTAATTTTTTCTCTAATGATAAAAATTTTATTTGTGAAGAAGTTCATGAAGTCATTAGAATAGAATAGAATAGAATAGAATAGAATTCAACTTTATTGTCATTGCACATGCACAGGTACAGGGCAACGAAATGCAGTTTGCATCCATCCAGAAGTGCTTTAGTGATATAGATATATTACAATATATATTAGCAATAATATAGATATGTAAGTATATTACAGAAATGGGTCTATTATGGTATGTTATAATGTACACGGTATGAAGTATGTTGTGAATATTCTATAACTATAGGTATGTACAGGCTGTAGTGAGTACAAGCTATGTACAGGCTATGAACAGGATATAAATATGAAAAACTATACAGAATATGAAATAAATAACTTTACAGAAGTCTGAGATATACAGTAATACAGAAATGGGAACTATGCTAGTTGTAAACAGTTGTAGGGTTAAAAATTATCGTATGTACAGAATGATTATTTACAGAGCTATACAGTAGTGCAGTTAAGATAAATTAGATATGTGGATAATTTCTACAGTATCTATATAAAGTGCTAGTGGTTGTGAGTGGTGGTTCAGTCCATGTTATTATTGTGTGTTTGAGGGTACAGTTGTCCATTGTGGGTGTGTGTATGTTCAGTCCATGTGTTAACGTGGGTCAGATGTCAGGAGGCAGAGTTCAGGAGTCTGACAGCTGTGGGGAAGAAGCTGTTCCGGTACCTGGTGGTCTTAGTCCGGAGGCTCCTGTAGCGCCTCCCAGAGGGCAGGAGGGTGAAGAGTCCATGTGATGGGTGACTGGGGTCTCTGATGATTTTCCCAGCCCTTTTCAGACACCGCTTCCTGTAGATGTCTTTTATGGCAGGAAGTGGTGCTCCGGCGATGCGCTGGGCAGTTTTCACGACCCTCTGCAACGCCTTCCGGTCCGAGGCAGAGCAGTTCCCGTGCCAGACTGTTATACAGTTGGTCAGGATGCTCTCGATGGTGCAACGATAGAAGTTCACCAGGATGTCTGAGGACAGGTGGTTCTTCCTCAGAGTCCTCAAGAAGAAGAGGCGCTGGTGAGCCTTCTTGACCAGCTTGGAGCAGTTGGTCGTCCAGGTGAGATCCTCGGAGATGTGGACTCCCAGGAACTTGAAGCTGCTCACACGCTCCACAGCCGTCCCCTTAATGTGGATGGGTGGATGTGGGTCAGCATTCCTCCTGTAGTCCACGATGAGCTCCTTGGTCTTCTCGGTGTTAAGCAGCAGGTTGTTTGTGTCGCACCACTCAGCCAGACGATCCACCTCCTCCCTGTAGGCGGCCTCATCATTGTCACTGATGAGGCCAATCACCGTGGTGTCATCTGCAAACTTAATGATGGTGTTGGAACCATCAGCAGGTCTGCAGTCGTGGGTGAAGAGGGAGTAGAGGAAGGGGCTCATCACACAGCCTTGTGGTACACCGGTGTTCATTGTGATGGTAGATGAGCAGTGGTTATCCAGCCGGACATGTTGGGGGCGGTTGGTCAGGAAGTCCAGTAACCATTTGCAGATGAGGGAACTGATGCCCAGGTCTGTCAGTTTCCTTATGAGTTGTGAGGGGTGGATTGTATTGAACGCTGAACTGAAGTCTATAAACAGCATTCTGGCGTAGGTGTTGTTGTTGTCCAAGTGTGAGAGGACAGAGTGCAGTGCGATGGAGACTGCATCCTCTGTGCTCCTGTTCTGGCGGTATGCGAATTGGTGGGGGTCCAAGGTGGGGGGGAGAGACAGGATTTGAAGTGTGCTAGGACCAGCTGCTCTAAGCACTTAGTGATGATGGGGGTGAGTGCTACTGGGCGGTAGTCATTGAGGCAAGATGGGTTGGAGTTTTTGGGTATCGGGACGATGGAGGTGGTTTTGAAGCAGGCCGGTACCACAGCGTGGGCCAAGGACAGGTTGAATATGTCTGTCAGCACTCCTGCAAGCTCCCCAGAACACGCTCTGAGAACACGCCCGGGTATGCCATCAGGGCCTGCAGCCTTGTGGACATTGATCCTGCTCAGCACCGCTCCTACATCGGTGGGGGAGAGAGTCAGAGGTTGGTGGTCTGGCGTCACGTCTGCTTTGGTTGTGGTTGTGGGGTTCCCTCGCTCAAAACGAGCATAAAAGTTGTTGAGCTCGTTGAGGAAGGAGACATCAGAGGATGTGGGGGAGGGTTTGGTGGTCCTGTAGTCTGTGATGGTCTGGAGTCCTTGCCACATGCGTCGGGGGTTGGAGTTGGAGAAGTGTTCTTCTACCTTCTTTTTGTAATGGTGTTTGGCTTTTTTGATGCCCTTCTTTAGATTAGCCCTGGCTGTGCTGTAGGCGTGTGCATCTCCTGACCTAAAGGCGGTGTTGCGGGCCTTCAGGAGGAGACGAACATCCCGGTTCATCCAAGGCTTCTGGTTGGGGTACATGGTGATCCGTTTCTGGGTGGTGACACTGTCTGTGGTTTTGGAGATGTAATCCAGTACAGATGAGGTGTACTGGTCCAGGTCTGTGTGGGTGAACGTATTCCAGTCTGTGTTTTTAAATCTGTCCTGGAGCACTGCGTCTGTCCCCTCTGGCCACACTTTAATTGTCCTCACAGCAGGTTTCACACGTTGGATGAGTGGTGAATACCGAGGTGTGAGGAACAGGGAGAGATGGTCCGATTGGCCAATGTGGGGGAGGGGTGTGGCTTTGTAGGCTCCAGCCATTACTAGTTAACGTTAAAGGGATGGTTGGCTCAACAGAGCTCTGACTTTTTGTCAGCCTGGCTACAGTGCTGAAGAGAAACCTGGGGTGGTTCTTATTTTCTTCAATCAGTGATGAATAGTAAGATGTTCTGGCTTTGCGGAGGGCTTTCTTATAAAGCAGCAAACTATTTCTCCAGGCTAAATGATGATCCTCTAAATTTGTGACACGCCATTTCCTCTCCAGATTACGAGTCATCTGCTTTAGGGTACGTGTTTGAGAATTATACCACGGAGTCAGGTACTTCTGATTAGAGACCTTAGTTTTCACTGGAGCTACAGTATCCAGAGTCGTACGTAGTGAGGAGGTGAAATTATTAACAAGATAATCGACCTCTGTTGGGGTAGCGTTCAGATAGCTGCTCTGCTCTGTGTTGGTACAGGGCATTGAAGATGATAACAGTGGGTGGATTATATTCTTAAACTTAGTTACAGCGCTTTCAGAAAGACATCTACTTTGATAAAATCTACTCTCCACCGCTGTGTAATCAATTATTGTAAATGTTATCAGGAAATGATCAGACAGGAGAGGGTTTTCAGGAAACACTGTTAAATGTTCAGTTTCTATGCCATATGTTAAAACAAGATCTAGAGTGTGATTAAAGTGGTGGGTGGGTTCTTTTACATTTTGAGAGAAGCCAATTGAGTCTAATAACAGACTAAATGCCATGTTGAGGCTATCATTTTTAGCATCTACATGGATGTTAAAATCACCCACAATAATTATTTTATTTGAGCTCAGAACTAAATTAGATATAAAGTCTGAGAAATCAAGCAGAAACTCTGTGTAAGGCCCAGGTGGACGATAGATGATAACAAGTAAGACTGGTTTCTGAGTTTTACAGCTGGGGTGGACAATGTTAAGCATCAGGCTTTCAAATGAATTAAAAGTCTGTCTTGGTCTTTCATTAATTAATAGGCTGGTGTGAAAAATTGCTGCCACACCTCCCCCTCGGCCTGTGCTTCGAGGTTTCTGGTAGTTAGAATGACTCGGGGGTGTTGATTCATTTAAACTAACATAATCATCCTGCTGCAACCAGGTTTCTGTAAGGCAGAGTAAATCAATTTGTTGATCAATTATTAAGTCATGTACTAACAGAGACTTGGAGGAGAGAGACCTAATATTTAATAATCCACATTTCACTGTTTTACTCTTTGGTTCAGATGTGGATACTGTACTGTTCTTTCTTTGTAATTGTTTATGTTTAAGTTGTTTGTTGCTGGTTTTTAGTTTGTTTTTTGTCTTTTTGGAAGCTGACACAGTCTCTATGGAGATGGGTTTTTGGGGGGGTAGCAGGAGGAGAGAAGCTGCAGAGAGGCGTGTAAGACTGCAACTCTGCTTCCTGGTCCCAACTCTGGATAGTCATATTTTGGGGGGTTTAATAAATTTGTCCATATTTCTAGAAATGAGAGCTGCTCCATCCAAAGTGGGATGGATGCCGTCTAACAATGTTAAAGAAGGATAGTGACATAAATACACACGCACAGATGTATTGGCCTGTCTTGTTCATTTGCCTAAGCTGCAAATATGTAGAATCAGTAGCATTAATTAAACTACTTTTGAAGGCTGATTACTTTATTTATTTGTATATTTGTAGTACATATTCAGCACTCTTTCATGCAAGTTCATGAAATGGTTACGATCTCTAATCTATTTATTTATTTTTGTGTCTGGACTTTAATTTTCTCGTGTGTGTGCATGCGTGTGTGTGTGTGTCCGTGCATGCGTGTTCCTGAAAATGATTTTGCATTTTTTTATGTGATGTGTGCTAATCAGTGTTTATATATATGTAATTAATTATTTCTACTTTCAAAAGATGAAAAAAAAAAACACATTTAAAGGTTGAAGGTGACATAAATCTTTTTGCCACTCACACAAAAGACCCAGGTCCAACTCATCTATCTTATTATCACAAAAACAAGATTTAATGAGATTCAGGCAGTAAACCTAGAGTTAGTTAAGTTGTGCAGTTGGGAAAATACATGATATCTCTTGTCTGTGTACACATAGAGATATGTTTTTCCATGACACTGGATGTATATGTTCATCAGCTGTAATTTGCAAACTATGTAAAAGTAAAAATTTTGTTTTTTGTAACCGCAACATTTTCTGATACAGTCTGGCAAAAAACAGCAACTGTGCTCAGAATTCAGTTGTATTCAAAAGTAAAACGATCACTCTCAGATAAAGTTAGAAACCACAGAGTCTTTCATCCGTGTAGCCTGCACGATGACCTCTGCTCCTCCCGATGGTTGCTGTTGCTACGGCAGTCTTTCCAGTTTGATTTAGTTATGGACGCTGAAACTACTGTAACTGTTTCAGGGTCCTGTGCTACCAAACAAGTTCAACGTACCCAGGGTGCCTTTCTGTTATCTGGATTATCTTATCTCAGCATCAGCAGTCAGGACAAGCGGTCGCACAAAGCCAGCTAGCAACTAGGTAAATTAACCCAGGGTTTCCCCTGTGCATTCCCATGAAAGGGATAGCAATGGCAGCATCACAAAAATATGGATAAGCGTATTGATAACAGAGCGACTTATTTTATGATGGGGAAAAATATGAAAAGGCAAAACGTATAATACAGAGAGAAAGTAACACAGCTGTCACACAAAAACAGTGGCATTATGGAAAAACACTGTGCAACAGTTTAGAATTATAAGCACTAAATGAACATTACTATATTAATTTGAAGTTAGAAAAAAGCCTGCAAAATTGCAGAATGTGTAACTTTACAGACTTTTCACCACTCTCTCATTAAGACACAGGAGAATCTGATGGATGTTTAATTAAATTAATGTTTAAAAAACAGTTTTAGGTGTCATTCCTGCTTCAGCCTCGGTTGTGTTTAACAGTCTTAGACTAAAGAATAAATACAAAACAGGAACTCAGACTTGGTCTATGTACACATTTAATATAAGTTCAACAATTACAAAAATTTGCTCTGTTTTAGGATGATTTATTAATGTTTTTAGAACAATAAAATTGCTGAGTGCCATTAAAAAATGTAAAGTAACAAGGTACAGCTAAAAATCTATATTGATTACTGATCATCATGCAGGAAAGACAGACTTTAAATGCTATTAAAAAACTTTAGACTCTCCATCTATCTGCCCACAGAGATGGGTAGCACCAGCATTCCTGACTCTTTCAGGAATGCTGGTGCTACGTTCTGGAAAACTGACTGGTCAGTAGATGGTGATTTCATATTTGCTGATCTTTAATCTGAGATTTAACCTGTTCTGAAGTAGGTTAGGTCTACAGCACAAGTTACCAAGGCAATATTCTCTTGTGAGAAGTGAACCATCTTCATAGTGCAGAAAACCAAGTGTTAATCCTGAAATTATTTGGACAAGATGAAATCCTGCATCTGAGTACATTTCTCAGGTGTATGTAGACATGGTGCAAAAAAACCCCATCTATGTGGTATTTTGTGGTGAAACTTGAATGTATGAAATTATGTTAAAGTGGTACAATATGGTACTTTTAAGAGACTGGCCAATGCTAGCCAATGTGCAAAACTAAATTGATTGATTTGTAGCACTTTACCATGACTTTACCACATAATATACTGTTTGCTTGAAATGCCACACTTTATTTAAGGGAAATAAGAAATGTGAGAATTGTGACCAAAGAGCTTTTATTCACTTATTCACCAAAAAACAAACAAAACTAAAGAAATCAGTAGCCTGGAATGGAAACAGTAACTAGGCAAAAAGCTGTGTATGCTTATAATAAAGGACTGTGCAAATGGGTAATGTTGGGAGTGGTCTAAGAGGGCACTAAGGGGTCAGTAAAACCTTAAATGCTAGGGCTACATAAAGCATCAAGGTCTGCTTAAAAACCTGGCCTCCATGTTTTTTGTCAGCTATAAAATTTAAGTACTTACATATATTTTTCCTGCTTTTCAGTAACTATTTACAACAAAATAGCATACTTCCCATTTGTCTTGTGTTTTTTCTGGCTCTTCTACTTGTCTGTTCTCCTTTTGAAGGATCTCTAACCTCTTTGAGATCCTGTCTTCCCACCTTCTCCGCCCAGTCTCCAGTTTCCCCAGAGATGCTTCTTTAACAACCCCCCAGGGCCCTGGCAACCAAGACAGCTGTGGTTCCAGAGGCACAGCAGGGACAGTTGCTGTACATCTACAATGCAGAGATGCTGAGCAAAAATAGCTATTATGCTGAGAAAGTCAAGTCTGGTTCATGCTGTATGCCCACATACACAGATAATACACAAGTAATACTGTGTGTGGTTTGTGACAAGCTCTTATTTAAAAAAAAAAAATGGTTACCACAGTTACAGGAGAGTATTGTGTAAAATGTGAGACCTTATCTGCATATTTGTAATTTGCATACCACATATGTTTTTTTTTTAAGCTGATGAGGAGCAAAGTGTCTGCACAGCCTCTCTGTTGATTGACACACTTAAACAATTATCTTTTTTATGACTTTAAATGACTTTACAGTGATAATAATTTTCCTACCTATGCCGTAACCACTAATTGCCTAACCACAATGTCAACCTTGACATTGAAGGAGCAGCCACACAGGTGGTGATTCATTTGTTTCCTGTTGCTTTGTAGCTGAGGGATTAGTGCTGCCAAAAATTCCAGGCTGCGGTTGCCCAGGCAAACCTGTAATCTATTTGCAAGCCATCATATTAAAATTACAGATATCCTTCACTTTCACTGGTAGTCGTTTCAATCACTGGTATTCAAGTTAAGAAAAGTTCAACCCAGCCACTTCATCGCCATCATCACCAGCAGATAATTTGCCTATCATCACTCGAAGTCTGTTTGCCATTTTGCCATTAGACACTGTTGTTCGTGCAACAGAGTATTATAAGTATTACTAGAGACAACAACAGTAATACACATACACACACAAATATTTATTTATATACATTCATATATAGGATACTGACTACTGAATGGATCAATCATCAACCACCTCCTCTACATGGATGATGCGCCAGAAGTAAACAAGACATCTTTTCACTCATCCTCACAACCATATACAGCATCAACATTGGAATGTCATTTGGACTAGAGAGGTGTAGTCGGATGGTAACAAAGAGAGGGAAGGTAGGCAGAGCTGAAGGGATTGAACCACCACACTACAACTGCTTGGGAATTCCATGGGCAAATGGGAACTACAAAGGGGATTTTAGGCAACAACCAGATACCTGCAGAGAGTCAGACATGTCTTGAGGAGTCAGCTGAATCGTAAGAATAAGATCTGGGAAATCAGCACCTGCACCCTGCCCGTGATCAAGTACCCTGCTAGGATAATAAGCTGGCCAAAGGAGGAGATACCTCCACCGACATCGAGATAAAGATGCTCCTGATCATGCATGAAGTTTCACCTCAAATCCAGCAAAATGAGACTGTACGCTAAGCAAAAGGAGGGAGGCTGAGGATTTGTGACTGCCGAAAGCATTCTCCAGGATGAGAAAAAAAACATCCATTAGAACATTTGGAAGATGGCCACAACTGACCGTGTGCATAGTGAATGCCTCACGAAGCAGAAACCAGAGAAAGACAAGGAGCAAGTTGAAGAACCATCCTGAAAGGATAGGCCCCTGCACAGTATGTACCACCGGCGGATACAAGTCCAGAAATCCTATCAGTGCCTTTTACTTTTTATATATAATAACAATGTATACATTATTAAACCCCGTTAGGAAATTACTCTCTGCATTTAATCTATTCAGTCAGTGAAGCAGTGGGCAGCCACCAATCCAGCGCCTAGGGAGCAGTGTGTAGGGATGGTACCTTGCTCAGGGGTACCGCAGGGTACGTTCAGTGGATTTGAACCCCTGACCTTTCAATCATGGGTTGAACAATCTACCTACTGAGCTATCTCCTATATAGGAGGAGCTATATAGAAAGAGAGAGGGAGAGAAGAAGCAGGACTCTTTTATTATCCAGTGAGTTTGCCAGAAAATGGACGATAATAGCTGACCTCGTATTTCGCAGCTCACCTGGCTCACCGCCTTTCTACTTTTTTTATACACCCCTGCCTATGACATCTTGAAACCTGAGCTTGTTCAGTTAGTCCACTGCTTCAGGACCTTTAGTTCTCAGTAGCAGTAATCTGCTGAGCTCTCCTCTCAAAGTCCTTGTCAGTGCACTTTTTTTCCAGGAGGTTGTACAAATTACACATTGACAGCATAGGCACTGCATGGAGGAGTGGGATTTGAAAGCGAGTAGAGTAGAGCAGTGTACGCTCCCACGGGCATGTTAGATTCATCAAAAGTAAATGCTATCTGAACTGGTGACATCATTATGAGGAGTGTAACATGGTCTGTGAGGCCATACCATGTAATTCAAACTGTATGGAGTTAAGAGAAAAGGGGGCAGGACAGTCCCTCCTGTTTTTCGAGTACTGCTCACCACTCTGTCTGAAGGCTGATAAGGTCCTCCATGACGCAGTACACCAAATGCGTGTCAACCTGCATGGCAGTCATCTTATTCCACAGCAGGGGAGGTTAAACCGTGTTAAAGCTGTTGGAGAATTTAAAGGACATAGTTCTGATAGTGCACCCTGACCTGTCGACACAGTGGAGTAGGTGTGTCGTTAACCCCCCACATTGGATTGGTACATAAACAGCAGGGTGTCTAATGAAGACCCAACCAGTAACTAGGGGGAATTTAGGATAGGTCTGTCATAAGCCTTCATGATATGTCAACACTACCAGCTTGTAAGTGTTTTCTGCCTTCTGTATGACACACAGCTAAGGGCACATCCTGTCTTCCAGATGGCGTCATTATGCCGCCCACCGTACCAAAAGTCTCTCTTTTTATGCAGACTTTGGGTGGTTGTTAACATTCTGGACAAATAGTATCCTGCAGCAGCAATGCGCCATGGAAAATGGAGTTTTTTGGTGTTTAAAATGTGATGAGGAGGGACCCTGGCCAAGTGCCAGCTCAAAAATGAGCTGCGAGTAAGAACGTGTTGTTTCTGTACCTGCCTCTGTGTTTACATGATGGTGTAAAATATCCATGTTCATTGTGTGCGTGCTACTTTTAAGCTGATTGCTTATGCAGCTCAGCCCGTTATCTGTTCTCTCCATCGTAACAAACAATCTGCTAAATAAGACCTGTCAGTCAAAAACAGAAAATAAAATGCACACAGAAAGAAAAAACTGACATTTTGTTTAAAGGTGGTTGGAATTTGTGTTTATATGAGTATAAGTACATGTTACTAGCACACTGTATGTAGCTGAGGAGAAAAAGAGGAAGTTTATAAATAATGAGTCACATAGGAACATGCTGCAAATGTCTCTATTTTTGATGGCAGATGCAAAAAGTAAACAAAAATAAGCTAACCTTCCTAATAAAGTAACAAAAAGCAGATAAAAATGACAAAACAAAACAATGAAAAATGACAAAAGCCTCAGTACTGTTCTATATTACACATTTCATCAACCCACATACAAACACATATATATTTACTGAATATGCATAGGTCAACAGCATCCCATTAAAACCTAATAAAAGATAATAAATAAATAAATAAATATGCACATGCAGATATACACGCTGACTTATGCAGTATACTGTACATGCAGGCTCATTACAGAGTGAATACCACCTCATCTTCTGACTTTATATTGTTCTCATTAGTTCAAATATCAGATGAGTGAACTGAATGGTAATGGAGGATTGAGCAAGGAGGCAAATGTCAGATGGAAGGAAACTGAGAATGAGAATAGAAAGTAAAGGGTGAAGGGACCTTGAGAGAAGATGAGGGGGAGAAAATAGCCCAAACAGGTGATTTAGCATCTGCTGGCAGCTTTATTCTTGGGCAAAAATGCCCGAGAAGACTTGTTGCTTTGCTAAAAGTAGCATGCATGTCTGTCCGTAAAAAGAATGAAAAAGAAAAAATTCTAATTAAAGATATAAATGTTACTTTGTCTATAGTCTCAGACTTTTGTCTCGCAGATGATGCAGTATGATTATATGTTGAGGAGCAACAATTTGTTATATGACATATTTTATAAGCATTTCTCCAAATTAAAAAAGCCTCAAACTGGGACAAATAACAGAATTATATGTCAAGATGCAATACTCTGCACCATAGTCACAGATGCAATCACTCAGTCAGTGTGAGTTTGTACATCATTACCACAATTGGAACTGACTTCAGGGGTCTTCGGGGAGATTTCTTTGGGAGCTAAATTTATAATTTAGATAAGGATAAGGGTTACACAGAGCATGTGCTTTCTGACTGTCAAGGAGACACAAAGAAGAAAATCGGATTCTTCCATTAATTCTAAATTAGGCATTACTAATTAGCAGCAACAGCATTGTGACTATTTTGGTATTTTTGTCACACAGGGTTGATTCTGTTACTCTGAGTTTCTTTTTTCTATACTATTCTTATACAGAACTTCATACAGAATCTCCTTCAGATTAATAAGTTCAGTAGGATGAAGCAAAGTCATTCACATTCACAATAGCTTTTAATATAGCAAAGGTCTGTACTGAAAAGAATACCACCGATTCAACAGTTTTTAAATGCTTTTAGGGAAATCAGAAAACTCAATAACAGTTTAGTTAAGGAGCAAGCTCATGCTGGGAAAAGAAATGTAATGTTAACTCTTTAATTACAAGCAATGTAAATACAAAAATGCATTAATACAATTCCATTCTCTTTTTGTCTAATTACATAGTGTACAAACTTTTCAACTAATAAAGTCTAACCCATAACAGAGTGCAAGGATACTTGTGACGACACACCATCGAGTTTTTCGAGGTAGTCATTTGGAGAGATTACTACATGGAAAACTGTGCCTAATTATGACACAGTGGGTCTCATTACATTTCTTAAAATAGTAATTTTCATAATATATTTAAGCTTAAGTAAAAAAAATATCTGAAGCTGTGATGAATTTTCTTATATGTTTGGAGGCCTGAAGAAAGCAACACCGTCACTGGCATTTGAATGACTAATGGGATTTTCTGGTATAATCAGGCTTAGTGGGTATTCTCTCTGATGTACATGTGCTAATAATGTTAATTTAGGACCAAGATTAAAGGTTTCCACACCTTTACTTAATCTGCCTTCAACAGCAGAATGGATGTTGCACAGCTTAAACTTCTCATACCATTAAATGGTTATTTTCATTTTCAGAGAAGCAGAAGGAGACAGAGGCAAAATTAATCGAATGAAGTGGCCTGGTTGTATCATTTATTGGCATCTGAATATGACCTAGCTCAGGGCTCTTACCTAAAGGCAAGCCTTATGACTTTTGTAGGATAAATGAATGGGATAACAAACTGACACAGAATGCTGTTTCTGGATGGTACTGAAAAGGCTCTTTGGTTTCCTCTCACAGTCCAAAGACATGCTTGATAGGTTAAATTCGAAATTCTAAATAGGCCATGGTGTGAATTTGACTGCTTCAGACCTGTGAAACAGACTTCCAACCTGTTCAGGATGCAGCTGCCTCTCACCTCGCCCACTGTCAGCTGGGATAGGCTTCAGTGTCCCTGTGGCCTTGAATTAGATAAGCAGATAAAGAAAAAGAAATGGAGTAGAATTTTTGCAAATTTTTGTGGCCATCGATCAATTGATCTGTACCATTCACAGAGAGCTGGGGAATAGCTGCAATCACAGCATTGCAGGATGGTAAAAGATGTACCCTTGTGGTGCTTGTTTCAGTCATTATGCAAATGAACTGGCATTCAGCCAAGAGTGAAAAAGTCATTTGGATGAGCGACAAAATATTTCTCCCTCTGAAAACGCAATGTCCAGATAAACAGAATCAACTTTTTGGGGAACCACTTATTTCTTTACAATTTTCTTCCAAAGGAGCCAGACTTTCTTGTAATTGTTGTGGGTGAAGTGGTCTTGAGCAATAGTTCTTCAGACTTTCTGAAGTTACTTTAAAGTTTTTGTGCATTGGTTGCTTTTTCACGTTTTCAGCCCAGTCCTTATACCTGACCATTTTTAGAGGAACACTTTTTTTTCTTTTTTAAATTATTTTGCCACTTAACACTTACATATGAATTACTCAAGCATAAAAAGGCAGCGTAAGTAATGGTTGAACCACTATTGTGTCTCCAAAAACAAACAACATAGCAAAGGACTAACTCTTAAATTGTATCTTTAGGCACTTCTATTAGCATCCTGCAATAAACCGCATATGTTTGTTTATAAAAATGCCAAAAAAAAACCCAAACACAGTTTGGCAGACATAAAATAGTTTTTGCACCCACAAAGGTATTCCCATCCTCTGCGTGTTGTGCACTGTCCATAAAAAATTTGAGGATACTGGACAGGTGGAGGACAAACAAAGTGGCAAGCATAAAACACGATCCACAGCAAATGAACATTATCTGAAAGTCATGTCCTTAAGAAATAAAATGTAGTAAAGACCTGACACAGAACCTGAGAGGTGCTGGTTCTTCAGTTGAACCAATTGAATCTACCAGCACTGAAGCTTCACTGGAAATAGAAGAATGGCTATCAAGAAGTCTTGCTTAAGGAAGGGAAATAAGAAGAATAGGCGGACATATTCTAATTTAAACAAGAACTAGAAATCAGTGTGTAACAGCAGTCTGGTGAGGAAGGAGTAGCTAGCAGGTTTAGCGGGCATGTGATGTGGAGGTTAGCCGGATAACTCGAAACCACTCAGTTAAATCAAACAACAGACCTTTATTTGACGTTAGCAACATAAGACCATACAAGCCAGGTCTCCACAGCTCTACTCGGTCCGTACATGCATGCGCAGAGGATGGTAGTCGCCGGTGCCTGCCCGTTACAATGGTGAGGTCCCTCTGAACAGACACACAAGCAGCATGTAATGGCTGCCACACACTATACTCACACACCCACTTGGGTTGTTACAAGTGGAAACAGGTTTTAAGGAGTGATCGATCCAGATTTTAAATCGTTGGTTCAAAATGTGATCAGTGTTTACAGAGTAGGTCAGCAGAGGTACAACAGTGAGTGTCTACAGCCATCGGTCGATCACAAGCACAGAATCTGATCCACAATGCCATCTAGAAAGGATCTGATTGTGAGTGGCTTCACTTTTCTGCATGACAATGAACCCACACAGTCTACCTGGATTTTTTTTTTAATCACACAATGGTATATTACCAGTCATGGATTCCCCCACTCCCCACATAGCCTCATCTCAACGTTATTGAAGCAGTGTAGGATCATCTTGACAGCATACAAAACAAAATGGTGCCTGTTGGGTCTGCGCTTCCACAGGCCCCGCTGGTTTAGGGACTTATTCCCGTTAACGAAGCAAGACGAACAGCAATTGATCGATTTTACTTGCTAGCAAGGGAGGCTGGTCGGAACCAGGCTCTTGGAGCTGAATGCTCCTCACCTGTTTCCTAGCCAACTTCAAATTTGCATTTATCAAGACTTTTAACCCCAGATAGGCCAATTATGGATCTTCGGATCCACATTATGTGAGCAGCTATTCTCCACCATGAACTATGTTAAAAACAAACACCGCTCACGCCTCACAGATGACAGCTTACAGTCCTGCGTAAAGATGAAAGTGATTTTGTACCACAGCTTTTCAGCATCTCTTTATTGACCACTTTTCACACACGGTTGCTGTACACATACACCCGGCTGTAGCTTTTCAGCTCACAGCCCGACAACACAACAGCAGAGAGAGCACAGACTTTAAGGCGGCGAGGCGTGATTGCGGGTGCAGCTGAGGTGCATCCGCCTCCCCTGCAGCGGCACTGCAGACCATGCCCCGCCACACACATTAACCAGGTAAAATACATATTTAGGCAGAATTTTGGAAATATCTATTTTTCATTTTTTAGCAGCATAGTGCTTTTTTTCCAATTACTTTTTAAAAGTCAGGTCAAGGCTCCAAAAGCCCAAAGGCTATATAATGAATGAAAAGGGGGAAAAAAAACCCAAATTGCTTGGACACTGCTAGCACGGGCGCCTACAGAAACACAAAGCAGGAGATGAAGCATCGCTGAATATGTTTCCAAACCAACTTCATTCTAAGCCAAAGACTAGAAAATATGGTGAAGCATATCTGCCCTTTGGTTTCACCTGCACAGGTGCCAAGGCAGGTCTCCCCTGCATAATTGGTTTTCCCTTCGTCGGGAGCAGCGCTGGGCTCTTCAAATCACGGACAAACAGTATCCCACATTCGTGAATTTTTGGTCACAAACACTTGTAATGACTAACTACTCCTGACATTTTGGAGATGTTAGCTTTTTATACAGTAAAGTTGCAGTGGGATACAGATAATATCAGGATGATCCTGCCACAATTTGTTCCCAGGTTCAAATCACGGACAAACAGTATCCCACAGTTGTTTATGTTTTTGAACCTATTTTGCACAGAGAGGCATTTTTTGAAGGTGCGGACGTAGCGTAAAAGAGTTAGTAGTTACTTTCTTACTACCTGTAATTTATTGCAGATTACTTGTATTTGCTTAATTGTTTACTAAATGTTTGAGATGTGAAATAAACCGCAATGGAGCAAAATATGGGTGTGTGTGGTTGGAGGATGCGTTTGTGCGTGCGCGTGCGTGCGTGATCATTTTTCTTGTAAAAGAAAGGGGGGCCTAGCACTGTCCTAAACAAAGTATAAAGAAATGAAAAGTGGATCAAGGCTTTTTTCACTGTATTGTATAATATGTTCCAAATTAAATCTAGCACTTGTAAAAATATTATGTATTTCTAAGACTTAAGGTTATGGAAACAATGTCTAGATAACCAAGTCTAATTACCTACTTCAAACACATTAGTTCCACAATGATTTTTATGAGTTATTACTTGTGTAATGATTGACTCTGAGTCAGTGTATTGACTTTCACTCTTCTAAAGAAGGCCCTTTTAAATGATACACAATTATAAAAGTGTAATGTAGTCATGAAATAATGTAATAAAGATATCAGTAAAAAGCTGCAATACTTGCTTTCATGATGAAATTGTATTTTCTGGGTTTGCACTTCGGTTTTTAGGTGTGTGTGTGTCTCAATTTGACTGAGCCAACACGATAATGTAATTCCTTTTTCTTTTGAAGTGTCAATTTTTTGTCAACTCTATTCCTTTCTCAAACATTCTCGAGTATTAATTTTTTCCTTCGTTTGGTCTTCCTCCCCTCTCGTCCAGCCCTGTGGCCTCTCATTGAGGTCTCTCTGTTAATATTCTGAGGATCCCATCAGGTCTGACCTCAGGGCAAGCCTCTGAAAAGATTTCATTTTTACTGGAAGCTTGCAATAATTCCTTCATAAAGTTGTAAAATAAGGCCAGAAGAAAAAAAATATTAGGACAGGCAAAACCCACAAAAAAATACAGTGAATAAAATACAAATAAGGCATGTTTACTAATACATGCTGCATATTGCAATAACGCACCTTCGACCACTTGAGCCTGTGAGTGTGAATGAATATAATAAATCTCCTTAACATCAAAAGCACTAAAGGAAGCTTTTCAAAATAAATGCAGCGTGGTTACTTCCATTTGAAAGAATTTATTGCACAATAATGCAAAGACTATTGCAGCAGATAAATTTAAGGAAAGCTGGACTGTTATCTATGAGTGCTTTCTTGCTGTTGTGGTAGGCCTGCACGAGGACTGAAAAACAATGACTTCAAACAAGATGAATGTTTCTCTCCGAGATTCTGTTGTTATTGCTCTCCTCAAGACCTCGTTCCTGCATACAAATACTAACTGGAAAGTGTTTGCTTTTCTCTCTGAACATACTGTGTAAGCATATAATATACTGCATGAAAAGTGGTCTGTAAGTAGCACTGTGAATTACAGTAGAAGTACAGATTAATAGCAATTCATAAAAATTTGTAGTCAGCACAGAAAATGTCCAGGAACTGTCAGGAGCAGGTCTGCCAGTTTGAAAAGCAAAAAAAGCTGGACAGGTCATCTACCATCCTCATGTACAAGGGAGACTTTTGTGTGTAGCTGAAAACAGTTGTACAAATTATAATCCTGATAGTAGGGGGACACACTGCTCCAGAAGTTGAACCATTTTCTAAAAACTGCAGGCATAGATCAGACTCAGTTTAATTAAACATGTAAACTGTGGCTTAAATAGATTTACCTTATTTAATTACGTCTGTTTTGAATGATCTTATGTTACTTAATGTGGTTTGATAGGTAGAGATCATTTGAAAAAAATGAGAAATAAATTAAAGTAAACAATATGATTAATAATTATTAAACTCTAATTAATCCACATAGCAGGGTGGAGGCCCAACAATAGCAGGAAGTAAGACAGAAGTCCAGACACTGGTAGTGTTGGAGATGATTAGGACATCTGAGTACCAGGATGAGGTAGAGGTGGAGAGGAGGAGGGCTGCACAAGTGAGGCAAATTGGCAGAAGAGCACTGAAACCTGAAACACAGGGAACAGAGGCTAATTAGGTCAGAGAAGCCATGTAAGCAAATTACTGAACCATGTGATGACGACAGGAATCAGTTTGACAGTGTGGGAAAACAGAACTGCCAAAAATGATAGACCACCAGGCTCAAACACCCAGCACTGCTGGGACTGAACACAGATCTTCCATATAGAGATTGACAGACCACGTGACTTTCGCGCATTGCATGCTGGGAACTCGTGGCAAAACAATCCAAGTACCGCATCAAATGCAAGCATTTGCAGCACCGCAAAACGTTCATTCTCCGGTTCCAATACTTTCTTGCTTTTTCTTTGCCCCCCAAAAAAGTTATGTACAAAACGAAGGAGAACAATGCCGGTCCGTACAAAGACAGACTTGATGAAAAGTCAAAGAAAAGATACAAGGAAAAAATGCATAAGCTTCATTTGTTTTTATTGCTATTTAAACATGCAAAAGGCCCTATAAGTTATTCTGGAGCTTTATATTTATTACAATTCATAAGTACTGTTATGGCTAGGGACTTGAATATCACACTGTTTCTGTATTTGCTGTGGAAAGGTTTTCCATATCAATACAATACAATACAATTTTATTTATATAGCACATTTAAAAACCCGAAGGCACACCAAAGTGCTTCACAGTAATATGGAGAGTCAACATAAGTCAATAAAAGGGGTATATCAGGACAAAAAAAAAAAAAATCATCTTATTTCTTGCAGGTTTTAAAAGTATTTAACAAAATCCTCAGATTAACAAGAAAATGTAAGATATTACACTGTGCCATCATTTATTTAAGAAAATTAACCCAAGCTACAGATGCAGTGTATAAAAAAGTAAACCATTACTGCTTAATTAAGAGAGTAAGCAGCAGCCATGTGTTGTTAATCAAATGTATCTGATCAACTGATCATTACTCAGCAGATGTTTTGGCAGTTTGCTGCTCTGGAGCATTCAGGTCCGTGTTAACAAAATGGCAAAGAGAAAATACATCAGCAATGATCTTAGAGAAGAGCTGATTATCCAGAAATCTGTGAACGGTTATAAGGCCATTTCTAAAGACTCTGAAGGCCATCAATCTACAGTGAAACATCCAAGACATTTGGAAATCTTCACAGTCGCTATTCCAGCAAAAAACAAGAAGCTGCAAAATATCCAAGAGCTGCATTTCAGACTCTACAGGCCTCAGTCAGCATGTTGAAGTACATGATAGGCTACAGAGCTTAGGTTACAATTTTGAAGCTAGAGGACCTGAACACCTGGCAGTCACTGAGTGGATCATGAACTTGATAAGGACCAGAAGAATTTTTAGGAAGTCCTGGTATGTAAAAACCTTAGAAATGCAAGAGGATTCCATTTTTTACATGAATATATTGTCTTGCGAAATTCTCCATGTGACTTTCATCTTGTGTGACTGGGAAAGTTTGAGCTCTTTGTAGGGCAAGCAGCAAATGAGAGAAGAGATGCTTTGGAAGTGCTAAACTGAAGGTCTACTATTAAGGAGAAGACATGAATGGCACACACCTACTAAAATTGCAGTAAGATTGTTTGATCAATATTTGATAATCTTTGCATTTTGACTAGAACAGAGAGAAAAGTAACCCTAACAAAAGAGACAATGCTGAGGGGAAGGGCAGGTAGTTTCTTCACAGAAGGCACTTTAAAAATAGGCTGCATGGAATCTGCTCCAACCTTATTAAAGTTACAATTAAGTGTGCTAAGTTGTGGGCTATAATGGCGAAACAGCGTACAAGATGGTAAAATATTATATCTAACATCTTTTTCTTTTGCAGCATTTTAAATTGTGTAGTGCAGCCTTCTACAATGGAGAAGCACTGTTGCCGGCAATGTCCACAAACAAAATATGTTTGGGGGGTTTTTTTACATGCAAAGAACAATCACACCTTCCATTGTTAGCTATACCACATCCTGCTTTTTCTTCATGTTTTGATGATGCCGATTTTGACAGTGACAGTCAATTATATTTTTCAGTTGAAAAACTAAGTGGGGGGAAAAAAGCCAATCCTCATTTAAAGAAAAGAGTAGATTCCTATTAGAGTCTACAATGTAATGGTCAGACATGGAGTGGGAAGAGACAATAAGTGTGTCTGCATTTGTGTGTGTACGTGGGCGTTTAGATGGGTATCACTGTAGGCCGTGAAGGCCTGGGCCGTTTATTTAAAGAGCCACTATAAATGTTGAAGCTGTGATAATGGCTGTGGGGCTGAGGGATGACATTTTGACAAACACTGCTTATTATAGAAATGGTTTTATCAATGTGTTTACAGTGCCATCCAAGTTGCAGATTGTGTGTGAGCGCGTGTGTGTGAATGTGTATGAAAGGATGTGTGTAAGCGAAAATGTATGTACTGAAGTGTGACAGAGTATCTTAGCTTTGCTGTGCGTATGTGTGTGTGTTGCTAGACCTCTGAATTGCCATAACTGGGGAGTGAGAAAGACAATAACCACTAAATGTGCTTGTTTTTTTTCATTTATTTTCTGAAGTGGGAAGATGGAGGGGGAGGAGATGAAGAGAACAATCTTACAGCTAAAAGCAAAAGATAAAATGAGGGAGGAAGAGAAGAGGAGGGGATGGCCAAATGAAACTTAATAACTTTTATACATCTTGTTTCGCTGTCTGTAACTTTCCTGCTCCTAGTTTCTGAAACTAGTAGGCATCAATTGTTTAGGCACAGTCCTGCATGCAAAAACACCCAACATCTCTCACACACACATACACACACACACATACACGCACGCCTGCACAGACACACATTAGACATGCCGGCTGTCACGTTCAAAAATATGGAGCACAGATCTCCCACTGCTGCCAGCTCGTAGTGAGAATGTCAGGTCATTTTAACTTATCCATTGTGTTTATATTTACAGGAGGCGAGTCAAGATGTTCTTATGATAGTCATCTCAGTGAATGACCATTTATTACTCTGCCATGTTAGAGCTTACTTTGTGTTTGTTTGTGTGTAAATGCAAAAATATGAATTAGTCCATCTCGGCGGAAAAGCTGATTTGTATTGTGACTGTCATGATTTGTCCTAGCTTCCCATTTGCGCTCTTCATTCTGACAGTGTATTGCCTCAGGCCTTTATTGGGCCAATAATATGTGTACGTCCATGTGTAGCCTTCTCTTTCCAATCTGTCACTTATTTTCCTCCACAAGCATTCACTGTCTGTGATGTCACTTGATTACCTTCACAAGAATTCGCTGCCTGGGAATGCTTTAAAAAACAGTGTATCATCCTTAAACACTAAGCAGGTTTATTACCTCTGGGATCATTGTGGGCACACAAAACCATTTTCAGCATCTCAGATCTGACAACAATCTCTGGAGCTTAATGAGGAAACCCAAAACACACTGTATTGGCAAGGAAGCAGTACTTATGGCTGCACCGACGACTAAGAGAAGAGAGGCTTGTAAGTGACACGGTGGCTTATAAGACTAAAATAACAACTTTGTGCTATAATAATGCTCAAGAGGGCATCTCAAAATACATGGACAAACAGGGTTTTGATGAAATAAATAGAATGGAATATAAATAGATATATAAATAAATAAAATAAAGCAGCAGCAAAGAACAACAGTTTGTGTTTCTCAGTGAAGAAGAATGCACCGAAGTTTAAAAAAGAAAAGAAAATATGGTTTCACTTTTGTTTTGTGTTTTTTTTTTTTTTGCTTAACTGAGTGAGTGGTAGGTAATCCTGTCTGAGGTTTAAATAATGTTTAAACCTCAGATGTTTAGTAGGTATACTATTACCATCAGTCCATAATAAGCATATTATTTTCGGGCAACAATCCATCTTTCTTAATATGCTGTGCAACAAAACTTTTTGTAGCTGGCAAGTCTTATGTATGTATATCACAGTGCAGTGATATACATAGTTCCCAGCCTCCTTGTTGTTGTGTTTCCATGACTTTCCTTTTTTTTCTAAAGAGTTTTTAATGAGGTATTTGTACCTCAAATTGACTCATACCTTTTCTCAAGGGGGGAAAAAAATTATCTCAGCGACCAGCTTCATCAATATAGATTGTCAGCTTTATTCAAGTAAGGAGAATGTGCAACAAATTATTGACGTTAATGACTCACACTTATAAAATAAGTAAAGCATCTGCAATGCAGACAGCAAGATGACAGAGAAAGACATCAAGATAAAAGACACCAGAATAACATCCCTGTTTAGATGACAGTAGAGGCTGAAATAGTTATTACACCGTTGAGAGGAAATAAAAAAGGCAACAATATTGTCTTGAAGGAGTTAGATAGTACTTTGAAGAGATTCTTGAGTTCTTTCATTGGCTGCAGCATAAAATGAAATTAATAGGAAAGAGTCAATGAAAGACTTAATTCTTAATATGAACTGAGCTCACAGCCCATTCTTCATTCAGTGGGCTAGTTTCAGTCATTATGCAAATATACTGTTTATAAGGTTGGGGAAATCTGCTGTCAGCTGAGACTGAAGAAGTCACTTGAATGAGTGACAAAACGTTTCTCCCACCGAAAACACTATGTCCAGATGAACAGAATCAACTTTTAGGGACTTAACAAGTCATGCCACAAAATGAAAACTACTTCTAAAACACAACTCTGTTTGAGCCAGATGTTGCTAAATGCACCTGCTTCAGCAATGAAAACTCTTTTCTTTCTCTCATTATTAAAGGTCCTGGTATGAGATGGTAGTGTGTTGACAATCACTGCTAGGAGCTTTGCAGACCCATTTCTATGTGCCACAGCTGTACTGTCACTTAGGGGATTAGAAAGAAATAAAACAGTGAAGGTAACTATTTTTGTTCATGTTTGCACTGTTATTTGCTCTTTAGCTTTGCCTATAAGGGAGAGGAAAGTTCTATTCACTGTTTATTGTTTATTGTTGTCTTTCTTTTTTGTGGTAAACTCCACCCTTGTCCTTTTTCTATGCAACCAAATGTATCTATTGAACATCAAAATTGCTTAGAGAAGGCTTGGGAGAAAGTACTGTGGTCACATGCGTCAACTCGAACCACCATGTTTGGAGAAAGTGAAATGCTCCAAAGAGAATCAGTCATTAGATGTGTGAAGATCATGTACCTGGTGAACAGGAAACAGAAGATGGGTGATGGATAGGTCTTCAGCATGACAATGACCCAACACATACCAACAAACCAACAAAGGAGTGGCTAAAGAAGAGGCACACTGAGGTCATGGAGTGGCCTAGACAGTCTCCAGATCTCAGTCCTATAGAAAATCTGTGGAGGGAGCTGAAGCTGCCAAGACAGTGGAGATTATTGTGGACTTCAGGAAGCACACAGCCCCACTCCCCCCCCCCCCCCATCATCCTGACTGACACCCTCATCACCTCTGTGGACTCATTCCGCTTCCTGGGTACCACCATCACCCAGGACCTGAAGTGGGAGCCCACCATCACCTCCGTCATAAAGAAAGCCCAGCAGAGGATGTACCTCCTGAGGCAGCTGAAGAAATTCAACCTGCCAACACGGACGATGATGCAATTCTACACCGCAATCATCGAGTCCATCCTCACCTCCTCCATCACCGTGTGGTACGCTGGAGCCATTATCAGGGACAAACAGAGACTGCAGCGTGTTGTGCGCTCTGTTGAGAAGGTGATTGGCTGCAGACCCCCATCTCTGCAGGACCTGTACACCTCCAGGACACTGGGGCGTGCAGCTCGGATCACAGCTGACCCTTCTCACCCTGGACACAGTCTGTTTGACCTGCTCCCCTCAGGCAGGAGGCTCCGGTCCATTTGCAATGAAATACTATATTTCATATCCAAAGTTATTGTTCCCAGCATCCTGAAATATATTTACATATTCTAGTTGGAAGCATTACTGTCATGGCCTTGCTTTAAAGTCACTTTAAGTAAAAACTGGCACAACTCACCCCACTCTCCCCTACTGAGAAATTCATACAGCATGTAGCTGTAACTTTTGATCAAACCAAAATAGGTTTACGTTTGGGTTTTTAAGAGCAATATGCTGACAACTAGAAGATTGATTACCATAGAATTCAGTACACACTCATGTCCTCTTTAGATGTACAGGGACACTTTTGTCTAAATTTTGTTCGTGCTACATTCTTTGGTTTTTAGTCTAATTTTGATACTCTGTTGTTTTTCCCATGTTGTGTGTCTCACCTCACTCGCACGTCTGTTGTCAGTCTACTCCAGTGATCTTCATGATGCCAAAACTATTAATGTAATGTCAGTTTTTTGAACTTGCGGCTATTTTGTCTGCCTTTCACACGATTTACATAATATCCGGTCAAATATGATTTGTACTTTTTCACTGTTGTTTCTGAATTATTCACTTGGCACCGCGCTGTGCTACACCTGATATACTAGAGTTGTAGGCTAGGGCTGTGTGTAGTCTAAACAAGTCATTAAGTGCTTCTTAGAGAATCATTTATGTCTCTAACTAATCATAATATACAAAATAAACTTTGTATTTTTTGGTATTTGATATTTTAATCTAGTGATTGAAACAATAAAGTGATCTGGAAAAGTAGTTACTGAGGTCACAGAGCAAGGGAGTGAGTCCAGGTTTAAGGTACTTTTGGTAGCTATATCTACAGTCAGGGAGAAAGTTATTTGAGCCCCTGCTGATTTTGTAAGTTTTTCCACTAAAAAAGAAATGGTCAGTCTATAATTTCAATAGTAAGTTTATTTGAACAGTGAGAGACAGAACAATAACAGAAAAGAATCCAGAAAAATGCATTTCAAAAACGTTATAAATGAATTCACATTTTCATGAAGGAAATAGGCAATTGATTCCCTATCAATCAGCAATCAGCAAGATTTCTGGCTCCCATCTGTATTTTATACAGGTAACAAGCTGACATTGGGATCCTTCTCAACTCGTTACCTTTATAAAAGACAGCTCTCCATAGAAGCAATCAATGTATCCAAATTTCAAACTTGCATAATGGCCAAGACCAAAGAGCTTTCCTAGGATGTCAGGGACAAGATTGTGGACCTACACAAGGCTGGAATGGGCTACAAGACCATAGCCAACCAGCTGGGGGAGAAGGTGACATTAGTTGGTGTGATTATTCGCAAATGGAAGAACCATAAAATAACTGCCAATCTCCCTCGTTCCAGAGCTCCATGCAAGATTTGACCTCATGGAGTTTCAATGATAATGAGGACAATGTGGAACCAGCCCAGAACTACTCACGAGGAACTTGTCAATGATCTCAAGGCAGCTGGAACCATAGTCACCAAGAAAACAGTTGGTAACACACTACACCATGAAGGACTGAAATCCCAAGGGCCCGCAAGGTCCCCCTGCTCAACAAAGCACATTTACAGGCCCATTTTAAGTTTGCCCCTGAACATCTCAATGATTCAGAGGAAGACTGGGTAAAAGCGTTGTGGTCAGATAAGACCAAAATCAAGCTATTTTAGCATCAGCTCAGTTCATTGTGTTTGGAGGGGGAGGAATGCTGCCTATAGCTCCAAGAACACCGTCCCCACCGTCAAACAGTTAGGTGGAAATATTATGCTTTGGGGTGTTTTTTTTTTTTGCCAAGGGGACAGGACAGCTGCACTGCATCAAAGGGAGGATGGAGGGGGCCAAGAACCATCAAATCTTGGGTGACCCAAGAAAATGGGTCACGGGTGGGTATTCCAGCTCGACAATGATCCAAAACACACGGCAAAGGCAACCAAGGACTGGCTCAAAAAGAAGCGCATTAAGGTCTTGGAGTGGACTAGTCAGTCTCCAGACCTTAATCCCATAGAAAATCTGTGGAGGGAGCTGAAGGTTTGAGTTGCAAAACATCAGCCACGACTTTAATGACTTGGAGAAGATCTGCAAAGAGGAGTGGGACAATATCCCCCCTGATATGTGTGCAAAACTTGTAGCTAACTACCAGACATAGCTGACACCTATGATTGCACACAAAGGTTTTGCCATCAAGCACTAAACAGGTTTCTCAAATTGATCAAATACTTATTTCCTTCATGAGAATTGTGAATTAATTTATAACTTTTTTGAAAGGCATTTTTCTGGATTTGTTTGTTTTTTCACTGTCTCTCACTGTTCAAACAAACCTACCATTGAAATTATAGACTGATCATTTCTTTGTTAGTAGTTGAAGTGGTTCAAATAATTTTTCCCCTGGCTTTATACAGGGAGTGCAGAATTATTAGGCAAATGAGTATTTTGTCCACTTCATCCTCTTCATGCATGTTGTCTTACTCCAAGCTGTATAGGCTCGAAAGCCTACTACCAATTAAGCATATTAGGTGATGTGCATCGCTGTAATGAGAAGGGGTGTGGTCTAATGACATCAACACCCTATATCAGGTGTGCATAATTATTAGGCAAATTCCTTTCCTTTGGCAAAATGGGTCAAAAGAAGGACTTGACAGGCTCAGAAAAGTCAAAAATAGTGAGATATCTTGCAGAGGGATGCAGCAGTCTCAAAATTGCAAAGCTTCTGAAGCGTGATCATCGAACAATCAAGCGTTTCATTCAAAATAGTCAACAGGGTCGCAAGAAGCGTGTGGAAAAACCAAGGCGCAAAATAACTGCCCATGAACTGAGAAAAGTCAAGCGTGCAGCTGCCAAGATGCCACTTGCCACCAGTTTGGCCATATTTCAGAGCTTCAACATCACTGGAGTGCCCAAAAGCACAAGGTGTGCAATACTCAGAGACATGGCCAAGGTAAGAAAGGCTGAAAGACGACCACCACTGAACAAGACACACAAGCTGAAACGTCAAGACTGGGCCAAGAAATATCTCAAGACTGATTTTTCTAAGGTTTTATGGACTGATGAAATGAGAGTGAGTCTTGATGGGCCAGATGGATGGGCCCGTGGCTGGATTGGTAAAGGGCAGAGAGCTCCAGTCCGACTCAGACGCCAGCAAGGTGGAGGTGGAGTACTGGTTTGGGCTGGTATCATCAAAGATGAGCTTGTGGGGCCTTTTCGGGTTGAGGATGGAGTCAAGCTCAACTCCCAGTCCTACTGCCAGTTTCTGGAAGACACCTTCTTCAAGCAGTGGTACAGGAAGAAGTCTGCATCCTTCAAGAAAAACACGATTTTCATGTAGGACAATGCTCCATCACACGCGTCCAAGTACTCCACAGCGTGGCTGGCAAGAAAGGGTATAAAAGAAGAAAAACTAATGACATGGCCACCTTGTTCACCTGATCTGAACCCCATTGAGAACCTGTGGTCCATCATCAAATGTGAGATTTACAAGGAGGGAAAACAGTACACCTCTCTGAACAGTGTCTGGGAGGCTGTGGTTGCTGCTGCACGCAATGTTGATGGTGAACAGATCAAAACACTGACAGAATCCGTGGATGGCAGGCTTTTGAGTGTCCTTGCAAAGAAAGGTGGCTATATTGGTCGCTGATTTGTTTTTGTTTTGTTTTTGAATGTCAGAAATGTATATTTGTGAATGTGGAGATGTTATATTGGTTTCACTGGTAAAAATAAATAATTGAAATGGGTATATATTTGTTTTTTGTTAAGTTGCCTAATAATTATGCACAGTAATAGTCACCTGCACACACAGATATCCCCCTAAAATAGCTAAAACTACAAACAAACTAAAAACTACTTCCAAAAACATTCAGCTTTGATATTAATGAGTTTTTTGGGTTCATTGAGAACATGGTTGTTGTTCAATAATAAAATTATTCCTCAAAAATACAACTTGCCTAATAATTCTGCACTCCCTGTACAGTCTTTTGATTTACGCCAACACCACTGCCCAATCTCTTCTTATACTTTCTTTAACACCAATGTGTATTAACTTTAATTACAAATCTACAATAGCCATCCAAATACAGCCATTTATGAATGCACAACTGTATTTTTAACTATTTACAAAGATTAATAACTTGTGCGGGATTTTTACACATACTTTTTGTCAGAGAGACAAGAGTAGTTTAATATGCATAACTACATTTCTAGCTATACCGATTGCTTGTACTGTTTAAAGCTCTTCAGAGTGCTTGCCCAGCTTGCTCTTAACTTGTGGTAGACACATAGACCAATTTTTTTGAGTTTGGGGTTGTTGTTTTTCAGTTATTTGCTTCCAAGGACAACAACGCAAATGGTTCTCTGTAATGTGTCACATTCCTTTTTCCAGGCACAAGTCAAACTTATATAAATTACAATATTTGGAATACAATTTTAAATGTGTCATATGAATGGGATGTCCTTCTGAAGTGTCAAAAATTCAAATCATCTCTCAGTGACTGATTATTTCAGCAATTGTTGAATTGACCGGTAGAACCATTTACATTTACTGAACCAATGCACTCTAATCTCAGGCTAGGCAATGGCTCACTGTCTCTAACAAATAGCAGCAAGGTGGGTGAATGGAGAGAGAGAAAGAAAGTGTCTGTTTTGTTTCATGGGTGACTGCAATTCCCCTTTTGTTTCCTGCTCTAAGCCTGGTGGATTGGAAATACATTTTAACCCAAGAGTCTTCAACTCCCCGAAGGCTCCTATACAAGCACTCACTCACACACATGCCACGCACAGAAATGCCTGTCAAGAAAAGAATAAGAAAGAAAGAAAGAAAGAAAATACTTACACACAAAAATTCACTTTACTCTTTTCCAAACTTTCTAGGACACTAGGGCACACTGTCTCTCTACCTGTCTTTCACATAAATAGCCAAAGGCCAGTAGAAAAACAACTACTTATACTGGCCTGCCATCCTGATAATCAACCTCTTATCAAGGGTTTCTTGAATTGTTAAGAATCTTTAACGCTTGTTAGGGCTCATTGACACTGGCTTTTACCTCTATCGACATCGAGAAAAGGCATTAAAGGTGCGTTAAATGTAATTTTGGTTGGACTATAAATTCATATTATCATATAAAAGCCAGTTCTTCAATCATTTCATAGGGTATAATCATCACAAACAAAAACACATAAAACACAAGCCTCCATCATATAATGTGCAGGAAAGTTAAGCGTGTAGCACTATTTTGATAAGTTCAATATTCAATCCAGCTGTTTTTCCATATGGTTTCCCTTCAAAGGTTTTACACCTTTTACATTTTACAAGAGCCCATGTTATAAAATGAAGGCTATCTCACACTGGATGACTTTTAATTTGAAATTAAAACATAAAGGTTTGACGTTGTATTAAAACAATAATTTGGCAACTTTAATATGACAAATGAGAGTTTAAACTATAGAATTGCTACAGTGAAAAATAACAATTTGTTTTATAAATAATCAAATGAAGGCCTGCTGCTTTCTTCTGAAGTAAATGTAGTAAATATATGTTTGAGTAAATACTCTAATTTAGAGTAAAAGATTATAAAACATGGGGGGTTTTGTGTGGAAGAAGTACAAATTTTAGAATGTGTCACAAGCAACTGTTTTGCATTCATAAATGGCTGTATTTGGATGGCTATTGTAGATTTGTAATTAAAGTTAACACACATTGATGTTAAAGAAAGTATAAGAAGAGATTAGGCAGTGGTGTTGGCGTAAATCAAAAGATTGTATAAAGCCAGGGAAAAAACTGTCTTTTCAAGATCTGCCGCTCCGGTGATCCTGGAGAAGAATGTGCAATGTACATGAATAGCCCGTTTTTGGTTAAATGTGCTCTGCTATCAAGGTGGAGGCTGTCTATGCATAAGGCTGTTTTGTATGGCCAAACTTAATTAAATACTTCTGCGTAAGACAACCTAGTCCACTAAATATCCTTGCTGAAGGAGCTGACCTAGTCTAAAATTTCCTTTATAATATGCATATAGTCAAACCACAGCGTGCCTAAATGACCAAATTACACTTTAATTATTATGTGAAAATTTTCAGTTTGCTTATTTCAGTGTAATACAACTTTTTTGCAGTCTTCTGCAAATCAAAATAAAAGCAGACAGAAGCACATGCTTTCTTTTCAACGGTTTCCTAATCCACTTACTTTAATACCTATAACTAAATTTATCTTGTGTTCTCAGCTGACACCATTCCCAGTAACGCAGACAAAATTACCGCATACCACGAGACAAACTCTTTCGACACAAGCAGTGAATGCTTTGAGGCCCTATTGTGTTTCTGTATTCTGAACCAGTGGTGCAGAAGACAGCAAATGAAATCATTATGCTAATTACAAATGCATATTTAAAATGTCCCCAGCTTGAGTGCAAACGTCAACAAGCAAAATCACAGAGCTGATGACAGTCTTAACTTTATAAATTCTTTGACTCTTATAACCTTCTCAACAAAAATGGGCTTAGGCAACTCGCTGAAGATCTAAATAAAAACTAATTGCAAAGCAGAGGAAAGCTATAATTAGAACAAATCAGCAAACTCCCACCTTACAATTTCCTCAAAGGAATAGCATTTAGAGAGAAACTGCAAGAACAACAACCTTTTTACTTTTTAATAAAAAAGCAAAGAAAGCCCTGATATCACTGGAAAGGAGTAGTAAATTTTACCTGGCAAAGACTTGGTGCTGCTTCCCTGGATGCACAAACAGAGCGTCAATAAATCATAGGGCATTTCTACAATGTCATAGGATATGTTAATGTGTAAATCTGCAGAAGGACACTGGCATATTTTCTTAAATGCCTATTCTAATATACTTTTAATATATGTGCAAGTGGATAAAAAGAATGGCCATTGCAAATATAGATTTGGTAGATTTTGTGTATCTTTTGTGTTCACTGTATGCTATACAGAGCTAACTGGTAAATAAAAAACATCAGTCGTAATAATTGTCCTGATTTTGAAAACAACACAGAAATTAAAATACTAAAAATTTAGTTACTCTTTAAACATTATTTCATAAAGCTTTGTGAAGTTTGTTTAAAACAAAATCCCTTATGGCTTTTTAGAACTCAGCAAGCCAAACTTAATGCTAACTCATGTGTATCACGTTGAGGCCTGGCCAGTGCACGCAGGGGTGCTCAACTAATGGCCTTTTAAGCTTAATGACTTAAACCAAGCAGAACTGAATGTTTATAAACCTCTCATTTATCACTGGAGTTTATTCAGCCAATCCTAATAGATGTCTTCCAATGCCATGCTAAATGAGGTGGTGCTTTAATTCTACAGGGTAAATGGTATTCGCATCTTGGGTTAATGCAAAGTGAAAGAGGAATTGTTTGAGTCATTTCCTTTGTTTGTTTTTCTCCCAATAATTTATTAGCAAGACGTTTCACTGAGAAATTAGGCTGTAGATGCCAGCGAGCAAAGTGAAAGTAATGTAAACGGGGAAAAGAGAAAAAACTTGACAGAATTTAATATATGAACAAACTAGAAGTTATATTGAAATGGGATCAAACTAGCTGCGAGTGAGTACTCAACACACACCACAGCCTTCTTTAAACTCTTCATTTATTTTAATTTTAACTACACACCTACAGCTGTGATCATAAGTTTACATACACTGAACATGGGCATGAATGTCATGGTAACTTGAGGGCTTTAATGCTTTATCTGAACTCTTCTTTTGCCAGGAGGAAATGATGGTCCAGCATCTCTAATGACTCTAAAACAACAAGAATTGGCTAAAGTATACATGCAGGCTCAAATATCTAGTCTTAAAATCACTTTGATATTTTAATAAGTGATGCTGAAGGTTTTAGAGTGTCTTTTAAATTGGCAAGGCCGAGGCCTATTAACTTCTCATTAGTGATCATGATTTAATACAACTAGTAGTTGCTCTTTGTCATCATAAATAGTATTTGTTTGACAGCATTTATTAGCTAAGGTGGTAGAGCAGGTCACCTACTAATCAGAAGGTTTGTGGTTTGATCCCCATCTGCTCCGGTCTGCTTGTGCAAGATACTGACCCCAAGATGCTGTCTGATGCTGTCTGATGCATCCATCTGCGATGTTAGAAAGAAAGCGCTTGCATAAAAAAAGTGTTTGTGCGAATGGGTGTGAATAGGTTAATGAGGTAAGTTGTGTAAAGTGCTTTGAGTGGTCAGATAGAGTAGAAAAGTGCTATATAACAGAGGTCCCCAACCCCCAGGCCACAGACCGGTACCGGTCCGTGAGTCGTTTGGTACCGGGCCATGAGAGTTGAGGCTTATCAGTTTTTATCGTTATTTTTTTTACTCGGTTTCCCTAGGTCTTTTCCTCTGTGTTATGAATAAATCTTTTTTTGGTGCTGGTACTGGTTTTATTCTGTTGTATTTATCCACGACACCTTAAAGGAGGTCAGTGAAAATATTGTCGGACATAAACCGGTCTGTGGCGCAAAAAAGGTTGGGGACCGCTGCTATATAAGAAACAGTCCATTTACCATTTACCAATTAAAAAAACAGTGTAAAGGCCTTGGTGTAGTTCTTAAAAGGACAACTATAGATTTACAGAAGTTGTGAATGCCTCCTGGAGAGAGTTTCAACTCTCATCTGAGAAGCTTCTTCAGTTCTAATAGCAATTGGTGAAGAGTCCCAGGTTTTAAGCCCTGTGGGAGTGTCCCCAAAAGGGTCATGGACTCCCTACTGATCCTCTGTCTAATCACACAAGCCAAGGTGTGAAAACGGGTGTGGATCACAATCAGCCAAGGTTTTGGGTGGACCCATGATGAAATCTAGCCCCACCCTATCATGTGATTTACTGAGGTCAAATGCCCCAGAACGTGAATGAGCGTTAAGGCATCTGGGAAGGGATCTCAAAACTGGATTATAGAGGGCAGACAGTTGCTGTGGTAAGGCACCACTTCTGTTCAAAGATGGTCATTCACAGTGGACACAGATGGCTTCTTTCACTCCTCTTTCAAACCATCTCTCTTCTCTGTCCAAAATGTGAACATTGGCATCCTCGAAAGAGTGTCCTTTATCCTTTAGATGCAGATGCAGACGCTTTTCTCCTTATACTACGATGCCCTGTATGACTGAGAACCTTCACAGACAACACCTAAATTGCTTTCTCAGATGAGAAAAAATTGGTTATGATTCAGGAAAAACCCAGGTATTAACAAGGGTGACCTGCATTACTGTCCACAGCATTACTGTCCACATTGAGTTTTCCATTGCCATGGACTGAGAAGGTGACCAAGAAAGAAGACCCTGCTCCAAAAATGGAACTTTCAAGCTTGACTGAAATATGAAATTTGCACCTCTAGGTAATCTTAATTTATCCTATTGTATCACTGGAATAACCTTCCAGTTGATACTCATATGTATGTATTGATTTAATTCTTAAATTATGTTCTGATACTTATTTATTTACCTTGCATTCCTGGGTAATTAGAGCCTTCCATCTGTCAGTGTATTTTGTACTTTGCAATTGCCCTTATATGTAATTTAATTTCAATTTATTGTATTATTGAGAAGCACTTTGGTATACCTTTGGTTTTTAAATGTGCTATATAAATAAAGTTGTATTGTATATGTAGTTGCTTACATTGATGAGCCAAGACTTCTAGAGAAAGGATTTAATGGTCAGATATGAAAAACATTGAGCTATGAGGACATTTGCTATCACTGCTATGCAGATGATATTTGGTTATATATCTCTTTTACATCCCAAGATGTTTCTAAGCTGCATAGGTGCTTTGACTCCATTAAATGTTGGATGACTGACAGCTTTCTCCAAATTGATGAAGAAAAAACTTAAACCCCCTCTTTGCTCCCTGACTGATTTGAGCCTGGGGTAATGTAAGCTCTTGGTCCCCTTGCGACATTTGCTAAATCATCTATCAGGAACATTCGGCTAATTTTGACTCTGCTCTCACATTGGATGCTGATGTCAACATCATCAGGGAATCTACCCTCCCCTCCCATGGCCTGTTCTCCCTCCTGCCATCTGGCAAGAGGTACATGAGCATCAGCTGCAAAACCAGCAGGATGCTGGAAGGGCTCTTTGCACAAGCTATGAGGCTGATAAATGGACTGTGTCCACTCCCCATTCACACAGCCACTCACACAGCCAGACTTTAAGACCCACAAAGGACTGGGACCCCCCCAATCCATACACACACACATACAGCATACTCCTCATATACACACACTTAGCCAATCTTATATCAGCAGTCCTCTTAGTGAGAGTGGTCAAATATTCATCCAGAACTATGCCAAAAGTGTCTAATAGAGGTGCAACTAGGTACGGGTCATTTATGTATGTAAATCCAACACCAAAAGAAATCTTTTTTTGCACCTATTTTTTTTTAAGTTATTTAAGATGTATGATGTACAGTCATTTCAGACTGGAAAAAGAACATTTTAAAAAAATATCATTAAAAGCCCAACATTACCATGATATCAATCCCCATGATTATTATGTGTAAACCTCTGACTACAACTATATAAACTTTTAGGACTGCATGTTGAATGTTGGAATGGTATTGAACTGACACAGTCTGATCATAACCAGACAACTGTCAAATCTCTTACTCACAAATAATTTGTGCCATACTCACAAAATGACTCACAAGAAGAAAAATATACCAGTTACACTATTATGGTTGGTTAGAAAAGTGTTAGACGAACCCTAAGTATGCATGCTACCAATTGTAACGTAATTTTGCAAAGGCTGTTACAAGACTCCTGGGGCAATAGGTTGTGCCCAGCACTATCCCTTTCCGAGTCTTACATAACGTTTTAATTCATCAAGTAAGAAGAAAAAAATATATACTGCTTTATTGCAACCAAAGGGGATAAAAGAGATGTATGTCTGAGTAAATGTAGAAATCCAAAGCAAAGAACAGTCTTTTCCCTCCAAAGCGTCATGGTGAGAGTCTTAACAGGATTTCATTGATTTTAAGCCACTCTCTGCTGCGTGCAGTCAGGACAATGAGCTACAAACAAGTTACTTTCTTTTCTTTTCCTTTTAATGGAGTTTCAAAGGGTAAACGGGTAAATCAAAGCAGAAAAAATGTTGGTTAAAAAAAGTAGTTATGGAATAAATAAAAGATCTGGGGAAAATAGCAAGTTTAATTGGGTTGATGAATCATCGTTGTTTTCAGTGCATTTGGAACGTATTTCTTTTTTTTTTGTTTTCCTCTGTTTTAGATTTTCTTCCAAACAAGATATGCATAAATAGAGCAACAGAAACATGGACAGGGTGTTATATAGGAAACTCCAGGACTCCACTTTGTAACAAGCTATAAAATCTCCCTGTGCTTTCCTCTGTTTCTGTTTCTGCCAGTCTGAGTGTTTCAGTCAGTCACTGTATGATTTCGTTCTTTTTGCTTGTGAGGGCTTAGACAACAATCCCAGGACTAATTGACAGAAAAGCTAATAATATAGCTTGTGCTGCAGATGAGAGCTGTTTAAAAACAATATGGCTATAATAACTTTAGCATTGATTCCACAGGCCTAGGAAATGATTGAGGTATCACACAACTTTTTTCTGAAAAATAGTTTTTGAAGGCTGATATTTTGTATATATAATTCTATCCATTGCATACATTTATTTTTGAACTAAGATTTGAATATTTTTATTTTTATTCATTAGGAATGACAAAAATTTAACTCATGAGGAAGCATTACAATTGTATTGATGTATTTCTTGGACATGTGGAATGCAGTGGTTGAAACAGAGGTTGTGGTATTGCAGTGCAGTGTAGTACTTCAAAGCCTCAGCTTGTTATTCAGCCTCTCCTCTGATGTTGACTGGATAGCATGCTCTCTATAGGTTTGCTAATGATAAGGTCATGAGGTTATGTTTGGACTGCACCGGCATATGAAGAGGGCAAGTATCTTGTTTGTTGCACCAGGACTTCAGTGTTTTTGAGAAATGTCTAAGGGATGAACTTAAGGGGATGAATAAAATCTTCTTTCCATTTTCATTTTGCTGAGTACAAATTGCCAAAATATAATTAAATATAACATTGCTACTGTAGAAGACTAATGGTCAGCTGTCTTCGTGTGTCGTTTCTATGTGAGTGCAATACATATCCATCTCTCTCTCTCTCTCTCTCTCTCTCCCTCTTCAATTACGCCAATTTTTCCAGTTATTTATTGCAATTCAAATCATTCAAGGGCTGAACTGCCAGCCACTTGATTATGGTGTTTCATTTGTGCCCTGCCTGCTAGCATCTTTACATAGCCTGCACCTGGGGTCTTGCCTGGTGTGGTAGATCTCAGCCTCTATGGATTTTGTGCTGAAAGCTTGTTCCTGTGCTGCCATGATTAATACCTTAGTGCTTTCTTCCAGTCTAGCTTTGTCCAGCCACAGGTAGGATTTCTGGATGACAGACACTTCCTCTATCTGCTGGTGGTGGGGCCTATCCTTCCATGATGGCTCCTCTTGCTTCTCTTTCTTGGGTTTCTGCTGCCTGAGGTATTCACTGAGCATGCGGTTGGTTGTGGCCATCCTTCTGATGTACTTTGTAACAGCAGTCTGGCAAGGAAGGAGCTGGTAGCAGGTCGGACGGGCATATGGTGTGAAGGTTAGTGGGATAACTCAAGCCAGTCAGCTAAATCAAACAACAGACCTTTATTTGACGTTAGCAACATAAGACCATGCAAGCCAGGTCTCCACGGCTCTACTCGGTCCGTACATACATGTGCGGGGTTGGGTAGTCACCGGTGCAAGCTGTTACAATGGTAAGGTCTCTCTTGGAACAGACACACGAGCAGCATGTAATGGCTGCCACAATATACTCACACACCCACTAGGAGACTCATCCAACTACTACAATAGTAGGGCAACCCCCCTAGTGGTGCTATAACACAATAAGGGGTTGTTACAACTTGTGGATGTTCGTTGTCTTCTCCTGGACTGTGGTACTGACACTAACTAGTCCCTGGCCTCCTTCTTTCTGCTTAGCCTACAGTCTCAGGGTGTTGGGCTTGGGGTGAAACCCTCCATGCATTGTCAGGAGCTTCCTTATCTTGAGGTCAGTAGCTTATTATCACAACAGGCGACTTCATCACAGGCAGGGTGTAGGTGTTGATAACCTGGATCTTGTTCTAACCATTCAGCTGACTCCTTGGAACCTGCCTGATGCCTGATGGCGAACAGTGCTATGGGCTTGAAGTTGGCTTCTAGTGTTGTATACCACATCCTCACTGAGTTCCTGATGAAGGCTCTTAGGGTCCTGTTGAGCCTTTATAGGTCTGGGCTAGGGTTGTCGAACTCCACGCCTCGTGGGCCGGTGTCTTGCAAGTTTTAGATAACACCCTGGGTCAACACACCTGAATCAAATGATTAGTTCATTACCAGGTTTCTGGAGAACTGCAAGACATGTTGAGGAGGTAATTTTGCTATTTAAATCAGCTGTGTTGGATCAAGGACACATCTACAGGGAGTGCAGAATTATTAGGCAAGTTGTATTTTTGAGGAATAATTTTATTATTGAACAACAACCATGTTCTCAATGAACCCAAAAAACTCATTAATATCAAAGCTGAATGTTTTTGGAAGTAGTTTTTAGTTTGTTTTTAGTTTTAGCTATTTTAGGGGGATATCTGTGTGTGCAGGTGACTATTACTGTGCATAATTATTAGGCAACTTAACAAAAAACAAATATATACCCATTTCAATCATTTATTTTTACCAGTGAAACCAATATAACATCTCCACATTCACAAATATACATTTCTGACATTCAAACACAAAACAAAAACAAATCAGCGACCAATATAGCCACCTTTCTTTGCAAGGACACTCAAAAGCCTGCCATCCATGGATTCTGTCAGTGTTTTGATCTGTTCACCATCAACATTGCGTGCAGCAGTAACCACATCCTCCCAGACACTGTTCAGAGAGGTGTACTGTTTTCCCTCCTTGTAAATCTCACATTTGATGATGGACCACAGGTTCTCAATGGGGTTCAGATCAGGTGAACAAGGAGGCCATGTCATTAGTTTTTCTTCTTTTATACCCTTTCTTGCCAGCCACGCTGTGGAGTACTTGGACGCGTGTGATGGAGCATTGTCCTGCATGAAAATCATGTTTTTCTTGAAGGATGCAGACTTCTTCCTGTACCACTGCTTGAAGAAGGTGTCTTCCAGAAACTGGCAGTAGGACTGGGAGTTGAGCTTGACTCCATCCTCAACCCGAAAAGGCCCCACAAGCTCATCTTTGATGATACCAGCCCAAACCAGTACTCCACCTCCACCTTGCTGGCGTCTGAGTCGGACTGGAGCTCTCTGCCCTTTACCAATCCAGCCACGGGCCCATCCATCTGGCCCATCAAGACTCACTCTCATTTCATCAGTCCATAAAACCTTGGAAAAATCAGTCTTGAGATATTTCTTGGCCCAGTCTTGACGTTTCAGCTTGTGTGTCTTGTTCAGTGGTGGTCGTCTTTCAGCCTTTCTTACCTTGGCCATGTCTCTGAGTATTGCACACCTTGTGCTTTTGGGCACTCCAGTGATGTTGCAGCTCTGAAATATGGCCAAACTGGTGGCAAGTGGCATCTTGGCAGCTGCACGCTTGACTTTTCTCAGTTCATGGGCAGTTATTTTGCGCCTTGGTTTTTCCACACGCTTCTTGCGACCCTGTTGACTATTTTGAATGAAACGCTTGATTGTTCGATGATCACGCTTCAGAAGCTTTGCAATTTTGAGACTGCTGCATCCCTCTGCAAGATATCTCACTATTTTTGACTTTTCTGAGCCTGTCAAGTCCTTCTTTTGACCCATTTTGCCAAAGGAAAGGAAGTTGCCTAATAATTATGCACACCTGACATAGGGTGTTGATGTCATTAGACCACACCCCTTCTCATTACAGAGATGCACATCACCTAATATGCTTAATTGGTAGTAGGCTTTCGAGCCTATACAGCTTGGAGTACGACAACATGCATGAAGAGGATGATGTGGACAAAATACTCATTTGCCTAATAATTCTGCACTCCCTGTATAACCTGCAGGACACCGGCCATTGAGGCCAGGAGTTCGACACCTGTGGTTTAGGCATTCCAGGATTAGTCAATTTGAAAGCCTAACTCTTACCCTTGCCGAACTGGAAAACTCAAAAAACAGTATGTTGTCATCTACTGTCCACTCAGATTTATCTTTATATCTCATTTAATGCTCAGTTCAGATAAAATATTTATCCATATAGATGCTGAAAATGACACCCTTAACCCAGAATTTTATCTGTTATTAGACTCAAATGGCATCTTTCAAAATGTTAAAGATCCCAACAACAAGTCTAATCATACTCTGACTCTTGTTCTGACATATGAAATCATATAGAAAATAAACGTTTAATAGTGTTCGCTGTAAACTCTCTTTTGTCAGACCATTTCTTTATAATATTTAAATTGAGAATAATGAAATACACAGCAATTGGGAATACATTTCATTACAATAGATGTCTTTCTGAAATTGTGGTAACTAAATTTAAGGATATAATTCCTCCACTGTTATCTTCTTCAGTGCTATGTGCCAAAACAGTGCAGAGCAGTTACCTAAACTCTACTCCCACTGAGGTCGCTTATCTTACAAATAGTGTTACATCCTCACTGCGTACGACTCTAGATACTCTGGCTCCTCTGATAAAGAAAGCCTCAAATCAGAAGTACTTGACTCCATGGAATAACTCTTAAACACCTACCCTAAAGCAGATAACCTGTAAACTGGAGAGAAAATGATCTCTCACTAATTAAGAAGCACTTCATTTAGCCTGAAAAAAGAAGTTGTTGCACTATAAGAAATCCCTCTGTAAGGCAAGGACATTTTACTATTTGTCACTGTTTCATCACTGAGAACCCTCGGGTTCTTTTTTTAGCACTGTAGCCAGGCTTACAAACAGTCAGAACTAGTAATGACTTCTGAATTTGTTCAAAAATAAAATTTTAACAATTTGAGAAAAAAAAATCATAATCATAATCATAATAATAGTTAGAGTAAGACTTAAGTAAGATATCTCCAGATGACCTCAGTGAATAAATAATCTTGGACAGGACTGCAATTATGTTCTTTCTAAACTTAGTGTACTAAACAAGTCTTAATCGTGTATTCTGTATCATCTCAGTAAGCATGATGATGTCGAATGAATTAGTTAAACATCAGTAGTTGTCTAGTTAGGGCTGTTCAAGACTTAGTCTAATAGCAAGGCCACAGTCTTGTTGAGTCACTCATGTAAACACTTTCAGTTAAATGAGTGTTCCTGGAGTTTGATTTGAAGACATTGCATTGTTTTCGTAAAATGCCTCCAAAATAATAGTTTTTCAAGTCCTGCCAACAGTCCCTTTTATGTGAAGATGCTCAAGGCTAGTTTAATAAACCTTTGGTTGACCTATCAAGTTAATGACTTTTGTGACAGGTATCCTTGATAGGTTAAGCTGGCTTCACATTACAGGATAGAGGTTGTAGTGAAGTGTTTTTGCCATTTACAACTTGTCAATGGTTCGTTTTTTTCTGTTTCAGCCTGTTGAAATGAAACTAAATCCAGTGACTGAAATGAATTCTCTCCAGAATAGCTCTGCTTTTGTAAAATGTAATTCTTAAGTCAAAGTTGCGCTTAAACACCACTAGCAAAATGTACAATGTATTCACCAAAATGAGTGGGAAAATGGTGTGAAATTATATGCCAAATATGAATAAAGGGTTCAGTAGTAAGGTATTTCTAAATGTGAATGGACAAGTGGTGGGATATAGTAAACATGCAAAAAGAGTAAGAAAGCTGTGGTGATATGTGAAGAGAACTGATAAAAATGATTGGATGCTATCTGCCTGGAGAAACGAAAGGTTTGAAGACTGGCGTGCTAAAGTGCAAACTGCTGTGGGGTGAGAAGTAAGTTTAAAATAAGAACCTTTCATCCTACATTTTTGTCATGAAATCCAAGTATCACAAGCTCACACACACACACACACACACACACACACACACACACACACACACACACACAAACACACACACACGTATTGGACATGGTACCACTCAAATCCCAGAGTGCTTACAGCAGGTACAGGAAAAGACTGTAAAATACTAAATACACTGACACCCAGTCTCTTGCGCACTTTCTCTCTCTCTCTCTCTCTCTCTCTCTCTCTCTCTCTCTCTCTCTCTCTCTGTCTGTCACACACATATTCATTCTATGGAAAACTTCTGATCTGATCTTGCTTTCTAAAATGCAATCATTCATTGACAAACGCGAAGGTAACACACTAGGAAAATATCTGCATTTGCAGCAAACACACAGACACACAGGCATACTGGTTATGTGTGGTTGAATGCATGTGGGTGTGCAAACCCCCACACATGTGCTTTGACAGCTACAGCAAAAGTCTCCACACTAAAACTGAGAGCCTATGTTTAAAGCTGTACATTGAATGAGGAAGATTTATTTTGAAATCATGCAAAAGTGAATATGTATCTCTGCAGTGGTACACAGACTCACCTCAAACATAAAAACATGATCAATCACCTTGTTGTGGCATGCCAGTCTCCAAACCAATATTAGCACATGATCTTGAATGGAAGACTTTGATTGGTTATAATAATGTTATTTCTCTGAGTTGCAATTTACTTCATGATGTGTTATGACCTTGGGCCCCAGCGATATTTGAATTATCGCATACTCGTTCATTTTCTCCCCGAGACTGGAGAAAAATGATTTGCTACATTGAAGGATATGAATAAGAGGAAATTACAGGATGACAGGATGGGAGGGTGTGAATCTTAGGACAAAATGTACATGGAAAGTAAGAATTTTAGAGAAGGAAATGAAGGAAAATTACCTGCAGTGTGTTTAACTTGCTACATTTTGAAACAATAGCCATTAAGTATGAATGATAGAGCCAATTAGATAAGTACATTTTAGAGCTCATTAAAGGCTTGGCAGGGTGGCTTATTGTTTAAAGATACCAGCCATTAATGATAGGGCCAACATGTATCAGCCCACATCCTCTTTAAGTGCTGCCAGATCATTGTCACAGATGGCAACTGTGACATAAAGTTATAGTAAATTGGTAAAGAATGCTGGAGTGTCACAAGGGCTACATATTTTTGTTAAGAATCACCCCCCACCCTGCTCCCCAAGTGGACATTAACAAGCCAAAGAATGAAAACAACCCACTGATGAAGGAGGCAAAACGAAGCTGGCACAATCTATGCCAAGCAACAGATGTTAGCTGGCAGTCCACCACACAAATGGTTATAAAACAGCCATGACGGAATCTGCACCCTATCGTGCCCTCACAGAAGTGCGGTAGCCAGCCAGAATTCTTGCAGAAATTCCTCTTCAGTAAGCACATAAACACGAAATTACACAAAGAAAAAGAGTAAAACATTAGGTAATGAAGGATGATTCTGTGGTGTAGTGTGTTGGGTTTTGGTGCCTTCTGTTGGGTGGGAGTATTGTGTTTACCACACTGTGAATTGGCTGTGGTTGTGATGGATGAAGTTAAACAAAGTTGCTCTCCCAAAAGCTATGAAAAACATAGTATCAAAACTAAGCCAATGCTTTCTTTTCACATAAATAATAGGTCACATCTAGTATTAGTGATGTAATAAGAAAGGTTGAACCCAGCAGTTCGTTTGAGCTATTCAAAACCTTATGAACAGCATTTTCAGACAAAAAACCCCCACCATTGTGATCCACACTCAGTGCTCTCATTAATAGTGTTTTTGGACACAGCTCTTTTTAAGAATAACAACAACCTCTAAAACTTAATCTGACCTGTGTTTTTTTTGAAAATAATTAGATAGATTCAATAGCCAACAGTTTACTAACATGCAAAATTTAGGAAATTTAGCAGGTGATACTGAAGTGTTAAATTCCAGAAAGGTCAGTTATTATGAAATATTTAGTAAATTAGGAATTTCACAAGTAAAAGTCATTAATTGGAACAGAGAATGATCTGTTTCCTTTATAGCATCTGAAAATTACAGTTTAAGAAACATATTGAAACAATATTAAAAGTATCCATCCATCCATCCACTTTCTTCTGCTAATTCAGTTCAGGGTCACACGGGGTGCTGAAGCCTATCCCAGCTGCCACAGGACAAAAGAAAGCACACACCCTGGACAGCTTTCCAGTCCATCACAGAATAAATACTGTATATAATAGGATTTCCTTGTGATTAAATCTCAACCTGCTTGCAGCTATTGTGTGATTTTATGTGTTATTATACATATGTATGTGCACACAGTGTGATGATTATTAGTTTTTATGTCCTGTAAAATTCTATAAGGCATATTAATTGCAAAACAATGCATTGTTAGCCTTGGGTCGTTCTTCCCCTTCTGGTCTCCATCGGGGTTGAGAGTATTTATCAAATGGTGTCATCAACAGCAGCATTTTGGCCCGATGTTAACTTGTGTGTTTGTGTGTGTTTCAGATATGTTTACTTTCCTCCAGGCAGACAGAGCAGAACCCCTGCAGACCCATATGGCCTGGCATATGGCTAACTCTCCTTCTCGCTCCTCTGACTTGCAGCACACACACACACACACACACACACACACACACACACACACACACACACACACACACACACACACCAAAGTGAGTTGAATCACACAGTCATAATGTAACCACACAGGACACCACAACATGATGCAAACAGACAGACAGACAGAACATCCTTTTCTGCCCTGAATCTAGTTGCAGTATCTGGACTTAGATGGGTGGGTGTTCAGAATATTCCCCTTCTTTCCATTTCTTCTTTTAATTTCATCTCTGTCAGTGATTCAGGTAGATCTGTCACTGACTTTGGATTACTCTCCTCAATTTGATCTCAGCAGCTGCCTCTTCTTCAAGTTGTGCATAACTAGTGAATCTGCAGGACTTTGATAAATCTTTGGCAGCCTTGTAGGCATAGTAACTGTTGCTATGAAAAGAATTTGGAGGGAGGTTAAATACTGGTATGTACTCACTTGAGAACATGCACATAAATATGTAAACGTAATTTCCCATATTGATTCATTACTCTGCAGTGTGCAAATCCTCTCTCTGATTCTTATGTGTAGCAAATCCCCTGGTGGATTTCTGTGTTTGTGTCTGTGATCCTTCATTATTGATTCTAAAAAGAACACTGACTAACATAACTGTAATTAATATGCAATAAGCTCTAGCACTAACACTAGCGCTCCCTAAGACAATTACCCACACCCTAACAATCACAGCTACCCTTAACCACTGACTTAAACTTAACCCTATCCTTAAAAAAATGCCTTATGTACACTTCCTTGAATTTTAAACAGAACGTGAGAACATGTTCTGACTTCCTGCAGATGTGCTAATTTCCTCAGGTGTAAAATTGTTCCCTACAACGATGGATTTACATGGATAGACAAACAGAGACACTCATCTTTCATTTTCTCCTCTCATTTGAAATTTTAGAGTGAATATGACTGAATACATTTGCTTATTTGCATTAAAAAGCTACACACAAAGAAACACTAAGTGTATGTGACTTGCCCATGCACCATGGAGGTATTTTCCACTCATCATGAATGGTACAAAACCGCCACCTCAATTAGAACACCCTTGCACCTAATCAGCTGAGCAGTATCAGCTGACTATTACCTGTGCTAATTACACTGAAAACAAGGCAGTGATGTGTGATTATCTGATGTACTCACTTTTTCACCTCTCTGATCCTTCATGTCACTGACTGTTTCTACATGTTACAAGTTGTTTTTCCTGATGACTCGTGCTGCCATTACTGATTATCCTGATGTCTGGATGTCTGGCTTTGCCGTCACAGCTTCCTCTCATTGTTTTCATCGCAATTGACTTGGTATCTTGTGCCTTTTGAGTTGCATGTGTTTGTGCATGTGTGTTTTCTGTGTTACTAATGTGTTGTGGTCTTCCTACTCCTGAGAGGTCTCTACCACCAGTGTTGAGTGTAACACTTTGAACTACATACACTGTATTGCACATTATATTGGCTTGTAATGCAATAGTCTGCAGTTACAGTTTGCCTGACTTCATTTTGAGACAAAAAATTGCAAAATATTCTAGAAATGCAAATTACTTTAAATTTACTGTGTAAATAGGGTAAGAATGTGATGTTACAGTGTTTAGGAACACATGGTACCAAGGGTCAAATTATCTAATAGTCTACACCACCGCAGTAACTTCTTTTGAGGGTAAAATGTTAATGAAAGATATCCAAGAATAGATTAATGTGGACCACCAGTACTAATGAACTTGTACTCTTTAGAAACTATTGTTTGAGCTGTTTGGTACAGCTCAACCTACAAGCAAATGGCATGCATCTAAGTGGTAGAGAACTGATTATTAAACAGGTTCTCAGATGAAATGATATTTCAATATTAAAAACCTCAAAAATATTTGATGTGGTCAATATTACCTGATTTCAGAACTGATTTCTGGGGAAATGGATCCAGGGGCATTCATTTTCATACTTATGAATGATTTCTAAAACTCAGATGCTTTTTCCAGAGATAGCTTCCAAACTCTAATTAAGCTTTTATGATAAATGTGAGACAGTTATTTTGTTGTTGCTAAAATTTTGCCATTCAGATGACTGGTAGTTTGGGTCATTTTCAAAACTGAATTTCTAATGATGACAGCCTTGGAATTGTTTTGGAATTTTTCTTTTCTTTTCTTTTTGTGTGTTTGTTTTATTACAGGAATCATGTTTTTATATGTTATTCTTTAAAAATTCTTCAAAAACAAAATCTTAGTCAGGGAAAAAAATATTTTCAATATGTTACATATCAAACTGCTGCAAGTCTGTTAGAAATTGCCTTTTTTTTTTTAAATTAATTTTTGTTCGTCACTATGGATAGCTTTCTGTTTAAATGTGATATAAACAAAACAGTTTTCATCTCTGCATCAAAAAGGAAAAACCAAATCAGAGTCTAAAACAAAACAGGTGTTTTCAGTGCTCACTTCCACCTGTGAAGCAACTGAGCCTGCATAAATAATGTTTATCTTTTATGTTTTTGACCCATGGTGATTTGATTGTATTCCATCCCAAAAAAACTAAAATAGCTAGCAAAGTGAGTCCATATGTGGCAGAACGAAATGAATGGAGTTCAAATGTAGTGGTTTCTAGAACCAACCAATGCTGCAACCCAGTGTTGGAATCAGACTACTGACCAAGTTGAGTAAGGTTTTGCTTCAGAAGCTCAAACTGTTGGTCTGCAGTGTTGTTTGTGCACAGATCTGGCACGAAATTTCTCTCTATGGGATCCTTATCTAACATACTGGAGATCTCATTTTCATTATATTTCTGTTAAGGCCCTGGACTGTGCCTTCAATAGGCTCAGTCTAGAGTCAAGAGCTGGTATCCTCTGGAGGTCTTATAGTAATGGAACTGGACCGGGGATGGTGGTGTCATTATCCATTTGTACCAAAGTTAGGCAGTCAATATTGTACTGTTTCAAGTTGTGGACATCAAGTTGAGAGGAGCCCAGTGTTAGGGTGCCTGGGTCGTCGACCCAGTGTTTTGTGTTTTTGGTTCTTTGATTTTGTTTATTTCATTATATTCCAGCTTTGCCTTATGGGTTATAGGATTATTCTTAGTTTAGGTTCTCTGTGTGGGTTTTGTTAGAGTTTTAGTGTTCTGGTTTTCTGACTGTGATCCATAGTTGCTGTATCCCCATGTCAAGCCTGCGTCTCTGTGTTATGTTTCCAGTTTTACTTTGAAAGTCCGTGTCTCATATTAATGCGTCTGCTTTTGCTTCCTTTGTCTCGTCAGCCCTGATTTGTCCCAGCTGTGTTTCCCTCCTGCCTCTCATTCCCTGATTGCTCCCTCTGTGTATTTAAGCCCTGTGTTTTTCTGTGTCCGTGTCGTGATCTACCCTCACCAGCCAGCCAGCCAGCCAAGGTTATTTTCAGTTTAGTACAATGGAACCCCGACTTATGAAATTAATTTGTTCCCGAGGGTCTTGCGCAAGTTAAAAATTTTCGTAAGTCGAAGCACCCATCGCGCCTTTTGAGTGAACAATAGGCTATAGGCTAATTGCTAACTGCAACAACAATACGTCGTTCAAGTGGAACAGCGAAGCGCAAGTACGAAAGCCAAGGGGGTTGTCACATGATTCGGAAGGCATTGTGGGCATTGTAGGCATTCTGGGCTCAGCCAATCAGAACCAGCGGATTTCGTTACTTGGGCATTTTGCCGTAACATGGGCAGAAATATTGCCGTTAATTGCCTTCGTAACTTGAATTTTTCGTTAAATGGGGTATTTGTAAGTCGGGGTTCCACCGTATTTGTATTCTCAGTTTTGCTAGTTCGCTGCTTGCCATCTAGCAATAAATCTGAGTTTGAGTTTACTTTCTGCCTCCGAGTGTCTGCGCATTGGGTCCTCCTTACCACCACTCCTGCCTGCACACAGCCTTCACATGACACCCAGAGCAAAAGGTCTTCTAGAATAGGCGGTATGGACACCTGAGAACTTCACAAGTTATTCTTTCTGTTCAGCTGTTCAACCCATGAAACAAGTCGGTCATTTTGGTCATTACAGAACCCACATGCAGCCATCAGGTAATATCAGCTGTAGGGCAAAATGTAGATAAAACCTTTAAAATAATTTAAAATATATGAGCCAGAAAACTAGCTAGATAAGTAGTTTTAGAATAGTAGTGACTCTAGATGTATATTTCTTTCAGTTTAAAGAAAAATATGTCTCATTCTTTGTAGATCAGAAGAAGAGAGACACTGAAAGTAAAAAATAAAGACTGTGCATCACTGTAGTGGTAGATGCCGTCAGTCTTAATAAAATTCTAATTTGTATTGGGAATAATCTAATTGAGGTAATGCCTTACATTTAAGGCAGCAGTGTTTTATTGATTGGTAGACGTGAATAATGGCACAACTTTCAAGGTCAAACACTCCACTGGCCAAATCTACCATCACAATAAGTGGTATAACCTCTTAAAACTTGTGTTTTGTGTGCATGAGTCATTTCGATTTCTAAACTAAATCAGAAGCGATTTCCATGATCTCTTTTTTTTATTTCCACTGTGTGATCTTTAAATTGACTTTTTTAGAATAATAAATGGACCGTAGAGTGACATACCATATAGTTTACATCCTATTTCAGAAATGTTCCATCTTTTCAGACAGCAATCCATTAATCACACTCTGCTTTGATTGAACGAGGGAGTGTGAGCAGGACAAACAACCAAAGATTAGGGAAATTGGTGAGAAATTGAGTTGGTTGGCAAGTCAGTAACATTCATCCATGGCATTATTTGTCGGGGCTTTATGATTTTGTAAATAAAATGCAGAAAGGTGTGCAACTTTTAATAATTAGGAGAAAATATTAGATGGTGAAAGAAAAATGTTGGTGTGTATGGTGGAGAGATATTGAAATTGCAACTTAAAGTCTATGATGGGGGGGCGTTAAAAAATGTTTTAATTATTTTGGATTTCTGTGTTTTCTGTGTGATCAGGAGTTTGTAGTCTGTGTTTATTTGGTTCCACATTTCCTTATGATATCCTGCTAACTGAAATGTAGAAATTTAAGTCCTCACAGTAGCATTACAAGACCTAAAGCAGAGTTTGTTTGTTTTTTTTTTTAAGAAATAGGTATTTGATATATGTCAAACATATACTAGTGCTCAATGATTGTAACTCACCTCAGAATTTTTCAACCTCTATCGTCTTTTTTGTTGCTATATTTGTTTCTATGTGCTGTATTGTGTAATTAATGTAACAAAGGATACGTAATGGCAGTTAAGCCAAAGTATTTGGGTTCAGCTCATACTTACAGTCATATATGAGCTGATAGTTTTCTTACTTTGATTCTTTGTTTTTGTTGTTGTCTTTTGTTTGTTTATTGTTTTGGGTTTCTTTTGTTTTTTTTTTGCTCTTTGTATTTATTGACTTTGTTTGTCTCTTTCTTATATCTGTCTGTTCACACTGCATTTTCATAAAATCGAACGAGCCTGTGCTTAATTACCTTTGCCAAGTCACCAGATATCTCTCTCTCTATTTTTTGCTCTTTGTTTCCTTCTGGCCACTTCTGGCCTGGGGCTCGGTTTCATACTCATCCTTGCAGTCTTCCTGCCAACACCTCTGCCACAGCCATCTTATCCTCATCACCCACCACCAGCTCTCCCTGCTTCCCATTCAACTACACTGCTGCATCATCTGCAGTAAAGTCAGTCCTCTGCTTCTGCCATTATCTCACTTTTATCTCTCTTTCTATCTGAGGACAGAGAATGTGTATGCCTATATTACTGCATTTATACTGCATGATATCGTGTGATGGAGAATACAACACAGCTTGAGGTATAATTTCAACATGTTCAATACCAAGAGTCCTTATTGAGACTGTGGGGTAAAATGACATACAAGAAAAGAAATGGGATGGGTTTAATCGAACAATATGTGACTTGCAATATGTGCAAATGGTCGACTTTAATTCAAGAGGTTTAACTGTTTAGGAATTGCAGCCATTTTTATACATAGTTTCCCATTTTCAGATGCACAAAAGTAATTGCACCAGTGACTGACAGTTATGTCATTGTTCAAAAACTTATGGAGCTAACTGTCGAGATGCACTCAAACAGAGTGAGAATGTCATAATTAAAGTTTGCTGAATTCAGTTGAAATATAAATCAATATGAGCCCTGCTTTGCTGTGCCAATACAGTGAGTAATTTTTGTGGAGGTTTCATCCCATTAAACATACTATCTTTGTTGACATAGAGCAGTTGATAAACTGTATATAAAGTGGGGGGGTTTTATGCTTGCGAGCCAATCAGGCACAAAGATGTTCTGCTGTGTGCAAAGTACAATGAATGAATAAAGGAGCTGATTGTATAGCATAAATTAAAGCCAAACAAATCTTTCAAATTACCTTTTAGAAATGCTTCTTCAGTGGTGTATACTTATGGCCTGATTATGATCACAAACACCATTGTGACAGTGGTGCAATTCTATTAATATAACTCATTTGTGCTGGTTGTCTCAGATTGTAATTGCCCCTTGTGAATTATAGTAATTTCTTATTGGGTTTAAAGTAATTATCTTTTTTGATGTTCATCTGCATTATCTATGTCACAATTAGAAACTTTATACAGTTTTTATAATTAGCCCTGGCTCAACTATATCACATTAGATTATCTAGTTTTTTATACAGAAATGTCCAAGGTGCCAGACATAAGCTATGTAAAGTCCTTATAGCAGTTCTAATCTTTAACATACAGAATGAGAGCTTCACATATTGGTATTGTATATAAAATATGCATTCAGAGTAGCAGGAGAAGTGGTTTGATTTTGTAATAAGCTTTAAACACACAGAAAAACACCTGAACACAGGAACCTATAGCAATATGATCAGTCCCATCAACAGGTGAGCTGACCTTTCTAAGGCTTGCTATATCAGCAGAATCACAATGTACATGACTCAGATGTGAGTATGCTCAGCTGTATCTGTGTTTTTTTTCCTTTCTCTTTTTATCGACAGTCATTTCTATGCATTGTTGCAAACCTTTGGTTTTTTTTTTTAAGCATTTACGTACGGTACCAATGTCCAAACTTTTGACTGATATTGTATTCCCTAAATTTGAAAATATCCCAATCTAAGGAGTTTGGAAAGAAAAGCGATTGGACTTCTTTAAGTTTCTTGAAGACGTTTCACCTCTCATCCGAGAAGCTTCCTCAGTCCTAAGAGCAATTGGTGGAGAGTCCCAGATTTTAAGGCCTATTGGGAGGGTCCCCTAGAGGGTCGGGGACCCCTATTGATCCTCTACCTAATCACATGAGCGAAGGTGTGAAAACGGGTGTGGGTCACTATCAGTGTTGGGAAGGCTACTTTTAAAATGTATTCCACTACAGATTACAGAATACATGCCTCAAAATGTATTTTGTAACATATTCTGTTACGTTACTCAATGAGAGTAACGTATTTCAAATACTTTGGATTACTTAATATATTATCATGCTTTTTTACAACTACATGAATACACACAGTACTATTGCTGTGTGATTTATTACTATTACTGAAGGTTATTCGCCATACCAATACCAACTAGATTTTTAAATCTTAATATAAATGAGTAACAGTAATAATAATGGATTGGATTTATATAGCGCTTTTCAAGGCACCCAAAGCGCTTTACAATGCCACTATTCATTCACTCTCGCATTCACACACTGGTGGAGGCAAGCTACGGTTGTAGCCACAGCTGCCCTGGGGCAGACTGACAGAAGCGAGGCTGCCATATCGCGCCATCGGCCCCTCTGGCCATCACCAGTAGGGTAAAGTGTCTTGCCCAAGGACACAACGACCAGGACAGAGAGTACGGGGATCGAACCGGCGACCTTCCGGTTACAGATGCGCTTCCCAACCCCCTGAGCCACGGTCGCCCAGTAGGGTGGATATTAGGTAAGGCTGCACTTTTTGCAGCGATCTCGTATAGAAAACTATTCCACGCGTATATAAAACATGTCCGCGGCTCTGAACCATAGTAAAGGGACCTCTGGCTAATATGTCGGGTTCTGTGTCGGGCTCGTAGCCGAAAACTAGCTTTACTTTGTTGTCTGGGTTAACTTTGCTAGTGAGAGCAAGGGCGTAGATTTGGTTTTGGCATTGGTGGGGACGGATGATTCAACCACAGAACCCTGCCCTGTTTCTTTTTTTTTTCCTTTTTGTTTTTGCTTCTTAATAAGAAGAGGAGAAATATACTTGCCTACATATGCTATTCTACGTGCTTTTAAACCATTTAAAATCACAATTCATAGTTTTATATGTGAATTATATAATGTTAAATTGCTATTAAACAAATGACTGACTAAGTATTTTAGGCTTTAGTTTACTTTAGCCATAATCCATATAAATCAGGTATCATACAAAAATAAAAATAGCTTCAAATACAGTCATGACAATAAAAGAATATGACTTTAAGGACTTAACAACATTACTTCAGTTGTAGTACACCAACATCTCTGATACATTAGCACTAAGGGAACACTGAATGACCTGGTGGTTTTTGTCCATAAAACTACTCATCTAAGATTACCACAAAGTAAAAGATCTCTCAGCAAAATTATGCAACAGTTTAGGCACAGTATTGCCTCTATCAAATCAGTGAGCTGAGATTTTCTATTCTAAACATGAACTACTGTTACAGCAACAGACATGGACTACTGGTGACCCACACAACAACTCAATGTCCACTATGTGAAGGAGCCAAACACATGCCTGCTCCTCTCGTTAACTGAGATAAACTGCTGGCATATTTGTTTTACATCTATACTGTCCAGTCTCTCCTGGTGGACATACAGCAGCATTGTTTAATCTCATTTGAGTCATTGTTGACCTTAGCCATCTTTTTAGTCTTCTGAGAGCACTGAAGCTTCTTTCAGCCTCAGTACATGCGTTTTATCCTCAGATTAAAAGTATTATTATGTGCTTGCTTTGCCTCACCTTTGACCCTGGCTCTTCCCCTCTGACTGCACTAGGACATATTGCCACCTGATAAAATAACACATTGATTTGTGCCATATAAAAAGTGAGACATGTCAATTCAGATTCTTTGTCAAATATACACTAATGAATCAATTTACATCAGCAGCCTAACAACTGTCATGATAATAAATACTAGTTAATCTATGGCACCAAATCATCAGTCAGTCACCTGTGACCTCGCCTCTTCACCTCTGTCCGAGCTACAACATGGCAGAGCTGCCTCTGTCACCTGATAAATAACAGTGAGACATTCCAAATACATGCAGTCACACATGTGCTTCAAATACAGTAATGACCCACCAAGTCATCATCCAATTTCACCTGTGATCTTCTGTCACCATTGCTCTCTGAGCTTTGTGTTGGTTCTTCTGTCACCTGACAAATAGGACATACATGACAATAAGAATAAAATGTGGAGCTGCTTCAGTGTTTCTGTCAATTTGTGCAGATCTTGACTCATCAGTAATGTTTGTAGGGTGAGTGCATTTTTAAAACAATTTGTGCAAACTGCACTACAAGGTGGATATTTGCAAAATCATGACTACCTCATGATATTTTGTCTCAAAAATTAACCCTATGAATATGTCAGTACCATTAGGATGAAATTATTGTGTCACCAACATTTTAATGTTAGACATACAATTTCAACAGCCTCTGTAAACTAATATCCTGGCTTGCTCAAAGCTGCCGTTTTCTCTGACAGTTTCAATCAAAATTAGAAATGCTACTCTGAGACTGAGATAACTAATAGCGCTGCCTGTTGTGCAGTTAGTTTCCAAAACACGTTATTCATGGTTACATACAATTTGAGTTTTACATACATTAGACTGATGTGGGCCAAAGCCTAGCATAGCCTGTAAGGTTATTATGACGGACACATTTTATGAGTTAATTTGGCTTTAAGTGACTTGCAGGTTTCTTTGAAAAATACTTATATCCAGGTTCTTCCTTTTTGCTGCCATCCTCCTCTCCTCCTCGCAGCGCAGGCTTGCCGCTGCAAAAACTAAACAGAGCTCCCTGAAAGGCACAGCCAATCACATTGGCCATATTTGTCACATGAGGTAGGACTCCAGTAGAGAACGTAATTTAAGTCTTTCTGCACCGCTGGGTGAATGAGACGTTGACAGATCGTTTTTGTTTTTTTTTTTTCTTTCTATCGGGTTTGATTTTCTTTACTCAAATAGATCAAATTATTGGTGGGGACAATTCAATAATCGTTGAATATTGGTGGGGACATGTCCCTTCTGTCCATGCCAAATCTACGCCCTTGAGCGAGAGACAGAGAGAGGTGTTGAAAGGCTGCGCCAACGGAAGTTATTGTTTCGGAGGAAAACACGAACACGGTGTACAGTCGAGTCTTAATAGCTTACTTACAACTGGGCTCGTCAGGCACTCTTTTTGGCTGCAGTGGTTATTATGATATTTACATGCTTCCAGCTCCCGTTTCTGCTCGATGACAGCTCGTACTTTTCCACTCTCCTTTTTTCTCCCTCCCTCACTCACAGACACATAACGGGTATGGCAGTCCGTTCTCCCTGCAGCACGGACTACACTGCCCATGAGGCTACATTCTTTAGGGTGATGCCTGTAACACTCTGCCTATTGCCCTCATATTAAATCATTTTTTAAAATATTTCTTCACGTCATTATGAGACGCGAGATTGAGACACAGGCATTTGAGCCTCTTAATGCGTGTTTTGTTTTGGAATTTGCGTGGAATTACCAAAAATAGAGAGGGCATAGCCTAACATATCAAACAGGAAAAGACCGTCGTGTAATCATCATAAGTCATATTTTGCATTTTAAATACGTAACGGCGGTACATGTATTCCATTACTCCCCAACATTGGTCACTATCAGCCAAGGTTTCAGGTGAACCCATCGTGAGACCTTACCCCACCCTTATATGTGACTTACTGAGCTCAAATGACCCAAGATGTTGGGTAGTCTGTCTTCAAGAAAATTAAAGAAGTCCAGTCACTTTTCTTTCCAAGCTCTTTAGATTACCATGACCTGGATGACTGAGAGCCTTCACAGACAAAATAGAATTTACTTTCTTAAAAATTCTATAAAAAAATATCCCAGTTTTTTGGGAATTGTTGCAATATTATTTACAAATTTGAAAAAAAAAATTAACAAGCCTTTCACTTTGTATCAAAGTTTATCGCCTAGCATATTGAAATGTTGATTTGCATTATATTTACAGTGGCTTGCAAAAGTATTGGGCCCCCTTGAACTTTTCCACATTTTGTCACATTACAGCCACAAACATGAATCAATTTTATTGGAATTCCACGTGAAAGACCAACACAAAGTGGTGTACACGTGAGAAGTGGAACGAAAATCATTTTTTAAAAATAAATAACAGCAAAGTGGGGTGTGCGTAATTATTCAGCCCCCTGAGTCAATACTTTGTAGAACCACCTTTTGCTGCAATTACAGCTGCCAGTCTTTTAGGGTCTGTCTCTACCAGCTTTGCACATCTAGAGACTGAAATCCTTGCCCATTCTTCTTTGCAAAACAGCTCCAGCTCAGTCAGATTAGATGGACAGCGTTTGTGAACAGCAGTTTTCAGATCTTGCCACAGATTCTCGATTGGATTTAGATCTGGACTTTGACTGGGCCATTCTAACACATGGATATGTTTTGTTTTAAACCATTCCATTGTTGCCCTGGCTTTATGTTTAGGGTCGTTGTCCTGCTGGAAGGTGAACCTCCGCCCCAGTCTCAAGTCTTTTGCAGACTCCAAGAGGTTTTCTTCCAAGACTGCCCTGTATTTGGCTCCATCCATCTTCCCATCAACTCTGACCAGCTTCCCTGTCCCTGCTGAAGAGAAGCACCCCCAGAGCATGATGCTGCCACCTCCATATTTGACAGTGGGGATGGTGTGTTCAGAGTGATGTGTAGTGTTAGTTTTCCACCACACATAGCGTTTTGCATTTTGTCCAGAAAGTTCCATTTTGGTCTCATCTGACCAGAGCACCTTCTTCCACATGTTTGCTGTGTCCCCCACATGGCTTGTGGCAAACTGCAAACGGGACTTCTTATGGTTTTCTGTTAACAATGGCTTTCTTCTTGCCACTCTTCCATAAAGGCCAACATTGTGCAGTGCACGACTAATAGTTGTCCTATGGACAGATTCCTCCACCTGAGCTGTAGATCTCTGCAGCTCGTCCAGAGCCACCATGGGCTGCATTTCTGATCAGCGTTCTCCTTGTTCGGCCTGTGAGTTTAGGTGGACGGCCTTGTCTGGGTAGGTTTACATTTGTGCCATACTCCCTCCATTTCTGAATGATCGCTTGAACAGTGCTCCGTGGGATGTTCAAGGCTTGGGAAATCTTTTTGTAGCCTAAGCCTGCTTTAAATTTCTCAATAACTTTATCCCTGACCTGTCTGGTGTGTTCTTTGGACTTCATGGTGTTGTTGCTCCCAAAATTCTCTTAGACAACCTCTGAGGCCGTCACAGAGCAGCTGTATTTGTACTGACATTAGATTACACACAGGTGCACTCTATTTAGTCATTAGCACTCATCAGGCAATGTCTATGGGCAACTGACTGCACTCAAACCAAAGGAGGCTGAATAATTACGCACACCCCACTTTGCAGTTATTTATTTGTAAAAAATGTTTGGAATCATGTATGATTTTCGTTCCACTTCTCACGTGTACACCACTTTGTGTTGGTCTTTCACGTGGAATTCCAATAAAATTGATTCATGTTTGTGGCTGCAATGTGACAAAATGTGGAAAAGTTCAAGGGGGCCGAATACTTTTGCAAGCCACTGTATCTGTTTTTCACTGAGAATAACTTTACAATCTAGTATTATAATGTTTCTGTTTTTTAATACATCCTGTTCCCATCCTGTCATGACTTCTGGCATGTTCCTGAATAAATCAAAGTTGAAATTTCATATCTCAATTAAATCTGGAACACCACCTCAACTCGGATTTCCTACTTGCAAAGTAGGAGCAGCAACCCGAGTTGGCCACAGTGAACCTAAGCAGTAGTCACACTGTCATCTGTAAAGCCACTGTTGTTTGACTCGCTAAATAATCTATACACAGAGCAATGTGCTGCAGTGGCATTTTTTTTTAAGTATTATGCTGTATTCCCTGTGATAACTGAATGGCTCTACCTTGCTACGATGCTAAATAAATCCATTTTTCCTCACTTTTTCTGGAACACACTAACACATTGCTCGAGAGTTCAGAGATGTCTAGAATGGGGCATTCTAAACATGCAGCTCTTAATGCATTACCTTTATGACAGAATGGAGCTCTGTGCAGCACAGCCAAAGTAAGGACATCTGACTGGTGGACATCCCTGCCTAGGAAGCCAGTGTTTTATAAGAAGTCATTTGTGCAATCATGAGTGCTATGAACAGAATATACAGGGAAAAGGGAATGTAAGTATCTCCATGAATGACATTACAGGCTTAGGCTAATAACAAGTGAAGTGAGACTGAACTTAAATTTAAAACACTTCTTAAAATATTTTATGATATTTTGGTCCCAACCTCAACTGAGTGTCAAGGAAACCCTTTATACGTTATATCAGTGTCAATTTACAACCTTTGAAAAATAAATGTGAGCCTTAGCTGCTTGAGAAATTTTCTAAATTGGTATCAATTTGATGAATACTTGATACAGAAAATGTAATGCATATGAAATGAATTGATCAAGAACCAAAGAGCATTCAAAGCAAAATCACTGACTTCACACTTGATAGGAAAAAGCATTTATTAAAGTCATATTTTATGTAGATCTTTTGTAATTTATATGAAAATTGTACAGAAAATATTGGACTCATGGATAATGGCACTTAAATGCCTTGAAACTCGTTTCTTAATTTGCTATAGTGCTAATCTAACACTTATTTAATTCATGAAAATCCCATTTTGAAAGGTTTCTGTTTTGCTCTATGTCAGGTTTTTCCCTCGTTCTTTTCTTTTTTTCTTTTCTTCTCTGGTTTCCATTATCTTCTTGCAGTTTTTGAAGCAGCAAATTAATGCAATTCTTATAAGCAAGGTGATAAAAATGTATTATGAATCTCCTGCACTTTTGAACCTCACCGTGTGTGAAAATGCATTAAACTTAGAAGGAACAGAAGAAGATGAGAAACCAAAAAAAAGAGTGAGAGAATGGGGGAGGGCAAAAAAGGGAAAACTTCACAATAGTGCATTGTCAGCAGAAGGACCAGGGTGATCTTTCATATTGAGATGTTTGTGCATGTGCGTGTGAGTGTGTGTGTGCGTGAGTGCGTGCGCATGCACGCGTGCATGGATATGCATGCACGTTATCTTTGTGAGGTCCTATTTAAATGTTAGACCCTGAAAGTCTTCAATTGAAAGATATTTTCACTGTGTGGATTTTTCTTTTGTCCTGTCTATCTCCCAACCAGTCACACAGCAAATGGCTTCCCTTTCCCAAGCCATGTTCAACCAGAGGTTTTTTTCCTGTTAAAAGAGAGTTTTTCCTTCCCACTTTTACCAAGAGCTTGCTTAGGGGGATTGTTTGATATTTTTTTTTTCAGTTTTCTCTGTGTTATTGTAGGGTTAGGGTTAGTTTATACCTTAGTATAAAGCAACTTGTGGCAATTGTTGTTGTGATTTGGTGCTATAAAATAAAACTGAACATTAAACTGAGTATTTTTGGAACATGAGAATATTTAGATTGTTTGTTGTCAGAAAGAACTTCAAGAGTCTGGGATTTGAGTTAGTGGGTTGAGGCATTTATGGTAAGGAGCTCGTCAAAGTATTATGTTAGTGACAGGTCCTCACACATATATAAGTACAGATATGTGCATAAAACCTGATGTCAGACATAAAACAAGATTGACTAGCAGGGATGAGAAGATGATGAGAGGAAAGAAATGCAGCAGGTAACAACATTTATCAGGACAGATGAGAAATACTGTCAGTGTGTCTTTTTATGTTCATGCATAGTGTGCAAAAAGAGGGTACAAGAGGCAGTGTAGGGAGCATAGTATGGAGTCACACTAAAGTATGCAGATTAATATGTATGAGACCATCATATGGATAAATATAGTAATATCACACTTCTGGTCCTGCATACTTATCTGAAATGAACACTCGCAATAAACACATTTATTAAATAATGCACACATGCACACACAGAAAGTCTATTAGAAAGACTTGTAGTTTATGTCACTCCTTTAGTACTGTCTCTATTGCACATATCCCATGAACAACTACTTCATTCCCTCCTCTTTATCTCCTCCTCCATCCCTCTTACTAAATTAGATTTTCACCATTTAAAAAATGACTGACTTTTTTTTTAGAAAACACTTTCTGCTAGTTCATACTACCATTCTTTTTTCTTTTTTTTTTACTCTGGACTGTTGACATAAATTTAAAAATATATACTTTAAAAATACAAATGCAGCCAATAATGCCAAAATTCTCATTAATTTCAATCCAACTGCCTTACCTTTTCCAGAGCATTCATCTACATATCACAACATTTTTTTGTTTGCTTGCTCAGTTACTTAGATGACTCATATGAATACAGCAGTCTGGAAAAGAACATTTTAACAGGAATCTATGCATTCCTGTTAAAAACTAACTACACCCTATGATTCAATAGCCTATAGCACCACCTCTAGCAGCAATAAGTCGAAGTAATTGTTTTCTGCATGCATTTGTCAAGCTCTTATATCATTTTGGAGTTACAGCATTGCTTGAGTTCACTGAGGTTTGTGCAAACCTCTTTAAAGAACTGGTCACAGCATTTCAGTTTGGTTGAGGTCTGGACTTATCCTTGCAAAACTGAGTCTTGCATCTCCACTTTGGCCTTGTTGGTCCAAAGTACATTATTTTACATGTCTTGCAGTTTGCTGAGATGCAATTTTTCAAAGTTTAGCAATGCTGCAATATTCTTTTTGGCAAGAAAATAAGCCCATCCTGGAAACCCTTACAAGAAAGCTGTTTTTAGTCTTTTTCTAATTCTGTCATGAAAGCCCAGTTAGGATAATGATATGTTTTAAGAGCTTTCTTTACAAGTACACGTGTACACCTTGCCACATGTGGCCTCAATAGCTCACATGGTGATGGGATGGGGCAGCATCTCACAGAGGTTTCAACTGTCAGACCAGGTGACCGTAATGGCCCATGCCTTTTTTTCACACCTTGGCTTGTGTGACAGCTCACATGATCACGGCCATGTTCATTTCTATTACCTAGATCACCAGTTGATTTATAACTGAAGAAACCTCTCAGATGAGAGCCAAAATGTCGTCAAAAACCTGACATTTTTTAGAGCAGTTGCCTGCTGACTTTTTTTTTCCTCCTTCTTGTTGCCAGTTTCAAGCACAAGAGGATAGTTCACATTATTTTTCAGTCTTTTCCAGTAGAAGCTTATCTCAAGAACCAATGCTTAATGTATAGCATGATGATTCAATTAAATTCATTGATTTTATATGAACTTTTAGTATGGAGTGGTAATTACAGTGTTGGACTACAAACACCCTTTATTATTCCCTAATTAAATGTGGAAAAAGGTTTGACAGCATAAGAGTTCAGTTTACACTATTGTATATAATCTTATGAGTCAATCAGCATTCTTTCACATGAATGGAAAATCTATACTGTGTCTGCAAAGGTGTACAGTGTTTGCCTGATGGTGTGTGTTTGTGTGTTTGAAAGTCATGTTGGTGTACAAGGGCATTTGCAAGTGATCACTGGCAAATGTGTATAAATAAATGCACTCATGTGTGAGTTTCCCTTTGCAGAAATGATGATCTGCAGGCTGGTAATCATCACCTTGAGATTTGAGCTCAGAGTGGCAGAGTCATCTCAAAGACAATCAGAAAGCTTTTGCATGGCATGAGCCTGTGCTCTGTTCTAAGGCATTAGTGTTTTTCACAGTGTGTTATTGTCTCTTTATTACTATCTATGAGCTGATGATATGTGCTTGAGTGGCAACAGCCAGCAGATTGTTAGTGCTCTGTAGTTTTATATCATCTATCTTAAACTTTGATAAAAAAATTATACCTTTAGACTTCGTGTTCTCCATAAGCGCATACTCCAGACTGAGAGCTATGGAACATGGTTGTGCGCAACTATGAAAATCAATGCAGCTTCATTTTCTGAACTTTGTCATTCCAAATGCTATTTAATAGGTTTCCCCCACTCTTCTCTGTGGATCAACACCAAGAATAATGCATGCAGCACTTATTTACCCAATTGGGACTCTTCCAATTTCTTCCTGGCACTGGCAGCCAATAGATAGGATTCTTAGGCCACTGTATTTGCTTCTATCAAAACAAATACAGTTAAAAATCATTTGAAAATGAAATTTAAAAACATGATCAGTCTATTCATCCATTTTGTACAAAGAAGCCTTTTCACCTCTGTGACAAGTGTTTACACAAACCGTTTGACTAAGAGAAGCTACATGTATGTGGAATTAAGTATCGTATGAAGATCAAGCTTTTTTGATGTGAAAAAAAAGTTCTGTAATGGGACTCAGGAGTGGTGCCACAATAATAAAGATAAAATATCTGCAATTGCAGATAAAGTTCAGGAGCAATGAAGACAGTGCACTCGGTTTGCCTTCCAGATTGGATCTGAGTAGTGGCCGGAAGTCAGCAATTGGGGCACACCTGCCTTGAAATCAATAATTCCACCTGTGGTGTTGCTCCATTTTTCTGTTCTTCTGTAGAGTCCATGTGACAAAATAATATATTACAGATATTAGTCATTTCCAAAGTCGTTTTAAGTCCTCATAGTCACAGAAAATAGCCAATAAACAAATTAAATCAATTAAATTAAAAGATTAACACAAACATGGACACATTTTGGGTGTGCCACAGTTTGCAATCAGAGTATGGCATGAATGTGCTTATCTGGGCCTAGATTAAGGAATATATATTATATATGAGCTGCTGTAGTGACACTATCCTCTTTTCTCACACAAACCCCTCTGCATGCCCTCCTTCAATACAGCCGTGAACCTCTTCTGGGGTTTTCTTCTTTTCCTTGCCAGCTCCATTTACTAATTGGTGTGTGTGATCTGGTTTCCTGGACATCATCTGCCTAGCACCTGAATCCTGTGAAGAAGAACAAGACCTCCCCCATGTTCCATTTACATAAACAAATTGAAGTTGGTTAGACAGATATGATTCAAAACCACTATACCACAGTACATTTAATACTTATGATGTGTTTTAATCTCACTAGTAAAATATTGTGGTCAACACTGCACTGAGATCTAGCAGGACAAGCATAGACTACTTCACTGTCAAAGGCCGTAAGAAAATCATTTGTGACTTTCACTTGTGTTGTTTCTTGTGGGGACCTTTTATGATCAGAATTTTTCAGCCCTGTATTAAAAGTTTGATGACTGCCTGCTGCTAGCAGCCCCCTTATTTGAGCTGCCAAATGATCGTGGAGTGCCATTAACTTCTTACGTCAGTACAAGTAGATCATATCAGACCCTGTTCAGTTCTTCATTCCACAGATTCATTATTGGAAGTCTACTGTTGTAATATTAACTGGCTTTTGCTTCTTGTTGGGTGATGGGTCTTTCTCCCATATGTTCTTCAAATGTTGCTCAGTTTCAACTCTCAGCTATTATTCCCTAATAGCTGAGAGTACATCTAGGGTGAATCTTTGGAGAACAGGTTTATTCTCTTCGTCTCTGCTTCTCTGGTATATCTGTGTTAATTTTCCCGTCTGTTTTTCTGTTTATTGAGTATTAATCAAAACAACACGTTGTGGATGCTTTACTTAAGTTTCACACCCAGCAGTCATCTGATTTTTAAAAGTTAATGTTCAAAGCTACTCATCAAGAAATGATAGTAAGAATGGAGGCTGTGGAATCGAATTAAACCAGTTATGTTGTGTTGTATTGGATTTATAATTTCTAGTGATAACCTCTAATATAACAGCATTTGATGTAACAATAACAAATATCCCATTACACTGAGGCTCTCCACAGAGGTATAAGACATTCAAAGGTTGTAACAACAGGCTGAAATAGAGGAAAATGAAGAAGAGACAGAAAAAAATAATGTTTATATCCAGATTTTTTAGGCCCCTTTATAGTCCTTCTCGATGAACCTAGAATAGATTCAATGAGAATGGTATACCTGCTGAATGGTATTCCAGCAGGCACTGGTATAAAGACAAAACTGTTGCACCACACCATCACTTTTCTCTTTTCCTCATAATGTAGTCACCATCAAAACAGCACATGGAATGACAAACAGAAAAAATAACTATGTTAACTACATTGAGAATTCATTGAAAATTCAGCCTTTCATTGCCATAACTCCTCCGACACTCCTTATTTTACAAAGAGGAGGATGGAAAAAAGCATGTTCCTTATGCTTTTTTCATAAAACAATCCCTGAGTGGATCCTACTTGTTCTGTTGTTAGTCAGTTGTCTAATTCTGACAGGCAAATGTTTCTATTCTTCAAACTGAAGTCACAGGTCATTGGTGGCTGTTACTTGCTTATTTTTAAAACAGCAGTCATTTTCGGGACACAGATGGTTATCAACAGGGCTAACACTGCTATTGTATAAAGCAATACAAAGTAAAAAAATATATATATACTTTTAAACTCCAATAATACAGTTGAGTAGTATGCTAAGGTCACATGAAAAACCAAGTTGGATTGCCTGTTTTGAAGCCCTTCAAGAAAAGAAATGGTTCTTATATACCACTTTATACAACATATCTCATTCACCGAAGCACTTTTTTCTACACCTAAGTGCTTTCTAACATTCACACACATTCATACTCCAATTAAAGCATTGAAGAGGAACTTTATGTTCAGTATCTTGCCCAATGATACTTAGGCATGCAGACTGGAGACAGACTGGAGCCAGGGATCAAACTACTTAGATGACTTGCTCTATCTCCCGAGCCACAGCAAACCAAAAAAGTCTGTTCAAAAGCTGGTGGCAACAGTGAAAAAAGATGTATAGATAACCAATCCAGACACCATTTCCTAGGGCTATTAAAAAGAGTAAATATGATTGATTTTATAATCAAAAGTTAAAGCAAAAATGTTTGAACTCACAGAGTAGTCAGTATCAGCCAGAGAGCTGTGGCGCTTCCTGGTCAAAATATCTTAATTAAAGACTTATTTTCTAGGTACTTAAGTATCATCCTAATTAATACATAGGACTCTATTTTAAGACTATATAATTAAGACTTTGGTTGGTTTTTTTTACCTTTAAAAACTAAAAATCACAGTGCAATACAACAGCACTCAGACAGCGCACCTCCCCCCGGTGTGCAAAGGCTATACTAAAGTATTTACGTTTTATGATGTTTTTAATACAACGTGCTGATGTCATCATGTTTTGATTTGATATTTAATATTATTTTTTCAGTCATCACATATTACACAGACTGTATAATAAATTCATATAAGATCCATGACTTTTTTACAAGTTTATAAAACAATATGACGACATATTCCTTGATATCGTTTCATGAAATTTTGCCAAGGCCAACATTGACCTTGGGTGCAGTGAAGTGAAGGTCAAGGTCAAATACTTAGGCACATGTACCCCAAGGCCTAATATATTGTTGTTGTTGACCTTGGCTGGACCTTCTCCTAAATTAAATCTTCTCGAGCTGGTATTGGTGTCTATCATCACACACAATTTAAAAACGATATCTTGAAAACTGTGGATGCTAGACTGCTAACAGTAAAACAGACTACTTATTCCCTCCCATCAGGGGGGAGAAATATTAACATCATGTAAGTATATTCGTCATCAAACATGAAAAAAAAAAAATATATATATATATATATACATATATATATATATCTCAGGCTCTACCAAGTTATTTTATGCCTAACTGAAAACAGGAACAGGGAATATGGTCAAGTATAGTGTACATTAGAACATGACCATTTTCATGTGTGTGCATTTAGCTAATGCATGACCTGGTATTCTGATTTGGTGTTAATGGACAGGTGCATCATTATATTCCTGAGAAACCTAGTTAGAAGTTTGCGCTTTTCTCCCCTGGACAAAATTCCCTGCAGTCCCGCACTCCCACACACAGGCAAATCTGGGGCAGAGAAAACAGCCAGCTCTAATGTTGTTAGAATATGATGAGCATTGACTAGTGAAGAACCTGTGAAGTGAAAAATGACTTCTGAAGGTGTTCAACAATCCACCTCACCCAAAAGTTATCCAAAGACATACAGGCCAAAGTTTCACTGAACTTTACTTGTTAGAAATTTGCCCTGAAAAAAGTGTTTGGTAAACATATTGTGAAGTTCTGATGTGAGGCGCTCTATTGTTCATCAGCTTTCAAACCTCCTACCTGTTTCCTCTTTATCAGGTCCACTTGTCATAAAGTCAGTTTCAATCTCTATTTCATGGGTTTTTAACAAGGCATATTGTTTCGAATTCTTCTCAAGCCACTGAAAAATCTTTTCTTTTCCTATTTATTAATGTATTCTCACACACAACTCAATATCAATCTCTAGGTATTTCCACTATTTATATACTGACTTCACTAAGCTATTTCTGGTATTTACACCACAGGGATGGTAAATTCAAAGAAATAATTTAAACACAGACTAAATATTGAGTCAATATTGAGAGATAGCACTAATACTTTATACCATATGAATTGTATTGTCTGAGTTTTGTAATAATAATAATAATAATAATAATAATAATACAACTTAGTGGCAGTTAATTGCTGGTAAATGCTACTGACTGGCTTACATGTCTGTTTTCTGCTTTTCAAGAAAAAAGCTACACCCCATCATTCCTGCACAGCTCTGTAACAGAATTTGCATTTTCTGGAAGCAGAGCATCTGTGCTTTGTGCATACCCAGTGCTTCTATTTTTACCCTCCGCTTATTATGAGCCTGAGGTCTACACTGGTGTTGCTTTGTCAGAAATTACAACCAAGGAAATTATGGTTGTGTGCATGTGTAGGAAAAGCTGTATGTGTGCAATGTTATTACTCATACTTGACTAAATTTACATTGTCCTCTAAGTCAGCAGGGTGGCATAATATATGTATATATATCTGTGTCTGTGTGTGTGTTTGTGTGCGCTTGTGTGTGTGTGCACGCTCACTTGTGTGTTTCACTGTGGACTACTTGACCTCCTCTCCACCTCTTCCCTGGTCCTACTGCCTTCATTACCATCAGCATACTTCACACTGCTGCTGTCTGCCCACACACTGAGGCATATACAGGACAAAAGACAGATACACACAGAGGCACGGCATAGAAGGACAGCTTCGCTTTGCTGATCACATCACACTAGTTAGACAACAGTGAGTAAGGGTTCTGTCTAACTAAGTAGAGGACAACATTACAACGTTAAATGCATGTCAGCCTTTATCATTTACATGCTATTTTTTTAAGTTTCTGAGCAACAAGCCATGGACAGTTTAAAAACTGAAGTTTGCATTCAAACCTCTTGACCTGAACATATTTTATAACTTTTATTTAAACAGAAGAAGAGATGGGACATTTTTAAACAATTACTCCTTACAAAAAATGATTCAGTTCAGTCAATATTTTTAGGGTTCTTGCTTGAACAGCCTTCTTCATGTGAGTCCATAACATCTTGACTGGTTTAAGGTCTTACCTTTGAAATACTCTTTGTAAAACTTTTAAAGGAAAAGAAAAGGAAGTTAATTTAGAACATGTTTGAAAATTAGTGTCTAATAGTGAGATGGTTTCATTATTTCATATATATCTTTTATTGTTTTTAGAGTGTAAAGTTGTGGTTACTGAGGGTGTTTTTTACTTGGGATGTATGAACTTTCATAATCTCACTTCATGATCTCAACATTCTGTTCATCTTGGCTTATCTTTTGCAAACTTGGGACATATTGCAGGGTTGTTTTTTGTTTGTTTTTGCTTTGTTTGTTTTAGATTCTGAGTTGTTGATGCCTTCCCATTTAACAATATCAAATTAATCCATTTCATAGTTAATGCATTACCAAAAATTTTAACACATTTTGGAGATTTCTGCAGGTAAACACCTGCAGAAATCTTGCTTTTGGTGTGGCTTTTTTTTTTTTTTTTTTTTTGTACCTATCCGGTCTTCTCCGGATGACGTGACGAATCCTGCTTCCGGGCCTTAAGTAGTCTGCGTTTAATATGGCTTTTGTGTTGTTAACATGTTTAATGTTTTGTATTTTCTTCTATTTAATCTCAAAAAGCTCCTAAAAACAGTCAGTGATCACTGTTGACCTCCCTCGGCTTTTATTACCGCTAATCATTTATTTAAGCTCAGTTTTTAAAACCTTAGGATGTAACTACAGCCCAGCCCATGCAGCAGTATATGAATGACTAACCTCGTATTGTGGATGGATTATCTCAGTTGTTCTCCTGGCTGAAGTTTGGTCCTTTTACAGCATCCTGCCATGAAATTACATTTGTTCCTGACCACCGAGAACACTCACGTTAACTTTTATCGAGTGGAAAAAGTTAGCGTGTTCATATTATGCTCACATAGCTGTGTCGCTAGCGGTCACGTAGCACATTGTTATATACCAGCAAGCCAAACTTCAGTAACCCTACAAACGTCACTGCTGTTTAGTTTTCTGTCTTCATTTATGTTGGAAGTGATAACAGAGCTGTACGTTTGAATTTGTTTCCAAAATCCCTCAGTCAGTACATGCAATATTGTATTTAGATGGAAGCTAGCGAGCTAACTTCCTGCTAATTTCTAACTCAGGTTCAATGTCATAAATTCCGTTTTCATGGATGCCTGGATGTTAAACTCAATTGTTACACATGGTAGAATGTCTGTGAAGGTTCTCAGTCATCCAGGTCATCGTAGTCAAAGGAGCTTGCAAAGAAAAGCGTCTGGACTTCTTTAAGTTACTTGAAGACTCTCCACCATTTGACCTTAGAACTGAAGAAGCTTCTCGGATGAGAGGTGAAACGTCTTCAAGTAACTTAAAGAAGTCCAGACGCTTTTCTTTGCAAGCTCCTTTGACTACACATGGTAGAGCAGAACGCTGATCATTTTATTACAGATGAAAGACTTTAGACAGTTTTTCAACTCTCAGTGATGCCATAGTGATCGTTTAATATATGGACCCACAGCGGAGTTTGAGCCCAGACACGGCTAGTGGCTTCAGACTTAAAGACCGGATTTCAAGATTCCCCCCTTTTTTAGCAAGATCTTGGCAGGATCCCCTTTCGAAGGTAGAAGACTAAAAACATTCCAGAATTTCCCCCTTTTCAGACAGCTTTTCTCATTACAGACTGATGATCACCCAGGTCTTTAGAAATACTTTAGTAGCCTATTCTAGCTTAATTCATCTTTATATTGCATCTTCACCTAAAGGTCCTGTGAAAAATGTTTTGATGAAGAGACAGCTCAGACCAAACACTTTTTCGAAAACACCCCACTTTGTCATTTCTCATATTCTGTATGCCTTTTTTTGTAATGGGTGCCTCAGTAACCCACACTTTAATTCTTCTCTCCTTAATTGTCTCAAAGGAGTTTTCAGAGAAGCTATTAGCACAAAGGTTTACTTAGTGTTTCAGCCTGCAACCAAAAATAAGTCAGTATCTTCAATTAAGACATTAAATGTACAACTGTTTGTGTGTTAATAGCATAGTCAGATGTATTTTTGTTTTGTTTTTTGCTATAATCATGACTTAGAAGATTAGACGAAGTCGTTTTTTGTGAATACAATGAAGAAATCTTTTTTCTTCATCTTTTTGCTTGTGCATTTCTTTATGTAAATAGATGACTTGAGAACAGCAGCTTCCATTAACCTGCCATTTCACAGTCCACAAAGTGCTATAATCTGAGAGAGAACACACACATACACGTACACACACACACGCGCGCGCTCCTTTAACACACACTGCAAAAGTGTAGGAGGTGATTGCTTTGACTACACCTGTAATCACACCACTTCACAAGGCGTCTTTACAAGCTTGTCCCACACACACAGACAATACTGTATACGATATTTCCCTCTGGATGTTGTCACCATATCGCATTACATCTGATTTAAGTTATTAAAGATTAGGCGCCTGATGCCTAATAATCTTCAGATTGCAATGGGTAATATCAAAGTGTGTGCTATTGCAGCTTTGAGCTTTTGGTGTGTATATATGCATGCAATGTATATATGGGCACAATTGGGTAACAAATTAATTATTTATCTAACATACATGTAGTAAGTGAGCATAGTTGCAGCAGCCAGACCAAGCCCAGTGAAAGCACTGATAGGCTCCAACACCCCCATGACCATGAAACTGGTAAGCAGTTAAGAAAATGGTTGGCTAGATGGATGGATCTGTTGATTTAAAATATTTTTTTCATGCTAGTTATGCTACAAGTAACAAAAGATTATCAGGACTATTTTTGCTATTTCTTGTGCTTGTTTTAAATCTTTTTGCACCACTCAAGATGGAGTAACTCGGCTGACAGTGGACTCATTTCTCATGAAAAAAGAGACTATGTGTAAGAAAGAAAGTAGAAATAAAATGGAAAAAAGGCCGTGTGGGAAAAAGTGAGATGGGCAGGGAGAAAATCAGTTTAGAAAATAGAGAAAAATGAGGAGGATGAGAGAGATTAAAGGTGACGTTAGGGATTTTGCTGGAAGCTTCAGCACTCTGCAGAATGTCAGTCAGCAAATTTTTACACACTGGGACACGATCCAAACCTAGCATCCAGTCTCTTGAGGGAGGACACTACGGACTTAACAGATCATTTTCCAAATGTATACGGCATAATAAATCTTTCCTTTGCATGGATCAAACATTTGCATTAAATTATTCTGGCAATAATTTAATACCTCTATAATAATCAAAAGAAACCACATGAGGTCATGTATTCCTAACTAGCTACGGTCAGGTGAATGTTAAATGCCATAACCATAAACAAAACCATAAACAAAAACAAAACTCCCACATCATCCACAAGTACAGTGAATTTAACAGCTTCTAAATAGCCCCTCTTTTTGTGAAATCATTTGGAATGGTCTTCATGACAAATGCAAAATCATCCCATTAGTTGTGTGAAAAAGTACAGCCCCTTTCAATTCTAAGGTTCTACTTTTCAAGACATGAAAAGTCATCTGGTCTTTACCAGGTCTACAATTACATAATGACTGCCTTAGATGAATAAAAGTACATGACATATTTTACAGTGTTGCTAATAGTTTAACAAAAATTAAGCTGAAATGCAGAAACAGTGTGTAATAAACTAAGCACATGCCAAGATTGAGCAGTTTATATAATCACTTTTATAGGTGATAACCTGAAGAACTGTGGCCCACTCGACTTTACAGTGATGGTTCGGTTCATTCATGTTTGCATACATTTCTTTATTCAAAGCTCTTTTAATGTCCTGCCACAGCAGCTGGATTGAGGTCAGGACTTTGACTGGGCCATTGCAACCCCTTTTTCAGTCATTTCCTGATGTGCTTGGTAATCATTGTCCTGTTGCATGGCTTAGTTTCAGTCAAGCTTTAGGTGTTGGACAAATCACTCTAGCATACTCTGGTATACAAAGGAGTTCATGTTCCACTCAATATCTGCAAGGTGCCCAGGTCCTGTGTCTGCTCATAAGCCCAAATAGTCACTTTTCTACCACTCTGTGTGACAGTTGGTATAAAGTGTTTCTGCTGATATGCTGTGTATTTTAGTCAGATGAATCTACTTTGGTCTTTTCTCTCCAAAAGACATTGTTCAGAAGTGCTTGGACACTAGAAAATGGTTCATAATGGTTCAGATATTTTTACTTGTAGTCCCTGGATTGGATTAACATGTGCAATGTTAGATTTTGTAATTAAAGTGTCATATTTAAAATACACATTTTCTTTCTGGTTACCCAGTTGATAATCAGCTGCAGGGCACAAAGAATAAGATGGAATCTTCAACTCAGAGTTTACTGCCAGGGTGAATGGCTGTACAGTTGAGTTTACTCGAGAAAGAAACAAAGAAATTACATTGATTTTCACCATTCATCTGCTTTAGATAAAACTCCTTTTAACATTTTTTTCTTCTCTGAATGAATTACCTTACTCACATCCACTATCTCTCATCACACTAATTACAAATCAAACCTGTGGCAGCCACACAGTCCAGTGGAAAATATGGGGTTCGTGGGCTTCATGAAAACACAGCACGCAGTGGAAGTCACAAAAAGTGTGACTGTGGGGCACACATTTTGAAGTAAAAAAAGAGTCAATACATCCAGATAAAATACTTCACCTCTTGAAAGCAAAATTTCTTTCAATACTCTAGACACACCAACGCTCAGCATGCTCCGTTCCTCCCACTGTGTTGCACTGCAAACAACTTTCAGAATCCAACAGAATTACATTCCAAATCAAACCAAACAATAGTATGAACATGTTTTATTGAGCTGCAATGAAACTCACAAGAAGTTAGGTATCAGAGGCAGAACAGTATTATCTGAGCAAGGGCTATAAGTAGCAGTGACTAGATAGTGTAGATTTATAATTAAAATTTGCATCATATATTGATTTCAAGTGGTCAGAGGATTTGCAGGGAGCATATTTCAAAGGCCAAAGCAGTAAATATAGATGAAATAGATACGCTTTTACATATGATTCCCTGAGATGTGTTCTTTCAACTCTGTGTTTAACTTGCAATGTATATTTAATCAACTTATCATGTCAGAGTCAAAGATTTCTGGTCATTTTATTCAAAGTACCTCTACATTACTTGTTCCCTGAATTTACATGAAACAATGTACAGTTGACTGCAGTGCTATGATTCTGCAGTTATTTAACTGTTTCAATTGTTTTTCGTTACATGTTTTTCTGAAGAATGTTTTCCAATTTATGTGTACTCAACTAAATTGTTTGAGTGATTTAGTCACCTCAACGAAATCCATAGAAGCCAATTAAGTAATCAAGTTTTGCTTATTTAGCACTGGAAACAAATCAAATGCAATTCAAAGTGCCACACAAAAGAGAGTCAACGAGAGAGACTTTTAGATTAATGCAAATTAAAACACTACAGAATTGTAAATAGGTAGTTAAAATTATAAAAGGTCATAAAAACAATAAATCAATATCAGTTAAAAAAAAAAAACCTCTTCTGTCTCACCAACTTTCCACATGTCTTCCATGAATCTTCTTCTTGGACTTCCTCATTTTGTCCTGTCTGGCATCTCCACATTTAACATCCTTTGTCCAGTATATTCAACATTACTTCTCTGTCCAACCCTAAAGTGATACTAAGGGGCCCAAAGTGTGACAAAATAGCATAATTACATCACCACCAGCATGCTGAACTTTTGATAGGCAGAATGGATCCATGTTTTCATGTTGCTATCGGTCACCAGATACTTGCACTTTTTCAGACCATTCTCTATAAACTGTAGAGATGGTTGTGTGGGAAAATTCTTGCAGATCAGCAGTCTGTATAATCCTCAGACCTGCTCATCAAGCACCCATAGCTACTTAAATCAACGTTTTTCCATATTCTGATGGCTGATTTGAACTAAAGAAGGTCATCTTGACCAAGACTCTTGACCATGACTCTAAATGGTTTGAGTTGATGCCATGTGATTGATATCAGATACCAGTTAAACAAGTGTCCAGTGAGCATATCGGGGAAGTGGTAAATAAACCAAACCAGTGAAACTAACTAAGAGTGGCTAAGAATATAAGAAGGCAGAAAAAAAACCAAGACATGACAAATACAGACGTTAACATCTGTATTTGTACTGTATAAAAAAAAACAGAAACCAAAGATCACTAATTCAGTAATGACCACGAATAGAGCCACAGATTAAAATGTTTTAACCTGGCCATAAATTTCTTTTATAGATGCTTCAAGTTCTGACTTATTCTAACTTTTTTTTTCTCCTCTGTGTATGTTGGAAGTATAAAGTTGTGTCAAAAACTCTACTCTGATTGTTGAGTATTACCCTCATATGGTGACGTGATAATTTCTGTCGTCACTCTCTGTTTCCTTTAATTTCCTCTTTGGTTTCTATCTTGTTCCATTTTCCACCTATGTCTCCTTTTCATCTTTGGTTTTGTTCTTGGATTTGATGACAGCAGTTAGAGGTTTCTAAAACCCACAGATCCTTACCACGAGCCAAGGATACTTAGAAAAGATTTTTTTCTATTATTTGCACAATGCCATGTTTCCAGTAAACTCACAATGACACTGAATTATGGTAACATCCACACTAACACAGTTTTAGCAATTTTCTGACCCACTCACATTCATGATTGATGTTCAGTGGCATGTATCAGTTTAACTGGAAAGCATGTTTGCTGTTTGAAGAAAATATTACAAAGAACAGCAATAGCAAAAGGTAGTTATTCTGTAATCAAATAGAATTGTTACCAAAAAAACCATTGTGACAGAAAACAGATTACGAGCCAGAAAGCAAGTATGGTGGCATTTTAATGATTGTTTATAAACACAGAAAGTAAGTGTAAGAATAGTAATGGGAAAGGATTATTCACATAATGTGGGTGAAATCACAGAATATATGAATTTTGTTCAAATAAGTTTGGTTGCATTAATTACAGATTCAAAAAGCCTTTCTTCCTAGCAAGTTTTAGTCAGTGATGTTTCCAACGTCGAAAGATGTCATGGCAGTGTGAGTTCTTTTCAAACCCACATCTATACTTGCATGGTCAAGTAGGGATAATTATGTAAATATCAAAAGGTGCTACATGAAGACATGACTTGATTGAGCCCCTGATTTCTTTGGGCAGAGTGCTTGCACAACATCTTATGTAGCATGACTGTTAAATTTTGATTTGTCACATCCTACTGTTTTAGAACATTTTTTTACAGTCTGTGAACAGCAGTGAAATCTATTGTAGGTAAACAGTGGAACTCTGTTGGGTCTCTGGTAGTGCAGATGAGGTGCCATTATCTCCTGAATCAGAAATTTAAATGGTAGGATGAAGGTATCTTTATATAAAACTCTTGCAGGGGCGTAAGAGTAAGGGCATTTGTGTTTGGTCACTTATTTTTTTGTTGTGACAATGATTCTTGGCAATACAGTACATGTAAATCTGTTAATTATGTCTGTTTAAACAGTCTCCAATGATTATTTTCATGTTGGGTTGAAATAAAATAGCTCCCTCTGCTGTTACTGCAGTGTAGTGCAACTTCCGCATGCGTGAAATGGACACAGTGGGCTGTATCTAATACATACTGTGATATTGGGTTGGAAAGCGTTACCTATCAGTGCAGCAATCAGCATAGCATCATCCACATCTTCTCCACAGTTTGACCCTGCAATCCAGTTGCCATATTCAAAATCTGGACTATCACTGAACATAACGTTCCTCCACATTTTCAGGTTCCAGTGCACATGCGGCTAACACCTGCACAAAAAGGCCTGACGGTGAAGTGGAATTCTGGCAAGCCTCCTAGCACCCCTATAAGACACAAGATCGGCTGCTTGCAGACTGTTTCAAATTGTCTTGGAAGAGAGCCGTTGGCCATATCAACCTGCAAACCTTCACATGCACAACAAATCTGTAAAAGACTGGCTACAGTTCCTAAGTGCTAACAAGGTGAGGGAATGGTCCTCTTGTGGTGTCATCTTCTTGGGCGCCCACTTTGCGTCTCTCACGTCCCCCGTTATATGCAACTTGGCTTCTAATTTGAAGATGTACCAGTGCTCATTTCAAATACTACTGCAATTTGGTTTTGCAGGATACCAGCTTGAAGTTGCCCTATGGCACAGGTCCTGTCAAGATCAGTTAAACGTGGCATGCTTGGCGCAGACAAAATTGACCAATGTAGCAGGGTCCATGCTCATAGATGCCGCTAATCGGACATCATTCAGGCACCTGACTGTCAGCACCTGGGGTACCAGAAGCTCAAAACAAAAGTCAAGATTTGACAAGTTTTTATGTGGGCATAGCTCACATACTCAACTGTGTTGCTCTACACACAAATTCATTTTGCTTACAAATGTGACACCATTTAAGGGGAAATAAACAAGCTTTCCAGTTATAAAGGGCTTATTGACAAAAATCACTTTTTAAACAGAGAAATAATTTAACTTTTGCATTTAGACTGCAGGTACAGAATATTTTTTTAGAAGCCGTCTGTTTTGAAAGTTTGTCCCATTTGTTTTGTATGTCAGTCATCATCCATGTTTTCTGGGGCCAGACTGTAGCATGTCCTCATGTTCATTTTCATCAGCTGCAGAGCCTATACCTCTGTTGCCACATGCTGTTCTATCAATCTTTGTCAGTCTGTTTTGAAAAATGAAGAACAAGCACGCACACAAGTTACACACACACACACAGTGTGATTATTGTTATTTCCCGAAACTTCACTGTGACTCCTGACCGCTGTTACTTTCAGCGGAGTTCATTTGAAGTACAGCAGGAAGTGAGAGTGATAGCACTGCTCTGGGGACTACTGCAGTTGTCATTGTATGCTACCTGATAGTAAAGTAAAGAGAAATAGAAAGAAGAAAGAAGTCTAAAACCAGAGGAGACAAAAAGGGGAAGAGAGAGAGCATTAATGTGGTACCAAATGTCCCAGTCACTCGGGACAAACATTACCTTGGGACATTCACTGATTTTTAATGAGTCTGAAAAAGTTGTCTTTAAAACTGGCTCAACACGGAAGTTAGTGCAACATTTTGGCTGTGGAGTGTTGCCATAGGCTCCTTGAAAACATGTCGTGGGGTTATGATTGTAGCTGGAAATTGTTGCCTAACATAAGTACAATATATTGTGTATGAAAATATTTCATTGCAATGTTTCGCAGTTTATATTAGCCATCTGGTTATTCCGAGTAGCAAACACAGACTCTTGCATTCTCCCTGTGTAATGGAAGTAATGTATGTAAACATTAGTGAGCCTGTAAAGCTTTGTGTTCTTTATTTGTGACTCGCTAAATAAGCCACATACATAGCACTGACCAGGCTCTATCACTGAATGTGCTGCAGCTGTGTTTTCAAGTGCAAAAACCAAGCACTGGGCTGTAATACCAGTGATGCATGAATCACTCGGCCTTGCTCTCGATCAAAACAAATCCAGTTTTTCCTTGCTTTTTTGACTTTACTGCTAGAACACGTTCAATTCAGGAGTGATGTCACTTCCAGCTCCAACATCTTACCTTTAAAACAAATGGGACATGTTCAAGCTATGTGTGGAAAATGGCAACTAGTACAGTTATCAATATAGATCTGCCTTAGACCTTTTCTCAGCGATTAAAAAAGCAATAGGCAATATCCTAATTATCCTGCCATGTTTTTCAGATCTAAGGAGTAACAACTTGTGATAGACCTAAAAGATAGGTTCACAAAACCATTCAACAAATTCAAGGTGAGTTTAAGTTCGATGTCCAATAATTTCAAAATTTAGTCCTTATAGTCTCTATTCTCTCTATTCCCTTCTTAAAAACTCAAATTGGGTGGTCTAGTATCTTGACATTCCTAATCCAGATTTCTTTTGAATATTCTATACATCTTACTACAGGGCTTATTCAAGTTGTCCTTATTTCACAATAACACAAATCACGCATAAACAGAGCTTTTGAAAATATAAAGGGAGAGAAAACATAAAATAGGGACAAAAATTAAGCAAAATTAAATCCCAAAGCAGAAAAAAAAATAGAAAATGGAAAGACAAAAGGGAACAGTCTTGTCTCAATTTGCCCTCTCAAAGCTGTTAGACTTAGTATTATATGGATTCGTACACTACTATGAAGTAGAGGTAAAATAGGAATAGAGGATACATGTTTACACACACGACAGTACACCAATTTTGTATGATAAATGTATCTTTCTGCAGTCTCTGTGACTCTCCTGAAGAAGATATCTTCTTCCGTTTCACCAAGGACTTACTCAACACACCATATCACTTATCCATGTCCTTTCCCGCCTCTTTTGTTGCCTTTGCCATCTATCCCTTTCCACTTGCTTCTTCTATTTTCAGCGCATCTGCCACGGTCAGATTCACATAAAGTGCAAACGTTCATTCAGTTTGCTTTTTGCAGTCTCCATCATTAGTTTTCCAGACCAGTCCCTTTCAGGCTTTCACATCTCCCTGAATTTTTTATTTTATTAATTTTTTTGGTTTAACCTTTTAGATCAGTCTATCATTGCAGTATAACTGTGTTAGTTTGAGGTAAATCCCTGAAAAGTCCCCCCTTTGTGTGTATTTATACTTAATGTGTGAAAGAAAGTACTGACAAAACCTTAAAGAAAAGGATCTGTATAAAAATATATATTCCCTATATGTATTTTCTCTGTGGAAAAGCTGATTTAATATATCTATAGACTGCATCATATTGCCTTGACATGCCAGTCTCTTTCTTTCCCCAGTTTCTCTCTCCCTGTCCATCTTCCCTTTCATCTTTGCTGCTATCAGCTGGAGCAAATCCACCAAAAATACATAAAAAATATCCATCGTCATGCTTCTCAGATGGTGGTAAATCACTGTTATCTCTTTTATGTACACCTCCTCCACTCTGTAACGTGTTGCCTTTTTATCCACCCAACCCTGCATCTGTCCACATCATCTCCATCCCTCCTCCTCAACCTTCCTTTGCTGAAACTAAAATCCATTTCTAAACTCTGTACATTTCATGTGCCTCTACAGCCATCTATCCTCTCCAAGTGGAGCTTGAGATCAAAACACGAGGTAAATCTGTTTGTTTTCTGTCACGATGAATATTTCATGGATTGCTTGTCTGGCTTTAGTTACATAATATGAGATAGCCTTGATTCCAATTTTTGCACTTTCATCTTCTTTGTTCACCAAAAGTTCCTTTGAAGGCTTCTTATGTTCCTTACTACCTGGACTAGAACTAAATTGTGTCCTGGGAGTTTCTGTTCGTATGTGACATTTCTAGACTTAATAATTCATTTACTGACAATCACACAAGTTATGAGCTTGAAATGAATTTATGCGATTTGCCTTTTTGTAATTGATTGTCATATAGAACTAATAAACTTTTCAAGATGTCAGACCTTAACCAGACTCTTTCATCATACCACAATTTCCATATACTGTCGAAACTTATCTACACAAAGTTATTCTCTCCAGGGTCATAAATGGGGAGACTATGTAGCAAATATTGCGTGAAAGAAACAATACATCATGGCAGCTTACCAAAAGTGAATGAATATCCCGACATAGTCTCATTTTCCTTATCATCTTGGGTAAATTCCACATAAATGATGCCAGTACTGTGAACCTTCCTCATCATCTGTAATGCATCCTTCTACTATTGCTTTAACAGTCAGCATTTCTTATTTTACTTTCACCTTCATCCCTTTCTTGTTTTTTCATATCTTCCCTCCTTTGTCTTGTTTATTTTTATTCTTTGAGCCCCTGTCCTTATTTACAAAATCATGTTTCTTATCCCATTTTTTTCCATCATTCTTGATGATTTCTCATTTCTTATAGCTATACATTTACCTATTGTTCTCCTATTCTCCCACCAATCCCTACTTTTTGTCCTCAAACTTTCCTTTCCCTGTTAGCTTTATTTCTTTCATTCCTGTTCATTCACTCATATTCTCACATATTTATGTCTCTTTCTGCCCATTTGAGTTTTCTCGATCTCTGTTTTGCTGCTGTCCCTTTTCCTAAGCATCAATTTTCTCTCTTACTGCCAAAGCTAACTCAGTATGTACTCTGCATTTTCATTCTCCACTCACTTCCTTCCCAACCATACTAACCCCTTTCTCCGTTGGGAATGTTTGAGTAATTCACTTAACACTACACCCTTCGCACCCACACATATACTCTTACCTTTGTTTGTACTCATTCTCCTGTTCTCTATTTTTGTTTTTATTTTTCCTCTTCCCCTTTGCTATATTACTATGTTTCCCTGCTTCTCTCTTAGGTATGAAGCAGCTCAATCACATAAACACTACAGATAAAAAAAATCTCTTCATCAATCCCTCCAATCTTTTCACAAGGATTACCTTCATTGTTAGCTTGATTTCAGCTCAGTCTTCATACCTGGTCTTCCTGGATTTGCACTTCTGGGCCTTGTATGTAACACTCATAGCTTTTCTGATACCTGTTGAATATCTCTCTCTAGCTTTCATGACTTATCATTTCTCTTCCAAAAAAAAAAAAAAACTCCCTCACTTGCAGTATTTCTGTGTTTTGCCTTACATCAGCACTCAGAGCATCTTACATCCCTTCTCCCTCCTATTGGCTTTGCAATTTCTCTCTTTCTCTCTGCTCTCCACATTTCTCCAACCACCTCTTACTATCTGTTTTCTGCTGAGAATAATGAAATGTTATCAAAATGCAGTAGGACCAAGATATACCAACAAATGCACACAGAGAAACTTGAATCTGGGCACTAACAAACAGCGGTAGGTGTTGAGAACATCTCAGCATTGCCCAGTGATTTGAGGCCAAATCATTGGCAATGCTGCCATCCACTGGAATTTGTTGATAGAACATATCTTAAGAAGTCAATAGTTCTCACAGAAGATTATTTGATATATCACTGCAGTGCGTTACATAATCAAATAGTGATTGATCAGTTCCATTTAGCTGTTGTAATATCAGGGTCCAGTTTTTGTGTTTTTGAAGATAGAAAAGCACTGATCCATTCAGTCTTTTAAGTTAAAAAGAACCAAACTGAAAATCTCCACTGTCACATGCTCATGCATTTGGACAATTGTGGTTCAAATTGCCAGATGCATTAAAGACACTTAGATATGCAGACTAGAGGAGTCAGAAATCAAAACACAAACTTTGTGATTGGTAGATGATGTCACGGCGCGGGCCGTATAGGGCGGACTGGACTCCTGATTCAACACAGACACCGGTGAACGTGACAAGAATTTATTACAGCAAGTGACAAAAACATGAATACACACTAATGTGGATTTTTGGGCTACGTCCACACTAATTGGTTTTCGTTTGAAAACGCATCGTTTTCTCTCCGTATTGGCCTCCCGTCCACACTGAGACAGCATTTTCCCCGAAGGAAAACGCAGCGTTTTCAAAATGCTCTCGGAAAAGAATACATTCGAAGACGGTGCTTTCGCGTCACAGTGTGGACAGTGAAACGTGGGGACACTACACGAGTACACTTGGGCTGGGGATATACAAAGGTTAAGGCTGATATACACACACTGTGTCCTGGAACTGCTATGACTGACACCTGGAAAGGAAACAGGCAATGAAGGGCTATAAAATTCACTAGCAGTAGACTGTGACTATGAACAGGGGCTTGGAGACTATGACTGTGGGAACTATGCAGTGTTGGGATAGTAACGGAATACATGTACCACCGTTACGTATTTCAGAATACAGTTACTTTGTTGAAATAAAGGGATTACACGACAGTCTTTTCCCGTTTCATATGTTCGGCTCTGCCCTCTTTATTTTTGGTTTCCACGCCCCAAACAAAACACGCATTAAGAGGCTCTAATGCCTGCGTCTCAATCTCGTGGCCCATGTCACCCCTACTTGCAGCCCGCATAATGACGTGAAGAAATATTTAAAAAAATTATTCACAAAAATGATTTAATATGAAGGCAATAAGCAGAGTGTTACAGGCATCGCCCTAAAGAATGTAGCCTCGTGGGCAGTGTAGTCCGTGCTGCAGGGAGAATGAACTGCCATACCCGTTATGTGTCTGTGAGCGCGAGGAGGGAGAAAAAGGAGTCGAAAAGTCATCACCGACCAGAAGCGGGAGATGGAAGCATGTAAATATAATAATAACCACTGCAGCCTGACGAGCCCAGTTGCAAGTAAGCTATTAAGACTCAACTGTACACTTTTTTCGTGTTTTTCTCCGAAACAATAAGTTCCGTTGGAGCAGCCTTTCAACGCCTCTCTCTGTCTCTCGCTAGCAAAGTTGACCCAGACAACAAAGTAAAGCTAGTTTTTGGCTACAAGCCCGACACAGAACCCGACGTATTAGCCAGAGGTCCCTTTACTACGGTTCAGAGCCGCGGACCTGTTTTATATACGTGTGAAACAGTTTTCTATATGAGATCGCTGCAAAAAGTGCAGCCTTACCTAATGTCCACCCTACTGTTACTCATTTTATATTAAGATTTAAAAATCTAGTCGGTATTGCTATGGTGAGTAGCCTTCAGTAAAAGTAATAAATCACACAGCAACAGTACATTCATGTAGTTGTAAAAAGCATGATAATATAATAGGTAATCCAAAGTATTCAGAATACATTACTTTCACTGAGTAACGTAATGGAATACATTACAAAATACATTTGGGGGCATGTATTCTGTAATCTGTAGTGGAATACATTTTAAAAGTAACCTTCCCAACACTGGAACTATGACACTAAGGCTTGGAGAGGTTCTTAAGACATGAGCGGGGATCTGAAAGTCCAATGGAAGACGGAGGGCGCTGGGCCTCTGTAATCACAGAAAAGGAGAGTTAAAGGTAGCTGGGTGGATTTTGAAGATAGGATTTTTCTGTAGTGAGTGTGTTCAGGCTTACTTGTGAGCAGGTGGAGATTGCTTCGGAGGGAGGCTAGGTCCAGGTGAGTTTGCAACGTCGTGAATCCAAATGGGGTCGAGTGCTGAGGCGGGGGGAGCAGGCAGGTGAGGAAAAGTAGAGAGATCCGTACCTGGCCAGCAGTGGAGTGGGTTGGCAGAAGCGACTAGCGACCAGACTGAATTAACAGTGACAGTTTGCAGGCATGGTCCATGGATTTAACTGAAGACAGAGAATCAGGCTAGCACAAATACAAACAACAGCAAGAGACATGAACAGATTAGCACTAATGGTGATTAGCAGACATTCAGGTGACAAGTGGTTTCAAACGCTGGTCTTAAATACTGCCAACATAATCAGCCTCAGGTGTGACTCCTCCGTGGAATGAAGGTCTCCGCCCAGGGGAGGAGACCTAGAGCACAGCAAACTAACATGCCACTCACCCGGACCACGACAGATGGCGTGCTTTGGCTCCAAAGCCACAACTGCCTCAAAACACAACATTCCATCCATCCATCCATTCGCTTCCGCTTATCCTTTTCAGGGTCGCAGGAACCTATCCCAGCTGTCTTAGGGCGAGAGGCAGGGTACATCCTGGACAAGTCGCCAGTTTGTCACAGGTTTTACACGTAGACACAGAAAACTATTCACAATCACATTCACTCCTGCATTCAAACCTATGGGCAATTTAAAGTTTCCAATTAACCTAACTCCAATGAGTGCATGTCTTTGAACTGTGGGAGGAAGCTCGAGTACCCGGAGAGAACCCAAGCAAACATGGGGAGAACATGCAAACACCCTCTTCCATTTTCCTTTTCTTCAACAAAAGCATCACACACAGCCTTCAGTCATCACAGTTGCAGCACATTAACACACACGCATGTATACTTTCCTCTTCAGCTATTCACTAACTATCGATCCACTGGTAATTAATGATATAGTATTTATAATATATTATATATATATATATTAACTGCTCCCTTTCACAAATAATGTTTTCTAAAGCTATTCTCTTTCTTTGGCCGTTGATGATATTTACATTGCATTTAATATTTTATGGAAATACCTTGGCAGTTTGCACTAAATGCTATCTTCTCACGCCTACCTATTCACTGTCTCTTTCTCTTTTATCAGGCTTTTAGTCTGGTGTTAAACCAGCAGAACACAGCTCAGGTTGGCTGAGACCAAACGACTGAATGGGAGAGTCAAGGGTACTCTACCACCATGAAAATCTCTTTGGTTGCTTTTGTTGTAGGTTTATGTCTCTCTGAATAATGAAATGCCATCCATTGAGTTTTATTGTATTCATGCTGCTTCTGTCAGCATTGAAATTATTATGTACAACAAAAAAAGTGTATTTTTGTGTCACAAGCTTTTTTGATTTGTTTTGTTTTGTTGTTATTTTATTAACCTATATTAATATATTAACATGCATTCACCTATATTAGCATGGATTGATCATGTTAATTTTTAAGAGATAATCTGGAGATAAAATTTATGTATGTTTAAACTGCTAGCAATTTAAGCTTTAGGTAGCAAAAGAAAAAAACTGTTCGTCTAAAAAGTAACTTCCTTAAGTCAAAATCAGTTCTGGAGAATTTCTGCAAAGGTGAAGTAACTCTGCACTTCTCCCACAGGCAGAGAGAGAATCCTAATGACCTTGTAAACATTAAGTGTAATCACTCAAGCTTGATTCTGTTTTGAGGAATGGGCTGTGGCACAATCCCTGACAAGATGGAAAACAATGCCAGCTTCATTATCAGATAGCTAGTAAGATGGTGTTTGACCTTCCTAAAAAAATACAAGAGTAGCTCCAAAAACTCAACTTTTCTGACTGGATATGAATTTAAGTATAAACCTACCGACAATTGTGTAAAACTAAATGCCATTCTTGATATTACCATCAGATGGTGCTAAAGGAAAAACTGACTTCACTGTCCATAGATTTTTTTTTTTTTAATTTTAAGATCCTAGTCACGTTTGTCTCTCTTCCTAGTAAACCTGGTCTAAAAAACCCAGGATGTTGTCCAGTTTAAAGGATCTGTCCTGTGCAATTTCATCTCTAAAATAGAGATGAATAAAAATAGCCTTCTTTTATAAATTAAACAATGTCTGAATATATGTTTTTGCTACATAATTTTGCATAGTTCCATTCCCAATTTATTTAGCATGTGAGGTAAAAGGACCCATCCCTCTTCATTCAAATTTGTACGGCATATCCATAGGTTTTGCATGCCTGTAAAGAACTCGTGCGCATTATCTGGTTACAGTTCAACACATCTAAAGTCATTGATGGAACTCCTACTATACATTTGATAATAAACTTCAAACAAATGCTAGGTAGGACAAAGTTTTCCTTTTTTTCTGCTACATCTTTTGAAATCTACTCAGTAAAGCAATAACAAATTATGAAATTGTTCTCTTAGGTAGCTTTTTTTTAACAGTATAACTTTTTGTTTACATATTAAACAGACAATTGTCACTTTATTAAATTCTTTGTTTAATCATGTTTTCTTATCATTGTGTATTTAAAATTTACTTTGAGTGTTTTATTGTAGATTTGTTTTAACTAAATTTAGTGATATAGTCAAAAACATAATGACTGGCTTTATACATTTGTCAAATCAGTCTCATGTTTAAAAAGAACTCCTCTGCACTACATTTATTGTTTTTTCCACCACAATTTACAGGAACCATGAAAAACCTACCACCGGGCGAAAAAAAACGTCACAGATTTTGAGTGTGGTTTCTGTTTGAACCCTCTTCTATTTAATTCTGCAGTCATTCCTTATATCTTGATCTCTCTGCCTGCTAACAGCTGGGTGCTTTGGCTCATGAAATCATCTCCGGTCTTCTGGACAGATCGGATGGAAGTCTCTGAGTTCCACTTGGTCCTTGCAGAGCTACTTTTTGGATTCCTGGGGCCACCCTTATTGATTATAAGTTTTTATTTTAATACCGAAATAATACAAACGGCGTCTAAAGTCATCAACACAATATTTACAGCTAGGGTTCAGTTTCAGTGCAGTGTCTGCATAGAACGCTATATTGCAGTGTTGCATCCCTTGTTGTATCTCAGGTATAAACCTTTAAGGTACAGGATGAGCTTTTGTTGTGTAATGTGGTTGCAATCCATCCTGCCTGTTTTATCAGAAATATACTTGTGCAATCGCATAACAATGGGCATTTATACCACTTGTGTTGTGTTTATCGTCATCATCAACTCGTTCTGCTCCATATCAGTTCTTAGAGCACTGAAACAGCCATCACCAGGCGAGGGAGAGAGGGAGAGATCCAATTTGGTAAAGAGAAGGGCTTTCAATATAGTCCTGATATTCCAGATGACTACAATTGTTGGCTATGTACCTTTGATCATTGTGTTCTACTTAGCTGGGAAATTGGACAGGAACACACTATGTATTTGGCAGCCCTTGACCTATGCTCTAATGATTTGGCTTGGTGGTTTCTATGCTCTCTTCTATCACCGCAGAGCTGGGAAACTCACAAGAAATTATTTATTTGCAAATTGTTTTCAGCATAGCTACACTTGAAACTGCTTTTCTTTTATTTGTAAAATTTGCATTTCAATTCCTTTGTTTTAGAAATATATGGCATTGAATAGTTAGTATTCTTGGTACTATTTGTTTGGCATTTAGTTTTTAAAGTAAAAACTTGACCCAAGAATAGCCAGCCTCTATGTTGCATTAAAAATTGGGTGCTGTGTGGAAAAATCAGCAACATTGTATTTTAGTTATTTAATGTTAGGTGAGCTTCCATTGGTGTTTTGTAATTAAAAGAATTGCACATGTGTATTCTGAGGTCTGTTGCATTTTGTTTTACTTATACAAACAAATATTTTATACTCCAAAGAAATGTATTCAAGTAGATGTGATTGTGACATAGTGATATGTTGATTAAAAAATTAATACAAAAACTACATAGTAGTCTGTATTCTGTATTATTACTACTAGAAAAATAGAATAAATAACTACAATAGATTGATATGTATGTGGATACTGGGCTACTATGATGGAATCCAAAGCAGTAATAAGTACATTCAGATATATAATTTATTGTGCAAATACTAAAAGGAATGCTACAACGAGTTGCAGCAGAGCAGCTATGTAGCCAAATGATTTGAGGCAGAAGAAGTGTTTCACAGATCTCGAAAGGTAAACTTATTGGGCCAGTGTGATATGATACTGAGTAGGGCTGTGCGATATGACCAAAATCTCATATGCCGATATAAAACATCTACCGTCCCGATAACTATATAAATCACCAAATTTTAACATTTTCTGTAAATTCTGTGAATCTAGGGCAGCTTGACTTGCGTGAAGTGTTTCCAGCTGGGCGTCGTGTACCTACAGTCGAGTGTTTTTACAGATGCATGAAACGATACATTTTTAGTCATAAGTTGTAAAGGCCGCCGTTTTCTTTGTGAGTATTTATTACACGGCGTGCTGCGGGGAAAAGCCTGTTCTAACGTTTGAGTCTAAGGTTTATTTTTTAGCACCTCACAGCTATTTTTTGCTTCTCATCCGTAATTGCTCCGCAAACTCTTTCACGTGATTTAGTTTATCTTGAAAAGTCTCAACAGGATCTTGAGCTTTATTGTGAAAGGTTTATGTGGAAAATAAACAAGCGGACACTCTATGGTTTTACCGTCATTGCTGCTAATGAAAACGTATGAAAATAGGCGCTTGTCCGTCTGTAGTGTGGTTATATTAAATATGAGAGAAAGAGAGAAATTTAAGAAATTAATATAGCCACTACAGTGGCCGTCAAAACGATGAAAAAATATTGCCGTAAACAGTTTATTTTGTGACACCACGAAACAAACAATAGCGTAAAATGAAACGATAGATGTTTTTTTATCGTCATCCGATATATATCGTTATATCAAACGGCCCTAATACTAAGATACAATATGTGAAATCTACCATACTGTGGTGATAAATTAGGCATAACAGGGTTAGGACTGGAAATAAAGCAAAAGAGGACTTGATGAGAAGTGACTTAATTTAAAACATCATCTATGTGCCAAATAGACAAACAGTTTCTTGTATCCCAACGGATATGTTCAATCATGACACCATCATCATAAACCCCTACATTCTCTTCTTCTTGTAACAGAAACTTAAAAACACTTCTAAAATGGTCTTTTCTTGATTGTCCATGTTTTTAGGAGTTTTTCTTCTAATATGGCCACTCATCTGCTCAATCAGCCTCTGTGTTGCTAAAGAAGGAGAGGGCGTATAGTCAGGGAAGACAGAAAATATACATTCAAGAATATAAATTTCACTTAAATTTATTTTCATTATATTCTTCTGCATTTTTCTCCCCATGCTTCTAAAACTTTCCATGGAAACTATAATTTAAATCTTGGCACTACAAAAGCTAAGAAACATCATCTTTATTCAAATTATCTGCATACAGGTTCTAGATTACCCTTGGCCATTTGGTTACAGTTCAACAGTGTTAAAGCCCTGAAACACCAAGGGAATTCTGTAATGATTTGGCTTGCATGTGTTAGTCTTCTCGGCAATCTCAGCAGAACTCAAAAACTCAAGAAAAAAAAATAAAATTGTTGCACATTGTTTTTCACATATAATGACCCCTGAGACTGTAATTATACCAGTTATACTGTATAGAATTATGTACCACATGGTACATTTCTTCAAAAGGAAAACAAGGAGGACAAATAAGTGCTTTGTAATTATATGAAGTACACTTCCTTGGATCTTTCGTGTACTAGTTTCACTATAGACCTCTTCAGACCTGCACTCCTTTCTATTTATCTGATGGCATCTTAATGTGTCAACTTCATGTGTGGTTGCCAATCTTGGTCACTTTTCTGTAAAAGTCACAATGGCAAGTTTACCAAGTCAGAAAAAGTAATATTTACATATCACTTTTAACACATCGTAATTCTGAATGCACGTCTTAAGTTAAGTGGGAAAACATGCACAAAATTATAATTACACAGTACTGTTGCATCTCTGCAGCATCTTGACTTGCTGGACTCATGAAAGATGAATGAATATTTTAACTGTTTCAACTGGTTCATCTGTTCACTCTGTTTTTTGTTTGTTTGTGTTTTTTGGCCCTACATTGTGGTAGTATTGAACCACATAAAACTAAAGTATTTTTCTTGTATTTCCTCACCCATCCTGATGTAGGAGACTATTTCACGGAGAGTTGCTATGAGTATATTGCAAAGAATTTAATTTGACTAAGAATCCATGTATTTTCATTGTTTTATCTAAACCCTTGCACACGTTTACATACTTCTATGGAAAATTATAAGTGACCACTTATGCCAAAGTCTAAAAAACACCAAACCCTGTTTATTCAAATTATGTTCTCACATCAACAGGCTTTGCATGCCAGGAAGGTACTCATAGCCATTATTTGGTTGCAGTTCAGCACATTTTTTTCCCCACTTATATTATAAAAGATGCAGCTCCAACTTTACATGTTAAATAATCTTCAAGAACTAGACAAGGGTTGTACTTTCAATTATTTGTACTTATCAGTCTTTCTAGGAAGCAACTAGAAACAAATAAACTTCTTTATATGTGGCTTCCATGATGCATTTTCTGCACTTTCTTTCAATTTGTAAAATGATCTTGAGCAGTCGTTCTCTTGGGTTTTCTAAAGTTCTTTCAAAAAAATTCCTTGAACATTGGCTTCCTTTTCACTTATTTTCAGTCCAGTACTTGCACCTGACCATATTCAGAAATATGTTTTTTGTTTGTTAAGCCAAATACTGACCTATAAATGAATAAAGCATGAAAAAGGGTTGTGTTGCTTTTACAAAACCAGTGTTGGTTGTAATCACATTACATTTTTGATTCATACTGTAATTCAGTAATTACATAATGTCGTCGAGATATGTCGTTACTTGTGTTATATTAGGGATTTGTATCATAGGGACTGTAGCCTAAGGTTTATGTTTTTAATTAGTAATTATGTGATAATGAGTTTCTGGTTTTATTACAAGGTAGCAAGACAGTAATGTTATGAGTAGTGTAACATACGACTTTCTCTGGTGAGTAATTAAGTGACTTACTACACTACTTTTAGAGTAACAAGTAATTTGCAATGTATTACTTTTTGAGTAACGGTCCCTACACTGTACAACCAACAACTTGACAAAGAAGCAATTTTTAATTGGATGTTTAGGAATTACAAAACTCTCTCATTCAGTTCAAGGAAATCCACATAAAATGTAGGATAAAATGGCATGAAATGACTAAAATAGTATTTTTGCACCAAAGAACTATTAGCTAAAAATGTGGCATATTTCAGCATGTTTTTCCAAGTAAAAAAATAAAATGAAAAAGACTCTTAGGAACCTGGACAAATGGAAGACAGAAGAAGAAAGAGCAGGCTTAAAAAAAAACAATCAAAAGCAGGTAAACAGTATCTGAAAGTCGCATCCTCAAGAAATAGGTCCAATAAAGACCAAACATCGTGAGTGATATATCTGTCCCTTCAATTGACTCATCTATGATCAATTGTCTCATCAGAAATAAGTAGAAATGGTCTCAGTGGAAGGTCGGCTGTAATGGTTTGGAGCAGCATTTCAGCCGATTGTTCTTGGAGTACCTTTCATATATTTGATATTTGGTTTTTGCAGTAATTAGTACTTTGTGTAGCAATGCAGCCAAAGAGGACAAAAAAAAAACAGATTTTTGATTTCTATGGCTTATTCTACAAGTCAACAACATATTTCACATTTGATAATAAGAATGTTGTAAAAAGGAATTCACTGTTCAATATTTCTGATTTCCTTTTTCTTGGAAATATTCAACACTTACCAATGAGTGGAAAAAACACATTTTATGAGTGTGGTTCCTGTCTGGAGTCTCCCATCTTTCTTCCTTCAGTTCTGCCTTATGTCTTGATCTCTCTACCTGTCAATAGCTGGGTGCTATGGCTGATGACATCATCTGACATCTTCTGGACTGACCGGATGGAAGTCTCTGAGTTCCATCTGGTCCTCTCAGAGATGATTTTTGGTGTACTGAGAACACCTTTAATGATTATTGGCTTTCACTTCTATATTGAAATGGCACAAACCGTGACAAAACTCATCAATGGGATATTTATTTCTTTTTCAGAGTGGTGTCTGTATAGAGCGCTATTTTGCAGTGGTGCATCCTGTGTTGTATCTTAGGTATAAACCCTTGAGATACAGGATGAGCTTTAATTGTTTTTTCAGGCTAAATAGCATCTTTATTGCTGTGGTTCAAATGTTCTTTTGCAATCGCATAGTGATGCGCATTCATGTATCGTGTTTCTTTGTAGTTTTTAGTATCAGCTTTTTCTGCTATGTATCAGTTCTTAAACCACTGAAGCAGCCCTCACCAGGGGATGGTGGGAAGGAGAGATCCAACTTAGTCAAAAGAAGGGCTATATATATATATATATATATATATATATATACATATATATATATATATATATATATACATATATATAATATAATCTTGATTCTACAGGTGATTACAGTTATTGGTCATTTACCACTGATTACTATATCCTACATGTCTTGGAACATAGTTTGGGATACACTGTGTATCTGGAAGCCCTTAAGTTATGTTCTAATGATTTGGTTTGGAGGCTCTTATCCTGTCTTCTACCTCCACAGAGCTGGAAAACTCACAAAGTGCTTTTGAGTGTGTGTGTGTGTGTGTGTGTGTGTGTTCCTGTCTAGCTATCTTTGTGAGGACTGAAATCTGCATTCTACTATATTGTGAGAACCAACAGTCACTTGTGAGGACACACTCACTGGTCCTCACAAGTTTGAAGGCTTTTTGAGGCTCAAAATGTGGTTTTAGTGTCAGGGTTACAATTAGGTTATGGTCAGGGTAAGGGGCTAGGGAAACCATTATGTCAATGAAGGTCCTCACTAAGATAGCTGAATGGGCGTGTGTGTGTGTGTGTGTGTGTGTGTGTGTGTGTGTGTGTGTGTGTGTGTGTGTGTGTGTGTGTTTGGAATGTGTTGCATTTGTATGGATTTGTATTTGTTTGCTATTCAAACATTTAAATGACTAGCACATTACTCAATATTGCTTTTATTTAACACACAGGCATACTCTTCTAGAAACATGCTGTAAAATATACATATTTTACATATCACTTATATTGCATTTGTAGTGTACGTATTATAACTTCCTGAGTACTATATGTTCCAATTGCGATTTAAAGGCTCCTAAAGACTTTTTGTTTGTTTGTTTTCTAATGTTACATTACAGGACATGTAAAACAAGGAACTATTTTCCCATGTATGATCAAATTTTGCATTTTAGATATTTATTTAGATATTTGCAATCATTTATTTTAAATTACATTTCCATTCATGGTGAAAATGGGCATTCTTTATTCATTAAACTTAAAAAGACAAAACATAGTGAAAAGAGATGTAATAGGAGGATTTAAGGTCCCATTATGATTACAAAGAAAGTTTAAAAAAAAACTGTTTAAGTAATTTATATGTTTAGCTTCATCAGTACCAGAATGTAACTCTTTGTTCTTCGCTGCTTGGTGTTTTTTGTTTTTTTGTTTTTATTAATAATCAAAGAGTGTTGCACTGTGTTCTTTCATGCCTATTGCATTTTTCTAAATAAACTGTTAAAAACTATTAATTTCATACTATGAAACTATGATGAAAATAATGGGCACTGATTGGTCATGTAACAAAGGCACTGAAATATAAAATGAAAAGCTCGCAGAGCAGCTACTGAGATAGCGCCATTCTTGATACCAGCTATATTTTTATCCTTTGCATTATGATTAACAGAGCATAGCAATGTATCATAGTATTCACACTAACGGCTATATATTTAGTAAGGCACAGTGTATAGCAAAGCAGAGTAACAATATGAAGCATGTAGTTTCTTTTTTGGTTCCAGCAGAAAATACACAGAACACTTTTACTTGTACATGCTGTATACATCATGAAATTCCCACTTTGTTTTGTTTAACTAAATAAAACAGGCATTAACTTCTGTTTAGTACCCCTAACTAAGTTATTGGTGAAACTAAGTTATTGGTGAAACAGTGTTATGCCTCTTTCACTTTGTCTTCATAAGTGCCGCTGCCCTTGTAAGCTGCCACATAGCCACTGGTGTCTGGGATGTCCTCACGCCCAGCCTTTCCTTTGCCTTTTCCTGTGTCATCAAACCGCTCCTTGTGTGAACCAGTGTACTTGGAGGTGTCAGTCAGTCTGTCCACTGCTGCTGCCTTGGTAGCTTTCTAAAAATAATGGAAGACAGAATACTGATATAATAAACTTTTTTTTTTTTTTTTTTTCCCCTTTTAACCCAGTAAAACAAAAATTCTGTATTGTAGTGTCTCTTTAAAGATGCAATGTGTTGTATCCAGAGCTTCTTTGGTAATCCAGTTATATATCCAAAATAACACACTGACAGTCAACTATTTTTTCTGATTTGTGACCTAAACAGTTGCACAAAGACTTGGTCATCAAAAACAAAAAACAAAAAAAGGTAGCACTTTCTATTCCAGCTCAGTAGTAAAATGGTAACAGTGGGGTGACAAGGTGGAAACAAGAACATAATAATGTGGTCATTTCTACGTTATTACTACTCAATTACCAAGGTAATAACCAACCCTAGTAATATCATGGTAGCATCATTATCACCTTATAACCGAGGTGTATTTCCACAATCTTGCCCCCAGTTTTTGGGCACTTATTATCCAATTACATAAATTTCAGTGTAATATTACTCAACTGTAACCACTGCTGCTATCATGATATTACTTGGAATTTAAGTGGTTATTACTATGATAATTGAGTTGTAATAAGGTAGAAATTACCACATTATTACAGTCTTGTTTCCACCTTGCTACCCTACTGTTACCACTGTATTACCAAGCTGTAATAGGAAGTGCAACACAAAAGAACAAAACATGTTAATACATTAATCTCACTTAAACAAATTTTACCTAAGATGATCTATTTTAAAGTTTAAATTTAATTGTATGGTTGAGGGTCAATCAAACTACTACTACATATATAAGTTTAAAGGGATGCATAAGTGTAGTAGCTGGTTGCTGCCGACTTCTAAGCAGCGAATTTTGAGTTTATTATGACTTAATACTCACAGTAACACCAATGTTGGCAGGTTCTTTACCAACAACGAGACCATAAAGCTGCTGAAGTGACTCTTCCTTGTTCTTGCCTTTAAAACGTTTGGGAGCCAACTCTGTCAGGGCCTGGTTAAACTGCTCAAATGTGATTACACGAGCTGACTTTGCCCTGAGGAAACACAGAGTGTTGCCAACTATATTTTGAGAGAAATAACAAAATGAATAATATAATATACACTGCTCAAAATAATGAACAGAAAACCTTTTAATCAGTTTATGGCATCAAGTCAATTACATACCGGGATATTAATCTGGTCAGTTAAGCAGCAGAGGTTGTTGTTAATTAGTTTCAGCTGCTCTGGAGTTGATGAAATTAACAACAGGTGCACTAGATGGGTAACAATGACACAACCCACAAAACTGGAATGGCTTTTCAGGTGGACACCTCTGACATTTTTTCTCTCGTCATCTTTTTTTTATTTTTGTTTCACTAGTTTTCCATTTGACTAAGGTCAGGGTCACTACTGGTAGCATGAGGTGATATCTAGATCCTACAAAGATTCCACAGGTACTCCAACTCCTCCAGGATCACACATTAATACCTGCCTGTCTGACCAAACAATCAGAAATAGTCTTCATGAGATCGAAGAGGAACCATGAGAGGAAACAACATCCTCTAGTGGCCCCTGTGTGCACTGTCTGTCACCTTAGAGCCTAATTGGTATTTTTCCAGTACAATACCAGGATTGGCAGGTCTACCACTGGCACCCCGTGCACACCTTCCCTTTGTTGGCAAGTATTTGCTCAGAGGTGGTCGTTTGTTGGGGTTTTCTCTGTAGTATTGTAGGATCTCTACCTTACGATATAAAACTTGCCTTAAGGCAACTTCTGTTGTGATTTAGCGTTATATAATTAAAACTGAATTGAATTAACATCACTCAGCATGATTGCTTTAGTGGAGGATCAGTGATTGTCTGATCTACGGATGTGACGCAAAGACCTCGAGCATATAACCCCAGTGTTGGCCTCTCCATGCTGGCTTCCTGTTCCTTACAGGATCCAATTTAAAATTATACTTTTTGCTTTAAAATCACTAAACGGCCAAGCTACCTCTTACCTATCTAAGTTCCTATTTATTTATGGTCCACAAAGATCCATGAATCCAATTCAAAACTAATGTTATCCAACAGTCTACACATAAATCTCATGGCAACAGAGCCTTCTCTGTGGCACGTCACAGACTTTGTAATAGTCTGCCTCTAAATATAAGATATCCACAAACAATGGAACATTTTAAATCTTTAAATTTTTATGGACTGGCTTTTAGCTCACGTTGACCCATATATTTTTTTTTTTTTTTTAACCACCTTAGCTGTTGTTGTTTTAGTTGCATTTATTGTCTTACTGTTTTATTCCTTTTCTTTCATATTTTATTGCATCATTGTCATGCATTTTACTTATTTTAGTTACATTTTAGTTTCTAAAGCGCCTTGTGCAGCATGAGCTGTTGGAAATGTGCTATATAAATAAACTTCACCTTGACCTCTACAGACTAGGCAACAGCACCCTGACTGCCACTAGGTATCGAGGTGAAATCCTTGGACCCACTGTCACACACAATGCTCGGTCTCATGTGGCGAAGGTATGCAGGCAGTTCCTGGAGGATGAAGGAATCAATACTACTGGCTGGACCTCACACTCTCCTGACTTACATCCAATAGAACACCTCTGGGACATTACGTTTCTGTCCAGCCAATGCTCTCTGGTTGGACCTCACACTGTCCAAGAGCTCAGTGATGCCTTGGTCCAGATCTGGTAGCATATTTCCCAAGGATACCATTTGTTGTTTCATTAGGAGTATAGTCCAACATTGTTAGATGTGCATACAAGCACATGGGGGACAAATAAACTACGGAGTACCATTCTTACAATAATTGCTGCAATGAACTTGCAAAATGGACTCAACTACTGCATCATTTTTTTTACCTTGACTTTCATGGTGTCTTTGAATTCAGTCCTCTGTAGGTTGATCATTTACACGATGATGTGAAATTTGATGCACTTTCAAAGTGTTCCTTTCTTTTTGAGCAGTGTATACTGTCAAGGGACAAGCAATGAGTAGATGCTACAATGCTATAATGTGATTATGAGATGTCTTAAACCCTTTGCATTTACATGAATCATGAAGTTTATTCTGTAAGGTAGTACCAAAACAACAGAGAGTCACTAACTAAAAATTGACTGTTCAGTTACTGAAAACCAATAACCACATTGTGACACACATTCAAACCATTATGTTTTTGCTGTGCAAAGTCAAAATGAAATCTTACTTGACTTTGCTAAAAACGATGTCCACGTCTGTGGTAGTCACATTCTTCCCATCAGTGATGTTGCAGTCTTTGCAGAGCTTCGCAAAATTCTTGCCGTTCATCTCCTTCCCTGTAGCTTTTGTGTCTCCGTGGACTGCAAACTTGTGGAAGGAAGTCTTGACCTCTTCTAGTGACACCGAACCCTCGGCCATGCTGACAGATGAACACATGCAGTTTTTAGTCAATTCAAATACAAAAGATTCTAACACTTTGTTCTCTTGATTAAAATAATAATCTAAAAAAAAGGACCTTAAATAGTTTGGATAAAATATACTTTGTGAAGACATTTAAAAAAAAAAAAAAAAAGTAATAACTATAGGTTAACTGGCTGCTGGCCTGCCAAGACATAGCTGCCAAGATAGTGCATCTAATTTTCTCTCTGTCTTACACACACACTTTTACTGCGTATCCATCATTATACTAGTGTGTATAAAACTGCGCTCAAGCCCATTTAATTCAATCAACTCAATTTCCAAATGGCTTCTCTGCTGTTCAGTCTATAGTGAATGAACAAACACATTCCTTCTCCTTCTCTTCTGCCCTGTCTCTCCATCACACTCACTGACACTTACTTATTCATGAGTTAAGTGTTACCAAATGTGGCTTTTGATCGAGCTACACTGATATGAATTTTATATTAAATATTCACTGCATATAAAAATAACCATAAAAACAAATAGCACAGAAAATGTTTTAATGAACACTTTAAAATTAATGCATTTTAGTATGGTGTCATCTCAGTTTACAAATAATCCTAAAAAATAATAATAATAATAATAATAATAATAATAATTACCAGTGCTGGTGGGTGTAAAAATATACATCAAACTATTATTACATGTAATCTTTCCACATATTTTTTTTTTCAAGATTATTTCTACTGCCCTCTCACTGCAGCACTGCAGGTACTAGATGATACAACAGTAAAGCACTAAATCACAAAAATATAAGATGTACCTGCTAAATGGAAGGATGCCGTGTGGATAGTTAGCCAAATCCGGAATTGCTAACAGCTGCTTGATCTCTTTCTCCGCTTCTGCCTCTCCTCCTTCCTGCCACTCCCAGGCTGTCTGACAGTTACGTAAAGGATGGAAGGATGCAGAGAGGCAAGGAGAAATGGAAGGGAATGGGAGGGGGAGAGAGTACCGACAAGCACAGTCAATGACATCATGGGTGCTCAGCCTCTCTTCTGTCTGCTCACTGTTATTAGCTTCCTGCCTCTCTCACAGACTTGCTCAAGGCTTTGTTATGTTATACAACATTCTGTGGAGTTAAACCTTTACCAACATTCTCTTGTACACAAATAAATTTTGCTGTTCAGTTCTTTACCCAAAATGATTTTTTACCATGCTCTTTTTCTGACTGGAATATTTAATTCAACTCACAGATATATATCTGTCGTGCTCTTGCTGTCATTTTCACAATAGCCTTCTTGTTTGAGCAAAGATGAGAGTGCCCCTTGACAGAACAAAGACCAGTGACAACATAAATCTGACACTTTACAAGAATAACTATTCTCTCTCGCAATGTCATATCAACCACATAGAATAATGGTTCTGTATTAAATATAATGCATAATAACGTGCCTAAAGATTCAAAACTATACCTATGACTGGAAATTTTTTGGACAGTAGCAATTTTTACTCTGTATGCCACCAAAGTTTGACACAAAAATACAATAAATGTGCAAATGTGTGATTAATTGCTTGAGGCTGCTGGCTTTCACTGTGTGAAAGCTCATTTGATTGTTTTGGCCACTTGGAGATATCCCATAACTTCAAGGTTTAATTTTATTTCAGTCATTTTTCTTAATGTTTCACACCGCCTGCCTTTACAGCCTTAACTATGTTAGGCAGTGCTTGGTTAGACAGGCTAACACAGATACACACACACATGCATTCTCACATGCTTGGCCAATTTATAATTACTATTTGGCTTGCATGGATGTCTACAAACTGTGGGAGGAGGATAGTGTACACAGACATAACGTACACACAGGGGGAAGAGAAAACATATTCAAATTCAAATAAAAAGGCCCCAATCTTACATAATTAGATATTTATTTTTACAATAATGATGTAAAAATTAAAGATTAATATATTGTTATGTCAACACTGTTTTTGTTTTCTTTTAACCTTTTATTTTTGTTGACGTGCCAATGGAGGCATGTGGGAACCCACGTTTTGTATTTTGTTCACAGCAATAACAGAGAAAGCTGTTTTGACATCACACACCATCATGAAACTCAGTGCTCAGTCAAATGGAAAAGGTGCAAGGACTTTACATGTTTTGTTTAATGATCTGAGACAAAGGTCTGAAGTCTCAAATGAGTTCTTTGGTCATTGGAGACTTTCCCATGGATAATTTTTTTTGTCCAGTCAGATGATTCATTGACATGTTCTTGGAGTAATTTTTGTAGGCCAGTCACTCCTGGGGGGCTTTGCTACTGTTTTCTTCATTTGTGGATGGTGGCTCTCACCGTCTCTCCACGGTGACACATTTGTCCATGCATCACCATGCACAAGGTTTAGAAGTGGCCTAGAAAACCTTTCCAGATGGACAGCTGTCAATGAGTTTGGTCTCATCTGTTGTTGAGGTTCTGCAGATCCTGACATGTGTGATTTTTATTTTATCTTTGTCGTTAACTTCTTTATCCTCCACACCAAAGTGAAAGACTCATTGCTAGTTATCACAAACTCATGAATGCACTTTCTTGCTGCCAAGGTTGGTATAACCAGTTATTAGGTTTCAGAAGCAATAAATTTTTTATGTAGAGCTATTGAAAACTGAATTTTACATGTAATCTGGTTGTTTTTTTTCTAATATTAAAATTTAATGGTCTGAAACATGTAAGTTTAACAAAAGAATGAAATTAGGGCAGCAGTAAATATTTGGAAGTCTATTGATTTAATTAAACCATTTTAATTGAGGATGTTAGAACTTCCAAGGCTCGTTTGTATGTTCTGATAGTGTCACAATACGGCTGTGTGCAGGCAAGAGAAGGACCCAAACGCAAACTCGCAGAGACAAAGGTAAACTCAAAAACACAGCTTTATTGCTGGTGTAGAAAAACAATACAAAACTAAAAAGCACAAGGAGCCACAGGGAGAAGGGGAAGAAAGAAAGGAGGAGAAAAAAAAAAAAAAAAAAAAAAAAAAAAAAAAATCACACAGCTATGAGGGAGACTACGACACTGACAAAGAGAAACACAGGGCTTAAATACACTGAGGGATAACGAGGGAATGAGAGACAGAAGGAGAGCACAGCTGGGAGTAATCAGGCTGGACGAGACAAGGGAAGCAAAACTAGAAACACTGACATGATACACGGACCTTCAAAGTAAAACAGGAAACACACTGACTGAACTCTAGACATGTAAACTTAACAGCAACTGGGGAGACGGAACATAGGAACCCGAAACATGATACAAAGTCACAGTAGACACAACATGGAACACAGGGAAGCCGTATTACAAAACCTAAGAACTAAACCCATGATAACCATAACTGAAACCTAGGGAAATAAGAAACAGTACAACAAAGGGCTCAAAACATAAACCATAATATAAAAAACACAAGAACTCAAAAAGCTGGGTCAGAAACACCCAGAACCGTGACAGAGTTCACAATGGCCATGACGGCCAGCCAGAGGCCTGGAAAGTGGCGATGGTGATGTCGAGGAGATGACCGTGGAAAAGCCGGCTGTGCTAGGTGTGGACGAGGTGGTGGCGTGGCAATAGCAGGACCAGACGAGGCAGGACCAGACGAGGGTGTGGCAGCTGCAGGCAAAGGAGCAGAATGCGGCGCTGCAGGCGGTGGCATGGAAGCCGCCGGTGGTGGAGCAGGTGGTGGCTGAACGGACTCAGAGACGTCAGCAGACACGGAGAGATGCTGGATGGGTGCTCCAGAACCCCCAGCTGACGTGGCATGAGGCTGGAAGGGCTCACCAGAACCCACAGCTGACGAGGCATGAGGCTGGAAGGGCTCCTCGGGCCCTCCAGCTGGAACAGGCAGCGGCGTGGGAGCCGCGGAGTGCTGAACAGACTGTTGAGCAGTTGGCTGTGCAGATGTTTGGGCTAATGAAAGGGGTATAGGTGACAAAACTGAAGCCTGACCCTGGAGGCAAAACTGAAGCCTGACCCTGGAGGCAAAACTGATGATGGAACAAATGACTGAGATAATAACTGAGCAACAGACTGAACTATGGAAAAAATGAGAGGTTGTAGTGATTGTGGTGGTGGTTGCTGACTTAACTCTGAGCCTCCAGAACACAAGGACAGGGGCTGGATAGGCTTGCCTGAGCCTCAAGCGGACACAGGAATGGGTGCAGGCACCCGCTGGACACGAGCCGCTCCCACCCGAGGAGTAGCTACGGGTGCAGAGGTAGGCTGTGTCCTGGCTGGCCTCACCCCGGGAGCCGGGACAGGTACCGGCAACAGCTGGGCAGCTGTTGTCCCCACCCGAGGAGCTGGTACTGGTGCAGGGACTGGCAGAGCCTCAGCCGGCCTGGAAACCAGAGCAGGGACCAGCTGGACCTCAGCCTCCCTCACCTGAGGGATTGGTACAAGTGCAGGGGAAAGCTGGGCCCGAGCTGCCCTGGGTGCAGGGACAGGAGGCAGAGAGTGGAGCTCAGGAGCATTTTGACTGACAGTTTCTGTGTAAATGGGCTGGTGAGTAGCACCGTCCAGAGGTAAAGCCACACTAACGGTCTCATGAGATGCTGCCTGAACAGTGTTAACTGGGGTGGACACAAAAGCATGGTGAGCTGGGTCAAGGTGAAATGGTTCTGAAACACAAAACTCAACTTGATTCAATAGTTCTGAGGCACTGAGTCCAAGCTTCCTAGCCAGCTTTAATAAGGCAGATGGCACTCTGTTGCTAGTCACATTTTCCAGCTGAGGCACAGAAAAAATACGGTGAGGTACTGGCGAAGCAACACTGGGAGTCTCAGACACAGAAGCAGGATTATCGAGGTTCAGAGGAGTCGGTTGAAAAACCAAAGTGTTCATAGAAGGAGCGTGATTAACCATGGATCAAATGGCAGTAAGTCTGGTAGCAGAATGTGGAGAATGTGGCAAACAGTCATTTTCACTCACGAAAGTTGTCTGCTCAGCTGCCGTGGAGCGACGGCGGCGTGAACGCCACTTTCTCCTGGAAGAGGGAGGAGACGGGTCGGCTGGGGCTATTCCTCCAGTGTTCTCGGGTGAAAATCCTCCAGCTATTCACAAAGGAGCGGCTGCTCAGGGTGGACGTGTACGGTGGAAATAAGGAAGTCTTGAATGAGTGGGTGTAGTGCACCAAATAGCCAGGGAAGTCCAGAAACCATTCTCTGTAACCGAATAGCTAGCTCCTCCTGGTATTCCTTAATAGGCAGGGCAAACCACTCCTGACATAGAAACTCCACCGCGTAAATCATGTCCTCCTGGAGCTCAGCGGAGGGATTGTGAGCTGCTGGGTCCATTGTCTGGTCGTAGTCTTCTGTCACAATACGGCTGTGTGCAGGCAAGAGAAGGACCCAAACGCAAACTCGCAGAGACAAAGGTAAACTCAAAAACACAGCTTTATTGCTGGTGTAGGGGGACACGAAAAACAATACCAAACTAAACTGGGAAAACTAAAGCACAAGGAGCCACAGGGAAAATCACACAGCTATGAGGGAGACTACGACACTGACAAAGAGAAACACAGGGCTTAAATACACTGAGGGATAACGAGGGAATGAGAGACAGAAGGAGAGCACAGCTGGGAGTAATCAGGCTGGACGAGACAAGGGAAGCAAACTAGAAACACTGACATGATACACGGACCTTCAAAGTAAAACAGGAAACACACTGACTGAACTCTAGACATGTAAACTTAACAGCAACTGGGGAGACGGAACATAGGAACCCAAAACATGGTACAAAAAGTCACAGTAGACACAACATGGAACACAGGGAAGCCATATTACAAAACCTAAGAACTAAACCTATGATAACCATAACTGAAACCTAGGGAAATAAGAAACAGTACAACAAAGGGCTCAAAACATAAACCATATTATAAAAAACACAAGAACTCAAAAAGCTGGTTCAGAAAGACCCAGAACCGTGACAGATAGCCAAAGGTAGAGTTTATTTTGCTGACAACTTGACCTCACTGTGTGACCTGAAATTCCTGCTTGGTAGGCCAATTCCAGTGTATAGTGAAGACCAGAGTGATTTCACTCATGCTGGGAAAGGTGTTGTGTGGGAAGGCATTATCAGGTTGTTTACTGTAGAAACAAAGCCTTCCCTTTAAATGTCAGCAGAAAGCAGCAGTATCTGGTTTGAAGAGAGGTAGGATCACAGCAGGTTATCTGGATGGACGTTTTCTGGACATCATTCTGACTGACAACACTGGACTTACCAGTCCAATATTTGATGGACTTCTAGTCAACACAAAGAATTCTTAATAGTTTTCCATATTGGTCTTATTGAGCATTATGGCTGATTCTGGGTTCCCATTACCACCAGAGGCTTTCTGTCTTCTATGTGCGGACACAGTGAGAGATCCAGTCACTATCCCCTGTGGTGACACTTTCTGCCTGGAGTGCATCAAGATTTACTGGGATCAGTTCGACCACATTGGTGTGTACAGCTGCCCACAGTGCCGTGCAACATTCACACCTCGGCCTGTCCTGAAGCGAAACCTGCCAGATGTATACCATGAGCCACAACGAGAGCTTCCAGAGCTTACTCCTTTCCCCTACTTGAATCGTGAAGTCTACTGTGACTTCTGCATTGGCCGTCGCAACAAAGCCGTCAAGTCTTGTCTGATGTGTTTGGCTTACTACTGTGAAACACACGTCAAGCCTCATTATGAGTCATCTACCTTCAAGCGGCACAAACTCGTAGATGAGATGGGTCATCTGGACAGGAAGATTTGCCCACAACACGAGAAAGGTTTGGAGCTGTTCTGTCGCACTGACCAGATGTGTATTTGTGTGCTGTGTACTGTCAGAGAGCACCGCAGCCACAACATTACCTCGGCAGAAGACGAACGCATTGAGAAACAAGTGAGGTTTTTTTTGTTGTTGTTATTGCTGAGTCTATCTCAAAATCTTTTAATACTCTTTTTATTTTGATATGAAGTTTTCATCAGTTTTTGCATACATTAGATGATGAAAAGAGTCACTCTGGAGTCTAGAGCAGGAGTCTCAAATGAGCTGTGGGTCACTGCTGTCACTGTCATCTCATTGGAGGGCCACTTTAGTGTTTGAGAAGTACAAAAACAAAAAAACAAAGAAGAAAACAGTGACAAATATGTAGTGTTTTATTTTTTTTCAAAATTTCAAATATTGTATAACAAGACAAAACTGCAAACAAGACCACAAATTGTTTTCTCACTCTTAACTAACTGAAGCCTTTCATTGAACAACCAAATAAACAAACTTTTACCCTCTTTCTGGCCAGACACGTGGCAGCATTTCTGCTATAATTTTGTTCATATTTAACAAACTAAAAATGCAGACACAAGTGTACACTTTAGTTTTTAACTGCTTTTGAAAATACTTTACAAATAACTCTCTCACTGAACTAACACAGCCAATCCCTCAACATGTTTGCACTCTCTGCTTATATTGCCTTCATATTAAATCATTTTTTGCCCTTTAAATACCTTATTTTAACATTACACTTAACAACATACAAATCCTCCCTAACGATAAAAGTAACTTCAAAGGCCAAATCGCATTATATTTCTTCACGTCAATATACGGGCCACAAGTAGGGGTGACGTGGGCCGCAAGTGGCCCCTGGGCCAAAAGTTTGAGACCCCTGCTCTAGAGTGATAAAATCCTGTATTCTTGTCTTTTATCAGAAAGTCCTGGTGGTCACCCAAACTGAAGTCCAGCACATCATTCAAGAGAGGATGAAGGAGCTCCAGGAACTTAAGCATAATATTGATGTTCTTAAAGTAAGATCATAGCCTGGTCCAACATAAATTACTTTTCTTCATAGTAAATTTGACATGGTCTCATTTTTTTTTACAGAACTGTTGCATGTTAATACCACTATATAAAGGAATCCAGTGGTAACATCAAGGATGACTATTGTAACTAAAAGCTCCTGGAAAAAACTGTCTTTACCTTTCAGAGTGCAGCCCAGCGAGCACAGGCAGAAAGTGACAAGACCTTCCATGAAATGCTGCAGGCAGTTGAACGCTGGAAGTCTGAAATCAATCAGATGATAATGGCCAACATGCAATCAGCAATGTCACAGGCTGAAGGCTATGTGGATCGTCTGGAGCAGGAGATAATGGAGCTACAACGTCAAGATGCAGAATTACGGCAGATCCTCGAGACGGAGGACAACATTTACTTCCTGCAGGTACTGGAAAATCAGCCAGAGCTGCAATAATTCATCTCTGTCTTTCTTGCTTTGTAATGTAGCACAGAAAAAACAGTTAATGTACTTATCACTTCCAGCGCCTGTTGCTATAGCATACTCAGTATTTCTTGCTACCTTGTTACACTGACTAACACAAAACAAGACCATGACTTCTTTATGTATGTATTTATGTTTTTAGTACAAAATCATTACACTTCTTTTTCTCGATAAAAAACAGAGTTTCCCAACCCTGTGTGTTGCTCCTGAGGCCATGGTCCCCAAAGTGCTAATTAACCCTCAGTTCTCCTTTGGAGAGATGAGCAAAACGGCCAGTGACATGAAAGAAAATCTGGATGACATCTGTAAAAAGGAAATGGGCAAACTCTCCAAGACAGGTTTGTTCCAGTAGTCATTGTTAACACTTCAATTACCTTTTACTGCTCACTAGTTTTTGCTGCAATCTAAATATAAATGAATTTATATTTTTACAGTGAGCGAAACTCCCGTGTACATATTGTTGCCAAGAAATGGAAGCAAACGACTCAAAGGTAAGTGAGCTGAATAATTTCATTCATGCTATTTTGTACATGGCTTGCAATTTTTTTAAACATAATATTGTTGCACATTTTATAACATATGTTATGTTTTTATATTCAAAAAGTTCCTTCGAATGTAGATTTTCAGGAGCCAAAAAACAGAACAGACTTCTTGAGATGTAAGTAAATTTTATGGTTCAGAATTAGTACTCAAGAACAACATTTTAATGTTATCTAAACAGAAGACATTTATAAATGTATGTTATGGCTGTGTTTTCAGATGCCTGCAAGCTGTCCTTTGATCCTAACACAGTTTATAAAGAGCTGGTTTTGATAGATGGGAATCAGAAGGTCACCCGGAAGAAAACAACCCAGTTTTACCCGGATCATCCAGATCGCTTTGATGGCTACTCCCAAGTTCTGTGCAAGGAGCCTCTCACTGGTTTCAGGTTTTACTGGGAAGCTGAATGGAGTGGAGAATTTTCCATAGGGGTGGCTTACAGGAGCATCAGCCGTAAAGGGAAGAATTCACACAGTCTGCTTGGCTACAATGACAAGTCTTGGAGTCTCCTTTGCTCAGACTCTGGTTACTCTGCCTGGCACAACAAAGTAGACAGAGACCTTCCTGGTGCTGGTAGGGCTACACGCATTGGTGTGTACCTAGATTATCCTGGAAACACAGTGGCCTTTTACTCAGTGTCAGGCACTATGACACCTATCCACAGATTCAAAGCTCAGTTTACCGAGCCTTTGTATGCTGGCTTTGGTGTAGGTTCCTCAGTTACCCTCTGCCAGCTAAAACAGCCTTATTAACTAAAAAGTGCAAAAATTACCCATTACCAGTAAAGAATTTACACCGATACAATATGTAAATAATAATGACATACATTGCAAAATACAATATACTACCTGTTATACTAGCAAAATACACAGGATACAGCAACAAAATTTACACCAGGAAAACTTCTTAGTAAACAGTTGCCTGTTTACAACAAATGTGGACCAAGTTTGGGAGAACGGGGTCAAATTATCTCTGACCACACCCAGCCACAATCTTTCCTCTGGCTTAGTCTGGTCAGAAGGTGATCTTTTGCACATGTAAACTGATATCACTGGAGTCGTGGATACGTCTCAAAATCACTCCTGCAAAGTAAGAAATTGAACCACTGGTCAGCAGGGGACGTTAAATTACTCTGAATTATAAATGCGTTTTAAGGTAAAACCTTCTAGAATTAATGTATTAAATGTAGAAATGCTATAAATCTACAAATATTTGCTTAGAGAAAAATACTAGGGTTAGGTAATAATAAAAAAAAATCTGAATTTGTCATTTGCTAATATTAGGGGCAGCCTGTCAGTCATTAAAAAAGACAGATACACGTGTCCTAAGCATAGCATGTGCTACATTTTGTGTTATAACAGCCTTTATTATTATTTGGTATTCATTGCTGTATGTAAAAACAATCAATTTTACATTATAGTTTTGGAAAGTGCTGTGTCTTTGTTATTGTTTTGTTTCTGTGTGTTTGTTTGTTTGTTTTCTAATATCTTCATATAATAATTTATCATCTGCTCATGGAATTTCAAATGGACACTTTTGTTTTCTCTGTTTTCCAGTAAATCTAACCAGTCAAACCAGTTAATCTAGCATCAAAGGATGCTAACAACTGAAGTACCATTTTAGAAATAAATGAAGTATTTGTTTTCGTTTCGAACAATATGCAAGTCATTTGTAAATGTCCTCTTAGATAACATTAATTACATAAATAATAATGTTTTGAGAGGAAATTAATTAATATGTTGCATCATACAACATCTCTTACAGCAGTTTTTTCATGTGGTTTACAGGGACCTCATTCAGTAAACAAAAAGCCTATTTCTTTTTCCTCTTTTCTCTCTGATGCTCTCTTTGGCTTTTTCTGGTCAAGGATCTGAGTGGCAGGAGAACATTATCAACTGGAAAAAGAAAGATAAACTTTCTCATTTAATAATAATGATTACCTTTATTGTTCACTGTATATATTTTTTTAAGCTATTACCTTTAACTTCCAATTTGGGTCATAGGACAGGCATTCAATTTGCTTAGATGATTTGCATGACAAATTACCCAAAGGTACAACAAAACAGACATGAAGCACGGCCATATCCCCATATGCAAATGTTCAAGCATTAGAGGCAATCGGTCATGACACTACTCTAGAAGTGTTATCAAATGCTACACTGTACACATTTAGTCTAATAATATTTGTGGTCTTATTACAAACTTAACTGCTATAGTAACTGCAGACAGTATTGCAGTATTGTATGCATGACATGTTTATTGTGTGCTGCAGTGTAAAACCTTACAAAAAAGTGCATTACAAATCCTGGGTCAGGATGAAGTGGTCGTGGGTTTCTGCAGACATGCCAAATTAAATTAGATAGTCTGAATGCATACAATGCAGTCAACAATATCCTGGGTCTTCCTTTAAATGTATATGTTATTTGACAAATATCAAAATGAGACAGAGGCACCATGTTCTTCTAAGATATAGCTAAGATATATTTTGTCTTTATTCCTTCATTCTACATCCTTTTTTGTAAAACTGACATTACTAGGCTGATTCAAAGCATTCATTTTCCCATTGGTCTTCTGACTTAATCTATGTTGAGTGTTATGTTAACGTTGTCCACCTTGTTATGTTGCTTGTACAGAGTGGTGCATAGTCGTTTTCTTGGCTGATTGCCTCTGTTTCTTGCATGTACTCTATGTACACATATTCAAACCCTTTGCATGTCTATGTCAGTTTTTTTTCTTTCAAAATGTGTTTTTGTTCTTTGTAATGCTATTCTATAGCCTCACAGCTATCAGGGCTCTGAAACATTTTGGGCCAAATGAAAGCACTTCAGAGAGGAAGAACAATAATACACTGAAGAGATGAATGATGAAAATCATGCCGATTATTATAATTTTATAATTGCTCCTTTCCCATTGCATTGTTTCATTGCTGATGTTCCTAGTGCCTTTAACATTTGCATAAGCTTATTTTTAATAACTGGGTTTCTACAGCTCCTTCTCTACATTTGCGGGAATGGAAAATTCTTCTGTTTTAGGAGCTTTAATTATTTTTAACAACATAAATTCATTTAGATCATACACATGACTGTGAATGATCTAAATATTTCAGTATGAAGTAAACTGTTTTGTTTTTGTTGCTGTTGTATTTCGGTGGCTTTTTAAAAATAAAATTGCTGTTTCTAATGTAATGGCATACAAAAATGAAAAACAAATGGGAGTATATTTGTGTTATGGCCACTTGATGGCACTGTTTCTAAACTGCCAGTACACTGATACATGGCTCTTTTTTTCTAGGCTTCAACATCACCCTAACTAGAGGATCACAATCTGCACATATAAACATAACCCTTATTTAGTCTGCTTCACATATAAAACAATGACATTCTGACAGGATAAGATGAAAGCTCTACTTATTTTATAGGAGAGTGTAGCTGTCTCTGCTTTGTTGGTGTTTCCATCTCCAATTAACAATGACTTAAGCTTGGCAAGCTGAGAAGCCAGAAGCTTTTTTTCTTGTTTATGCATGCACAGTATGGATAAACCTCTGGTTTTTCATAGTAAACTGATGGAAGCCCAGCATGTAAGGCAAGCTGGATCTACCTTTATTCTTACTCTTGCTGAAGTAATGACCTCACAGCCCCTTGTTCACCACTGGTGCTAGTTTCAGTCATTGTGCAAAGGTACTGTTTATAAGGGTGGGGAAACTTGCAGTCAGCTTAGACTGAAGAAGTCACTTGGATGACGCTGCGTCCCTTCTTGGGATTTCCTTACCTGGATGACTGAGCATGCATCAAGACAGAAACTCTTATTGAAGTAATATGAGGTTTGAATATCGATAAATATTATACAGTAGTAAGTGCAAGCACGTGCAAAAAAGTCTGAAAGGAATCTGATGCTGTGTGCAAATTCTTCTACACTCTCACAAAGGTTGGAGAGCTAAAATGGATCTTAGATTGCATGAGATAGCTACGCAGTATTTTGTGTTTGTTGATTAACTTCTTCGCATTCAGTGAATGGCTTTTTACAATTTGTTTTATTTTTACTTTGAACTGTTTTCTCAGTTTGCAGCAGATTCACATTCACATGTACTTACTACGTGTGGGTGAAAACTTTCCTGCACACTTGTTCTGTCAGTATCACTGTTTACATTCAAAGAGGGACGTCCTACAGGTGGTAATACTAGCTAATCCTGTTTGGTGACTAGCTCAAGCAGAAAACCAAGGCAAGTCTTTCAACCGTAAAACACAAAAAGGGAACTAAAGCATTTTCACTCTGGAATTAAAAGACCACCTTAAACTGTAGAGCTGTTCATAATATTGTAAGTAATAAAGAAAAAGAAAATAGACAGAATTTTGAAATGCATATTTTAAATGTCTTTTCTAACCATTCCACATATATACAGAGACATTACAGTATATTGTTACCCTCTGTTTACTGTGATATATTCAGATAAATCTTACAGAGAAAAACTTCATTTATTTAATTTTCTATTTACATTTTGGTTTGTCTATGACAGTTTATAAACATTGATGTTAGAGGAATTAAGTATTTACAGACTGTGTCAGGAATTTAGGACCTATGTAGTTCTCTCATTGTGACAAGCTGCAGCAATATCAATTTGAATATAACATTTAATGATGTGATCCTCTGGCAGTGGTGTATTTTATTAAACATTTCAAGTTTCGTTTTGTCTAACACTGGCAAATCTCACAGATTCGTATTTTCTAAACATTTTAGTTACAAAGACACACAACACAAGCTGAGTTCATGCAAGTAGCTCTTTTTTCTCTCACATAGTAGCACTTTGATTCACCACAGTGTTATCACACAGCCCAGCATGCCTTAAACTAATATATATAGGGCAAATAGATGTCTAGACATATGTGTATATAGAGACATATAGACTGAAACAGGCTTTTATTACACTTCTATTGTGTAGAGCAAGCAAATAAACTGTACACAGTCATGTTGTGAAATATGTGTGGGGGGGGGTTGTGTCAAGATACATGACATACACGGACATTTTACAGGTTTGCCAATTAATTCCACAAAAGAAAAGAAAACACAAATAGTTCACTTTAAACTAAATTCTCTTTTTTTTTTCAGATGAATTATGGCTTCTTCAGTGTCGCGAGTGTGTCAGAGAAAAACAATCATATGTGCCATTACTACTCTTATTTTTGTTGTCACACATCTACCATTCAGCCTGCAGGATACTGTTAAAAAGGTACTACCACTAATACCACTTTAAATTATTTAATACTGCATAATTTACACTATTTGTTTTTGATTCAAGCTAAAGTTAGATGTAAAATAAAGGGTTTTCTATGTTTTGGTTTATTTTATGGCACTTTATCATAATATTCATAACCAGTGTTTTGAAATCTTTACACTTTTAATGTGATTCTTGAAGCCATTATCTAAAAAAGACTAAAAGAAGATGAATGCTGGCTGTTGATTTAATGCATATCGCCATCTGCTGGATATTTTTTAACAAGCTGTTCCTCCTAATTTCAGACATCTACTGAGAATTTGACTTTTTACCACAGTGATGCCACGTTTTATGACTGCATATTTGAAGTTACACTTTTAAATGATAATTCCATGATGCAAAAATGGGAATCCTGCTGTAAAAACTTCAGTGAAGCCTGGAGAAATGCAGAGCAACACACCAGAAAGCCTCAACACAAGCACCTGGAGAAAGATCATTCTGCTGCTTTATATATGTACACAAAATCTATTTTGCAACCTGTAAACCTCAACTTCAAGTCTGCAAATAGAACTGGAAAACCAAAGGAGACATTTGAGTCACGCTCACTTTATTCTTTTCTAACTGAAGGCATTCAGATTTTAAAACACAGCCAGGTGACATGTGTTAGTACACATTTTCAAGCAGAGACACTTTTACATCTGAACATCTCTAACAAACAGGTTCGGTTTAGCACCTTCATGTTAGGCTCTGATGAGTGGGACTTTGCAAGGAACATCTCATGTTTTGAGGTGCAAACGTGCTTTGGCGCTGACATAACATATTACTCTGCCCTGAAAAAAAATAATCAAGTACTAATTCCCCCATATGAGATTTTCAAAGTCACTGACATCCAGACAGAAACAAAGGAATGCAGAATCAGCTATAGACTCACGAGCAATATGAACTGTGTTTATAGCAAAGAAAGCAATATGTTGCATCCAATATCTGCTTTGGCAGTAGATGGATTTTGTGTCATTTTTACTATTATTTGTATTGTTCTAATTTGTCTTTTGTTGTCTTTTGTTTTGGTGAAAGTGTACCATAAGACCAATGCTGTTTATGGTTCTTCCTTTCCATCTAAGTTACAGCAGCCACATTGTGGCTGATCTTTGCATTTTGTGTTTTATTCTTCATGCATATGTTTTGTTTTTCATGCATTCATGCAAACATACATAAAAAATAAAATAATTTGTCACATCATGTACATTGTTCTTTTGCCTTTGTTTTTGTGGAGAAGCATAATAAAAACAATTGTGTGTAGTGAAGGACACTTACAGTTATATCCACAATTTCTAGGCACTTTTTTTGCAGTTTTTTGCCTCTTTACATCACCAAAATGACTTTTAATCCAACAGTCACAGAAAAAAATTGCCTTAATTATTTAAGAGTTATAACCACTGTCTTGCACAGTTGAATGGCAACAATTTAATGACCCAGTGAGGTTTGTTCTCTTGTTGTTTCAAATAAAGTATTTTTGTTTTGTTTTTAGGAAACTACCAGAAGTATGTATTTCAGTTGTGCCTGTAATTATGCTAATATATATACTCTCTCTCTCTCTCTCTTTAATGAACTTCTACTTTCAACTCTGTCATGAACAAATATTCATAACAATTATTAAAACAATATATAATCATAGATTACATTTATCGTGTCCAGTTCAATTATGACACACAAACACATCCAAAAATCACTGAACAGGCCTTTTACCTAAAAAGCTTGTTCTATTTATTATGCTCCTTTTCTTCTTTGACTGCTCCCTTTAGGGGGCAGCACAGCACAGTGCATCATTTGCAACATTGCCATTTCATCCCATTTCTGGGATCTTCTGTCACAACAGCCTTCTGCACGTCCTCCTTCACTAAATGTATTGATCCTCTCTGTGGTCTTCCTCTTTTCTTCCTCCTGGCAACTAATGCTCAACACCCTTTTGTGTTGTCCTCCTAGTGCTTGTTAAAAATAACATAGCATCCACTTATGCTTTGTGAGCTACTCCCCCAAACAATTTATTATACAACACCACTGATCAGTCTTCTTTTATGTGCTCCCCTGTTGCCATCCATAAGCTTTCTTAAAGACAGTGCCCCCTGCTGATTAACCTTATCATTACATCAACATTAAAAGGATAACAGTGGAGGAATCAGTTTCTATGCAGTATATCAGGACAAGGTCCAGAGTGAGATTAAAGCAGTGCGTGAGCTGATTTAAATTTTGATCGATACCAACTGAGTCTTACACTAAATTAACTGAAGAGTTGAGGCTGTTGTTTTCAGCATCTACGTCAATGTTAGAATCATCTACTATAATATTTTTTATCTGAACTGAGCACTAAATCAGATTAAATCTAAAGGTCACTATATATGGGCATATGGTTTCCTGCTCAAACAGTGAGCAAATGGCACTTAATTTCTATACTTAATGACCCTTTTCTCCTTCCTTAGAGTCCAGCCTCACATATTACTAATTACAAGCCTTTTCCTGTGCTTATGACATCTATCTCATTGCTTTTCACCTAGCCTCCCACTAGCCCTGTCTACTTTCTTCATCTATCTAACTATCCCACTTTTTCTTTGCTAAACTCTTCTTTTGAATACTTTCCTTTACTTCCTCATTCCATCTCCAAGTCTCCTATACTCTGTCCAGAGAATACACCAAACACCTTTCTGACAATTTCCCTCACCACCTAAGCTCCACTGTCCCAGTCATCTAGGAACTCTTCCCCACCACCCAGAGCCTGTCTCATCTCCTTCCTCTTGGCCAAAAGCAACAGAAGCAGTCACTGTTAACCCAGGCCCAGAACAATTCTGTATGAAAATTACACTTTTTGCAGGTTTGATTTGCCAAAGGTTTTATGACAAATGCCCTTCCTGACACAACCCTGCTTATTTATCTGAACTTGGGGCTAGCACTAGAAGTATGTGCTATAGTAGTTTGTCCCACCCCATAAAACACAACATAGCTTCCCTGTGCTTTTGTAGTATTGAACTTTCAGTTTGATAGCTTGATTTATTATATGCTTTGGTGGTGTGCAGAGGCAAAAGTTCAAAAACGGGTTTTTCTTCAACTAAGAAAAATTCTACAAGTTGGCACAATCATGCACATACTGTATTGTTCTTTTGCGATATCTCTGATTATGTAATTCTACACCATTGAGTGTCAGCACCTTTGTGTATGACAAAAAGTAGCTTAGTTATTTCACTAACCTCACCATAGAGAGAGAAGAAATTATCTTTGAAATCTTGTTTTAGTTTTTGCCTCATCAGTCATAGAACAATGTGAGATGTGATTGTCATAAGACTCTGACAAGGCAAATCCTTTTGAGCTCTTTCACTAATGCATTAGAAAAAGAGAAATTGGCACAAACAACAATAGGAGGTAGGAGAGGCCAGAGCCAGCAACAGCAAGAGTGTTTTGCCTGTTTTGTTGTTGTTGTTTTACTGTTGTTGTTGATGTCAGATTATTTCTAACCTGATATTGATGAATGCTGGTTCAAGCTCTGTGACTCGAATTGGGACCGGTGATGATCACAATTTAGTAGGTAAAATAGTTTTTTTTGTCCTGTCAGTAACTTGGTAAATAACCAGTTAAATCACATGCTAAGCTTTTTATGTACATAAATGTCCTTTTGTGAGTCAGCAACTCTTTCATAAATGGAAACTATCTCACAATATAAGGCTTTGAAAGCTGAGGAGCAGTTGAATTAATAGGTATTAAAAACAATACCTTTTAAAGTGAAACAGTTTTTAGGCTGACAAATATATTTGTCTAAATATCACAATGGGGCACTCGTCTCAAGGAGGCTTGGTTTTGAAAGAACCTCCAAAGACTAAGTATGTCATGCAGTGAAAGCCAGGGATTTCTGAAAAAAAAAACACTTTATTCCCTTCACTGAAGAACACAATTCTGTTTCTAACAGGAACAGAAAGAGAAGAATGCACATAGCTCAGCACAAGTACAAATACATAAAAGTTAATACTGCGACAAGGTGTTTAATTCACAGTATCTGTTCCTCTTACTACTAGCTTGTAAATTAGACTACAGGGTGGGCCATTTATATGAATACACCGTAATAAAATGGTTGGTGATATTAAAGTCCTGTTTGTGGCACATTAGTATATGTGAGGGGGCAAACTCCTCAAGATGGGTGGTGACCATGGTGGTCAATTAGAAGTCGGCCATCTTGGATACAACTTTTGTTTTTTCAATAGGAAGAGGGCCATGTGACACATCAAACTTATTGGTAATGTCACAAGAAAAACAATGGTGTGCTTGGTTTCAACATAACTTTATTCTTTCATGAGTTATTTACAAGTTTATCTTTGTTCACAGCCATTGACATGTCGAAGAGGTTAACACGTGATCGAAATTGTGTTGATATCTGGTGAACGCAGTAACCGGGTCATTGCAGCAGATTTCAATGCAAGACACCCTACGAGACCACCCATGGGAGATGGGTGGTCTCGTAGGGTGACCTTAGCCAGCAGTCAGCAAACTGCTTGCTAAGTTTCGTGAAACTGGTTCAGTGTTGGATTTGCCAAAATGTGGACGCAAGAAAACTGTCACTAATGAAGAAACATCAGTGTCTGTCCTAGCTTCATTCAGCAAGAGCCCACAGTGTAGCACTCGCCGCATGTCACTAGAGAGCGGCATTATTCGAACATCCCTTCGGCGGATATTAGCTACTCACAAATGGCACCCTTACCAACTCCAGCTACTGCAGCATCTCAACGAGGATGACCCAGATCGACAGAATTTGCAGAACGGGCAAAACAAAAATTGGAACAGGACCCTCAGTTCACGCAGAAGATTTTGTTCAGTGATGAGGCAAACTTTTATGTGAATGGTGAAGTTAACAAACAAAACCACCGCTATTGGTCTGACACTAACCCACATTGGATGGATCCCTCCAAGACTGTTGGAACAACAAAAGTGATGGTTTGGTGTGGTATATGGGGTACAACGATACTGGGTCCATTCTTCATCAATGGAAACCTCAAGGCCACTGGATATTTGAAATTGCTACATGATGATGTGTTTCCCTCTTTATGCACTGAAGCTGGCACGTTCCCTGAGCTTTTCCAGCAAGATGGTGCACCACCACATTATGGGTGCCAGGTCCGAGCATTCCTAGATGAACAGTTTCCTGGAAAGTGGATTGGTCGTCGTGAGCCAGTTGAATGGCCCCCAAGGTCTCCTGATCTGACACCCTTAGACTTTTATCTTTGGGGTCATCTGAAGGCAATTGTCTATGGTGTGAAGATACGAGATGTGCAGCACCTGCAACTACAGATACTGGATGCCTGTGCTGGCATTTCTCCTGCGGTGTTGCTATCAGTGTGTGAAGAGTGGGAGAAGAGGGTTGCATTGACAATCCAACACAATGGGCAGCACACTGAACACATTTTATAAGTGGTCAGAAACTTGTAAATAACTCATGAAAGAATAAAGTTACGTTGAAACCAAGCACACCATTGTTTTTCTTGTGACATTACCAATAAGTTTGATGTGTCACATGGCTCTCTTCCTATTGAAAAAACAAAAGTTGTATCTCAGAGATCTGAGATAGAGAAGAGATATAGACAGATCTATAGTCTTCATATACTCATATGACTCTTTAATTGATTATCTGTATGTTTTTATAAGTTACAGATGAATAACATTTGTAAGATATGTTGTTTTTACAGAAATATGCATTCACTCCTTTGATTTCACTGAAGCATACACAGAAAAAGATTTTGTGTGGGAATTCTTCCGTGGAAATATGCTAGCTTAAAGGAAAAAATTATATTATGTCACTCAGTCACTCATAATATAAAAAGGAATGAATGACACAGTGCACACACAGATAAAGGGCTAGAGTTTAAATAGAAAACACACGTCTGTATACAACATAATCTAACTGAGAGTCTAGTACTGAAGAAGTGCTTAAAATTGAATACGACAAAACCACCTAAGAGCACTTTATGCAGGTAAGATGAAAAACAAACTATATCTAGACTATATTATATAATTATTTTGATGGAAATGTTAAAAATATATTTCACCATCTGTAATTTTTTTCCAGTATAAGCATTTTTGTGTCTGTATTTCCAGTGTGCTCTTTCTTTATTATTTTCTGTATTAAACTCATTGTATGATGTAGCTCTGATCTTATCAATATGTTTATTGGCATTACTCTGTTTACTGAAAATATTAAAATTTTGATAACATGATTTTCCTTACTTTACTTTCTTTCTTTTTTAAGACGTTTTTAAGAGTCAGACTGTTTCTCAATCACTGCAGAAACATCTCTGTCCTTGATTATATTTTCTGTCTGCCAGCCTGCTGTAAAATGAATGTTGAAACATCCATAAAAAGAAGTTAGCGTGATAAAGGTTTAGAGGCTGTAACCGTCTAGATTTGTATTTTTCTTTCAGTATTACCATCCTGTTTTCCTGCTTTTGAACTATGACTGCCAGACAGACAGTGATGCCTCTGGTGGTGCTGATCCTCTCCCTGCCAGGTCTTGTTCAGGGCTTCAAACCACTCTTCTCATCAGATTCCATCACTCACCGTAACATTACACGAATAGCAATCCTTCGAAAGACAGCAGAAGTCTGCCGAGATATCGCTGCTTCTAATGGACTGGATTTTACCCTGACTGTGAGTTGGAAAGACACTCTTAAAAAGAAATATTGTGAGAGCAGTGATGCATTCAGACATGTGTGCTTTACTGAATCTTTGACAGTAACTAAAGACTTGAATGTTGCTGAGTGGAAAAATGCATGAATCAGCCACAACACCAAAACCAGTGACAAATGAAGTGAATAACATTTTCCTTGTTATAAGTTTGTGTTCTACTATAAAATATTGTCTATGGAATATTGTATTCATATGGGTGAATATACATATGGGCACACTTTTGGCAAAGGCAATCCCTGATAACATTGGCTTCCCAAAACAGGTTTCCAGATTTCCTAGAGCACTAAGCAATTCAGTTCAATTCAATATTATTTATACAGCACCAACAGCCTCATATTGTAAGGTAGGCCCTACAATAATACATTGAATACATAACCAGAACTGATTGGATGTGCCCAAACAAACCCACTCAAGAAATATTAATTGTGACACATGTATTAGTGCCACCATGTTACACAACGTTGTGGTTAACCAGTATAAACATGCTGTAAAACATAAAAAGTCACTTACAGATCAAGTAAGTGTACATTTTTGTGCTGTAAAAAATCACATGACAAATAAACAGCATCCCTATTGCTGATGAGACAACTCCCACTTATAGTGCTATAAAAATAGAACAAATACTGATCAACATATGAGTGGCATGTTGTAATATACAAATTCCTTGTTTTCAGATTGATAATAGCTTGTCAGTTGGAAAGGTGCAAAGGGCCTGTTCGTCTATAGGTACCTTCACATCTTTCGTTTCTACCATCAAGTTTGAAACTGCCATTGCTACTATGTACCTCAGCAATGCAGCGGTGGACGCAATTTTTCTCCTGAGTGCGGCACGCCATTTTGACGATGAGACCTTCCACAGAGGACGGGATATCATCACAGAAGGTACATCAAAGCTTAACAAGACAGCCCAGAACAACATTAACACAACTGTTTTATGCTATATATAACAAACTGTTTTTGAATATAGACTTTGGTTCATACTAGTTCTGACAGAAGCCTTACGTACTTGAAAGTTATAATATCTAGGAAAGTAACACTGAGTCACAGGGTCATGGTAAATTATAATTTATTACTAAACAAACCATGAAAACTAGAAAAGAACTTAGTATTGACCTGATGCTGTGATTGCAGCACAAGTCACACTATGGCAACTTGTATCTAACAATCTGTTGTATTTTGATGATGAGGTGTGTCTGCGGTCAAGGCCAGTGTCAAGCTAGAAAATTTTTACAGAGGGAGGTGGACTCTGGGGCAAATCTGTCACACCCTGCAGGTAGGAGTGATGCTTGTTTTACTACCAACTTTTAAGAGAGTATTATATGACACTGGGGTATCATTAAAGCAAAATGCAAAAGTGATTTTCTAAATTTGTTTCATACTCTGTACATCAAGGACTTTTACAGCCACAGTAACTGGGTGGAGCTGGGATATAAAACTCCATACAGTGCTCTGATCAGACCTGAGCAACCTCTTGAGAACCTGGCAGGTAGGCGCCCTCCCCCCATTGTCTGTGTTCAGAGATGAGAATTGCAGTTTAACTGCTTTAGCTAACTGCTATCTAGATTAAAATGTACAGTTATCGCAGTGCATTCAGTAATTGGTCGATTGTTTGTCTCGTGCCACTAGATGTTGAAAAGCATGCATTTATTGTATAATAAATAATAATAATAAATGTATACATTTAGAATGTTTTTTATTTCTGTGTTGCTTAATTTTGCTACAGGACGAAATATTCCAACTTGCAGAAGTTGTGTAGGAAAGAACTGTATCAACAACATTCTGCCTCACGTCCTGAACCGGGGACTTCTGACTTCAGGCTACTTCAGCATTTTCTTCTCAACAAAACTTACTGGTAAGTTGGAAAAATCATTTGTTTTAGTGTGTTGCATTTAGGGTTTTTTTGAGACGGGGGGATATTCTTTGATAAAATGATAAAAAATGTTATCCTTGTTTCAAGGTAAATGCAGCCATGGTGGATTTTTTGACCGCACAAGCAAGAAGAATCCAGTGGGAGGGATCAATAAGGATACACTTGATTCCAGTCATGGCATCTTTCACCATGAAGCAGCTGATCTGGCTATTCATGCCACTATGGAATTACTGGAGGACATCAGATTAGCTGCTGGAGAGAATACCTTCTTGAGGTATAGGCTAGTGATATCTGAGCCATTTTGTAGTCTCACACAAGAGGAACAAATAAATGCTTTTCATTGTCTTGATAACAATTTTTAGATATACACTCATCAGTCATTTTAAGAGGTACACTTTGCTGGCACTGGTTTGACCCCCTTTTACTTCCAGAACTGCTTCAGAAACATTCCTCAGAGATTTACGTCCATACTACACATCCATGATATGAATTTCAGAGAAATGATGATATTTTTAGGTTTTCAGGGACACACCTAACCCCTAACCATGCTTAACAGGAAGCAGATGTGAAAGCAGTGACTTAGTAGAAAGTCCCCTTACTTCCTTAAAATCTCAAGTCCAACATGGTTTGTGGGCATGTCAGCCATGTCAGCCAGCGCTGTGGTAAGACATCAATCAAGAGAATCATATCTGACTGAAGATCACACTGTGTGAGTAAATGTGATGTTTCTCTCCTTCTTCTTTTAGGTGACAGTTTTTCAGGCAGCAAGGAACCCTGGAAGGCCTGACAATTTTACTTTTACTGTTGATGGTTCATTAAATAATGTAACAGCTTACATCACAGGAGACTCACCTCTCACCTTCAGCCTCACCAGCCCAACAGGTTTTGTCATCACAAATGTCTCTTAATAATTCTAAGATGCATTTTTGATGCATTTGTTTCATTTTTCTTTACCTCTTATATCATCATATTGAAAATATCTTTGTAATTGTTTATCCCTCTCCTCCAGGTGTTTCTCAGACTTCCAATCAGTCCAGTGGGCCTTTGGCATCTGTCACCAGAGCAGGAAACTTCCGTCGTTTAAGCTTTAACACTGATAATCAAACGGGGCTATGGCAAATCAGTGTTAGCTCAAACAACCCTTACTTAGTTAATGTCACAGGTCAGTATCATTATTGTTAACTTTTAACCACTGAGTTATATGAGATGTTTTTCAAAGATTTTATTTGTCTGTGTCTACTGTTGTGCTTTCATACTCAGGTCAAAGTTCAGTGAACTTTTATGGCAATTGTTTGTTCATTTTTATAGTTTGTAAAGTTCTCTTGTGGTAATCAGTTTTCCTCACTTACTTTGGTCTCATAGACATATTTTAAACAATTATGTTTATCAGTGGGCATGTCACACTGATACTCATGTAGATTACCTTTCTTACTTCACCGCTCTTTCAGATGGTAATACCAGCATCTTGATCACTACGACAGCAAGTGACACAGTAAAGGTCACTGAGGTCACTCTTTTTGACAACTCAGGTTCCACAGAGGTCAAAGGATCATTGCAAGTATGTCAAAAGTAATACATGAATAAATTAAGTTACAGTGAGAATTTTTTATATTAATACTGTCATTGTTGTGTATATGATGTATCATGTGAAAAACAAAGTTTTCACAGGTCTCTATGCAGTCCTGTGACAAACTGAGTCACCCTTACTGCTTCCAAAGGAATTGAGAGGAATTAAATTCCAACCAGGTACAACTGTACAAATGCACGAGATTAATCAGCAGTTGTAACCCCTTCTATACAAGCGGAAGGTTTGGCAGTTGGCTGGTCTGGAACATTCAATTGTGTGTCAGTGCAATTAGACAGTCTTCCTAGTAGCAAATAAACAAGCAAATTCACCTCAAGGTCTGACTAAAACTGCAAATAATGCGAGTTCTAAACCTCAGACTCTACAGGCCTCATTATGCATGTTAAATGCTAAAGTTCAAGACAGAGAAAGCATCTGATCTCTAAAAAGAACATGTCAGCACAGATTAGATCTGCAAAGTTGCATCTGAACAAAGCACAAGATTTCTCAAACGATATGCTTTAGACAGGCAAAATTCCTTCACGGAGATATGAGGGACTGACAAGAAAACAACTGCGTCATATTATTTTTGTTAAAAATAGTTCTGCGAGTCATGGGCTTTAGGTAGTTTTCCACAAGCCTGTATTGAGTCCCATAAAAACTTTCATTTTCAAATGCCTTCAGATTGATCAGATTCCTTTTTAAGGAAGGAAGGTCTAAGTTAAAACTTTTAGCATATAGCCAAATATACAGATTTATTTAGCACTGCAGAGCTTAATTAACATTGTATCATATGCCAAGGAAATTAATTCAACACCCTGAAGGCAGCCATTTCTTGCAATAATATTTCATGGAAGGTATTTCATGGAAGGTAATATTCATATCTTAAATATCCCGCAAAAATAGTCTTTGCACCTGCCCTACTCTGCAGTAAAGATTTAGTTATATATTATTTTGTCATGACTGTCAATCTGCTGACAGTGCATATTACTCCTGGTCTCATGCAGTCATTAGGAAGCAGCGATTTCCTGGTGACATTTAGTGGAATCCCAGCAGGTGAATTTGTGCTTATCCTGAAAGGAGAGGACAGCAGCTCCACTTCCAGGTCCACTTCAAGCAGCTTCCAGAGACAAGCGTCCACACGGATCAAGACCTCCAGCATCTCTGTCACTGTGAGAACAGTTAATGTGTGCTTTCTGAACAATCTTTAATGTCACCATAAGTAAACTGAAACATTTTTGCATTAATTTGTTTCCTGTTTTCTCTGGTTTATGCAATAGCCATCTACTCAAATGAGTGTACCAATAACAAACACATTCTCACTATTCTTTATACACCAAACCATATCAACATATTGTTGTCAACAATGTTAAAAATAATATTTTCATTCCCCTGCTCCTCTCTCTCTCTCTTCTTGTCCAGGCCCAAGCCAATAATACCAACATCAAGCCGGGCACCACTATCTCCATCCCCTTCACAGTCGCCGCAACTGCTGATGGCGTTATAACTGACTCTGCAACTGAGCCATTTACAGTGCGAGTCAGCAATGACCGCAGTTACACTTCCACTTCACCCAGCAGTATTACTACTGTAACAGGCAGTGGTGGTAAAGCCACTGGCACCGTTACCCTAACGGCTCCATCCAGTGCTGCATCAGGAACAGACGTGACCCTCACCATTGAGGCAGAAAACTCTGCTGCCACCGACATCAACTATGTAGTTCTCAGGTTTTCTGTGACTGCTAAGGTGAGTGATATTTTCCATCCATTCTTGTTTACTTAGCGTTATCAGGAACCCAAGGGGGGTGGGACTTAGGTGATATTGTTCAATGTAATATTTTTCAGCATTATTCTTAATGTACCAAACAAACAAAATTAAGAAGAACACAGATTTTGGGGGGTAATTTTCTTTTAAATTAAAAATCCATTCAGCCTTTGCATCTTTAACCATCTTTTGAATTTCATTAGATTTGATATTTGTGTTTTTGGTTGCAGTAAGGGTTTTTTATGTCATACTTCTCTTGTGAATTTCTAAAGGGCATGAAAAGCTTTTATTCTTTTTTGCCATTTGCCTGTAACACATACCCAACCCAGCCCTTTCCATCTTTTCTGTATCTCTCTCTCTAGGTGAAAGATGTTAACCACCCAGTTTGCCACATAGTCATTACATCAACAACATGTGCCTCCTCTACATCACTTTGTGCTTCCTCCCAGTGGGAGTTCATCGCTAATTACACTGATGGCATCAATGGAACTGGCATTGATAGGGTCACCATTCGCCAAGGGAATGGTACTCTGAATATCACCACAGCAATTGGGGTAGGGGGTGACAATATTACAGTGGTTACCTACACTGCCTCCTGCTGCTCACACATAGTCGAGCTGACTGCTTTAGATGGTGTAGGAAATGTGGGGACATGTGTGCAGCAGGCTAGATTGCTTGACACTGTCACTAAACCACCTCCTGTTACTAGTTCTGTAGTTAACACAACATCCACTGGAGAGTACACTTTCTACATATCAATCATTCTTTGGATCAGTGTTGTGTTTTCTGCACCTTGTAAGTAACAGAGAACAAACAAATTATATTATGATAATCAATCTGTGACACATGAATCAAATACCTTAACTTTGATTTGTAAGTTGAACAGGCTATGAAGCAACACAATGAGAAAGAGCAGGTATGGTACCTGCACTGAGAGAGAATATATAACAGCTAGTTATGTTATGTCTGAAGCTCCAAGTCCTGTCGGGGCTTCAGTGTCAAGCAAAGGGGACGTGTCCACATGAAGCCTGTGTCAAGGCCCATATGGTTCTTCAGAATGTCACCTGACCAAATACAAACGAGGCCCCGACTCTCTGAAATGACGATACTGTCTCGTTATGTGATTCAAGCTCTTAAAAAGATGCTCTATTAAGATTCTTCTGCCAGCAGAAGTAGAATCTTTGTAGCACTGCCGGCCACCAGTATTTTTGTGTTTGTTTTTGTCTCCTCACGTCTTTCTAGTTTATAATGGGGTGCTGTTAGAAAAGTTGATGTTATGTTTTTCTGTGTAAATTTTCTGCACCTTTGAGATGCCAAATATGAAAATACCTAAGATGTCAGCTGTTCTTACATAAAGGTCAGAACAACTAAATAATTAAAAGTCATTTCATCGATCACTGTAGCAGCATTTAAAACAGAGTCTGATTACAGTTGTGAAGCTATTTTGTTATGCTGCAACCCACTGTCAGTAAACTCTGATAAATTCTAATCAATACAATCTTGAGGTCATTTGTTTACCTTTTAAATGCTGAATAAAAAATACCTGTATTAACAATGATAGCTATCGTTACTCTGTTTACGTTATCGTCATTAGAAATGTATTAATTTTATTTTGAGACACAACATGAATTCAGATTGTTTTTGTTTTAAATCATATGCTTACGTTTTTTGAAGAAACTCGTGCTTTTTCTGTTTCCCTCAGTTAGGGCTATTAAATAAGATAATACATGTCTATTATATGTATAATTCTGGTTATTAGTTCAGTTATACAATTTTATAGTTGAAATTAAAGGTTAAATGTGAGGTTAGCCTTCTTGTTCAGATTGTTGTTTCACTTTTGAAACTGCATTCCTGGCCGTTTTAATTACCTCCTGTTACGTGCCTGTGTTGGTGGGTTATCTGTTTCTTAATGTGTGTATGCAAATTCACCTGTGCAGGGGCCCGGCTGTGATTGGTGGACCTAAGGAACGGCCTGATGTAACTGGTTCCTGCTGTGGACATGAACTATAAAAGGGCGACCGAAGAGCTGCGGTGCGGGGGGGTGTGGCAGACTTCCCGTGCACTTGCCTCAGGTCCAGACGGAGCAGCCGTAGCAATAGCTATTTGGTTAAAAGGTCGGGCATGTGTGTGAAGTGCGGAGCAAGTAGGGGTGAGCTGCCGATTATTTTGGGAAGCCTTCTTTTCTCCTGTGTTTTTAGACCAGGGAGGTCAGACTGTGTTATTTCTTTCTTTTCTTTTCCGTAAACAGGTCAGAGGGGAACCGAAGCCTAGGTTGAGTTTTGTTTGTTGTGTTGGCCTTAGCTCACCCCGAAATTATACACTCCCACTACCGTGAGTGCCATTGTTGTCAATAAACTATTGTTAAAAGTCCGATGCTGTGGCTGTGTCTGTTTGGGCGTGGGTGTCACGGTCCCCGTGTCTCTCTGGTTGGCTCACGCTGGCTACAGGTTTTGTTGTTGTTGTTCGTTTTTGTTTTCTTTGTCTCTCCTCCTCCTCTCTGCCTGGGTGGAGCTTGTTACGGGCTCTCGCTCTTGGCCCACGCACCTGTGTGATTGTGTCCACCTGCTGCTGATCTGGCTGATTTCCCCAGCTGCTATTTAAGGCAGTGGCACAGAGCAGCTCACCGCTGGAACGTTGAACCTCCTGAGTTCGTGCTCTCGGCATTTTCAAAAGAATCCCTTGTATGTATTTTGCTGTGGAACTAACGTTAACTTCTGTGTGTAGATATCCCTCTTCTGGACCAAATCACAGGACCTGCCCAGGTGTGGCAGCGTGTGTGGAGTTTTGGAGCAAGTGCGGCTGAAGAGGAGTGCGTGTGTGCGGAGGAGCTGTGGCGGTGACTGTGTGGAAGAGGAAGCGTGTGTGTGGATCCCCCCCCTTCTCTCCCTGGAGCCCTGGACCCCCCTCCCAACTCACTGTACATATATATAGCACTGAGGTGATCCCTGTTGTAAATAAATCTCCTTTTGTTCTCTTAGAAAGAACTGTCACGTGAGTCCGTTCAGTAGCCATGACAGTCGGAAGTCACGGGACACCCCGCTTTTGTTACGGTCATTTCTGCTGATGTGGTTAGTATCGCAGATACGTTTGTGGCTGGGGAGCAAAAACCTTCTCTACGGGAGAAAGACAGTGTGGGGGATAAATGCAGTGTGCTAAAATTAATACCGGCATTGAGCGGCGATGTGAATAAAGAAGCTTTGGTAAGCGCTCAGGAAAACGACAAGTCTTTGAGTTCCTGTTTTGCAGCCGTTGTCACGGCTGGGGAAAGCACCCTTCCCCGTTTTTTCCTGCAGGATGGTGTGTTAATGAGGTGGTGGTCTTCTGATCAGAGTGGAACATCAAGTGTTACACAGGTGGTGGTACCATCTCAGCATCGTGATCAGGTGCTAAGCTTAGCACATGATGCCGGCATGGCTGGGCACCTCGGAATAAATAAAACTTATTACCGAGTGCTGGGCAATTTCTTTTGGCCTGGCTTAAAAAAACATGTAGCTGCTTACTGTCGATCTTGTGCCACCTGCCAGTTGGTGGGCAAACCCAATAAGCCCATTCCACCTGCGCCGTTAACTCCTATTCCAATAATGAGTGAACCTTTTGAAAAGGTAATACTAGACTGTGTGGGACCGTTGCCGAGAACAAAAGCCGGTCATCAGTATATTCTTACTGTAATGTGCTCAGCAACGAGATTTCCGGAAGCCGTTCCGCTGCGTACGGTGAAAGCCAAAGCAGTAATTAAAGCTTTGATCAAATTTTTTTCTGTGTTTGGGTTGCCGAAAATCATTCAAACGGACCAAGGCACCAACTTCATGTCCAGAGTCTTTGCACAGGTTGTTAAAGAACTACATGCTAAGCATGGTACATCGAGTCCATATCACCCCGAAAGTCAAGGTGCTTTGGAAAGGTTCCACCAAACTCTCAAAGTTATGTTACGTAAGTTCTGTTTGGAGTCTGGTAAAGAGTGGGATGAGGGGTTGCCCCTATTGTTGTTTGCCATTAGAGAGGCTAAACAGGAGTCGCTGGGATTTAGCCCTGCGGAGTTGGTTTTCGGACATGTGGTCCGAGGCCCTCTCCGACTTTTGAGGGAAAAATGGCTGTCGGAGGCCCCGGAGGAGCCGTGTAGTGTACCTGACTATGTGAGTCAGCTTCGAGATAGGCTTCGCCTAGCGTGGAAAATAGCCGGGGAAACTTAAAGCAAGTGCAAACCAAAATGAAGGCTCGTTTTGACAAAAAAGCTGTGGATAGAAGTTTTCAACCAGGGGAGAAGGTGTTGATGTTACTGCCTGTAGTAGGGTCCAGTTTACTAACACAGTTTGCTGGTCCTTACAGTGTTGAATGTAAACTTGACAATAACCATTATGTGATTCGCACTCCAGATCGGCGGCGAAAAGCCAGGGTTTGTCATGTGAATACGTTGAAACTGTTCTATCCCCATAAGCAAAATACAACAGCGCCCCCGGTGTGCGCTGTTGCCATCCTCCCCGCCTACAAACTGTGTCTGTTTGGGCGTGGGAAGTCACGGGACACCCCGCTCTTGTTACGGTCATTTTGAGCCGGGTCGTAACACTTCCTGTAGCATTTATGAGAGAGGTGTTACTAATGAACATTTTTTCCCACAACTGACATATATTATCTGTTCTGCACATCACACACCAAGCAATGCAAATCTTCTGCATATTTGTACCATGAATAGAAATGGGAGGCACCAGTGGCGGGGGGGGGGGGGGGTGGCTTACTGGGCTTAAGCCCGGGTTGTTTTTTCAGAAGCCCGGGGTCTTTTGGAGTGTAATTTTTTCATAGTTAGATGCCTGGCTGACAACTGTATAAAACAAAAAACTACACACAATATTCGAAGCACCAGAGGCGGAGCCAGACATTTGAAACACCCGGGGCTTAGCCCTAAAGGGTAGTGTGCATGTGGGATTTTTTTTTTTTTTTTTGGGGGGGGGGGGGGGGGGTTAGAAATGACTGAAAGATTAATAGGCTCTGTTTTGAGTTTTGTTCAAAAAAGAATGACTTCATATAGGGAAAAATATATATCACACATGCAGGACACCTTAAGCTAGTTTTTTAATTAAGCAGCAAGGCAGAACAAAGTCAGGGCTGTATCAAGACACGAGGACTAAACCCCAATTCAACCAGACCCAGAACTGATCCGGAATTAAAACAGGACTACAACAGTTCAAAATCAGGACTACTTAGGACTTAACCAAGACAGAACCAGAATCAGAACTAGATGATAGTAGCACTAAAAATCATCATAGACCTGCACTACACTTATTTTTTTAATTCTACCAAAGTACACTATTTAGATTGAGAAAAGTTTATATAATTATTTAGCCTTGTTGTGCAAACAAGCCTGCATAACTTAATAAATGTAGAATTTGAAAAATAGCAAACCTAAAAAGAAACACTAGGTACGAGATACATGAGGACCTATGATACGGTGATACTTTTGGTAAACAACCATTTGACTAACATGTGTGTCTCACCTGCTCTTGTTCCATCTCAGTTCTGTCCTCATTCTCCTCTCTCTCCCTCTCTGTTCCTCTCTCTCCCTCTTTGTGCTGACAATCATCAAATATACAGTTGAAACCAGATATTTACACACTCTTCAGATAAAAACACAAACACTTTTTTAATTGTAACATCAAATCAGACTAAATGTTTATTTTTTTAGATTGATAAATATAAAAAACATATTTGTTAACTTTAAGAGTAAAGAGAGAAACTATCTGTGTTTCTTAATTGTAAATGGCACCAAATTGTGTTCAAAATTGAGCCACACTTATGGAGCTCCACAGTTCTTTTTCTGGTGTTTTGGTTGACATCTCTTGATTTTCCCATTTCAAAGAAACAGGCTCTGTGTTTTGCCTTATATGCATCCACAGGTGTGCCACCAATTTACTCACATGGACTCTACTAACCAATCAGAAGCTTCTTCAGCTCAGAATGGAATCGTCTGGAGTTTTCTTATTAACAATAAACTTAGTGTATATGTACTCCTAAATTTGATGAAAGTGATAAAAAATAGACAGATCTGTCTCTCTTTATTCTGACATTTAACTAATTCAAAAGATATTTCAATATTTATTTATCCAAAACAAAACAAGTTTACTCTAAATTGATGTTGTACAGTAAAAAAATGAGACTCTCTAAAGAAACAGCATTGTTGTTGTTCGGCTTTTCATTTTGCCATTTGTTGATTCACTCGAAGAGCAAGTAACGTAATATGGGTCAAGTGATCAGTTTGATATCAATCTTTCGTGATACACCGTCATATTTACATTATTTGTACAGTACGAATGATTTGTTTTGGTACCTGGTCAAACTTCAGTTCTCCTCTGTCTGTCTAGCTCCGTTTCTCCAACAGCGCACTTGTAGGCAGCAGCTGCCTACATGAGAGAGGTGTTACTACTGAACATTTTTTCCCACAACTGACATATATTATCTGTTCTGCACGTCACACACCAAACAATGCAACTCTTCTGCATATTTGTACCATGAATAGAAATGGGAGGCACATAAAAAAAGCATATGATGAATAGAAAATCCATTAAAGCAGTTTTATATAGTTACTTTAGTGTTTAAAACACTACCATAAAAATGGATTTGAACAATCAATTATCATTGCCCAGATCAGCCAGTAACCTTATTGTTGTGATGTGGTTTCGCTATTAAATAAGATAATACATGTCTATTATATGTATAATTCTGGTTATTAATTCAGTTCTACATTTTTATAGTTGAAATGAAAGGTTAAATGTGAGGTTAGCCTTCTAGTTCAGATTGTTGTTTCACTTTTGAAACTGCATTCCTGGCCGTTTTAATTACTTCCTGTAGCATTTATGAGAAATGTGTTACTACTGAACATTTTTTCCCACAACCATTTGCCCGGTGGGCCACCAAACAATGAAAGGTGGTGGATTGGTCAGATGCTGGCCGGTGTGTAAAAATAACTCAGTTGTTTGGTGATGGCTATCGCGATGCTTCCACAGATTCAGTAACATTAGCAAGTGGTGGAGGACAGCAGGTGGATGAGAGAAAGGGGAGGCAGGAGAAGGAGAGACCCGAGGCAGCCGCCGGCCCGAGTGTCAGGTGAACTGAACTTCAGGTACGAAGTTATGACCTGCAGTCTATCTGGGTCAGATATAAACCAAGTTTAGGTGGAGTTTATTTTTGTTGTGCTGTCAGTTTTTGTTTTGTTTTTTGTTTTTTACAGTCAGTTTACAATAACTCGTACTGCGTACTAGCTAGCATGACGGAGTTTCTATACAGCTGGGTGGGTGCTATGATGTTACTGATAGTGAACTTTATTTTATTCATAAGGTTCGTTAGTAGAGTTGCCAACCGTCCCGTAAAAAGACGGAATCGTCCTGCATTCAGAGAAAATGTTACGCGTTTCGTATTGAGCTGAAAAGGAGCACAGTTTGTCCCGGACTTCAGCTACAATGGAAAAGACACAAAGCTTGAGTTATTCTGTCTTTATGCTGTCAGCTGCCTCTTCTTCGCTCATTTTTTCCCCTCCCTCACCTGTTTCTACTTCAATGAACATGATCATGAATCTGATCAATGATCAGCTTTTCTCTCTTGTTTGTTTATCGCCCACTTTGTGCCAGAAAGAGGAAACCAGTGGATGTCACGTTAAACAACAGCTGCACGTTTAAGCTTGATCAGCTGTTGATAGAATTTATTTAATATTAATTTCAAGTATCAGCTGATGTTTGCTGGAGCCACAGCTGTTAAGCTGCTGGTCATGATATCGGTTTGGATATGTGGTGAGAGGGAAACATGAAGATGAAACCAGGAGATGTCCTTACTGAATCATCAGAGCTGAACAGGTGATGGACAAACAGGTTTACCTTTTAGGTGACAGGAATGAGTTAAAGGGAAGTTATGAACTGTTTCTGAGAGACAAATAACACCAGGATCCTTTTTTACGCTGACAGCTGGTAACTGTGCAGGGGCGGATTTAGCAAAGTTTTGCCAGGGGGCCAGGTAGGGCATTAACAGGGAAAAGGGGGCACAAAGAAATACGTTCTTATTCTCATTTAAAATGTCTCGCTTTTATTAAATAATTATCTGAAGATTACAACCAAAGTTTTTATCTGACGTAAAATGTATAGAAATCATACATATACCACCAAGACAGTGTACATCACTTTCACAACAGTGTCTGTTTTCATTCAAAGGCTTTATGGCTTTTCCTATAATACCTGGGGGGCCGGTCTCTAGTCAAAATGCCCAGGCCAATTTTTTGTCCCAGTCCAGCCCTGCCCACAACTGACATATATTATCTGTTCTGCACGTCACACACCAAACAATGCAACTCTTCTGCATATTTGTACCATGAATAGAAATGAGAGGCACATAAAAAAGCATATGATGAATAGAAAATCCATTAAAGCAGTTTTATATAGTTACTTTAGTGTTTAAAACACTACCATAAAAATGGATTTGAACAATCAATTATCATTGCTCAGATCAGCCAGTAACCTTATTGTTGTGATGTGGTTTCGCTATTAAATAAGATAATACATGTCTATTATATGTATAATTCTGGTTATTAGTTCAGTTCTACATTTTTATAGTTGAAATGAAAGGTTAAATGTGAGGTTAGCCTTCTAGTTCAGATTGTTGTTTCACTTTTGAAACTGCATTCCTGGCCGTTTTAATTACTTCCTGTAGCATTTATGAGAGAGGTGTTACTACCAGTGTTGGGACTAACGCGTTACAGTAACTACGTTATTATTGTGGTAACGAGCACGGTAACTAGTTATTATGCCAAAACCAGGAACGCGTTACTCGTTACTGGGATTTAGATAGGCTCGTTATTCGTTACTTCGTGTGGTGGCTATCGCGGAGCTTCCACAGATTCAATAACATTAGCAAGTGGTGGAAGCCAGCAGGTGGATGAAGGAAAAGGGAGGCAAGAGGAGAGACCCGAAGCGGCCGCTGGTCCGAGAGTGTCAGGTGAACTGAACTTCAGGTAAGAAGTTATAACCTGCAGTCCATCTGGGTCAGATATAAACCAAGTTTAGGTGGAGTTTATTTTCGTTATGCTGACTTTTTCATACTGCGTGCTAGCTAGCATGACGGAGTTTCTATACAGCTGGGTGGGTGCTATGTTACTGATGTTGAACTTTATTTTGTTCATAAGGTTAATTATTAGAGTTGCCAACCGTCCCGTAAAAAACGGAATCGTCTCGTATCCAGAGAAAATATTACGCGTTTCGTATTGAGGTGAAAAGGAACAGTTTGTCCCGGACTTCAGCTACAATGAAAAAGACACAAAGCTGGAGTTATTCTGTGTTTACGCTGCACAGCTGCCTCTTCTTCTCTCATTCTCTCACCCTCCCTCTCCTGTTTCTACTTCAATCATGAAACTGATCAGTGATCAGCTGATCGGCTTTTCTCTCTCGTTTATTTATCGCCCGCTTTGCGCCAGAAAGAGGAAACCAGCGGATCTCGCGGTAAACAACAGCAGCACTTTTAAGCTTGATCAGCTGTTGTTAGAATTTATTTAATATTCATTTCTAGTATCAGCTGATGTTTGCTGGAGCCACAGCTGTAAACCTGCTGGTCATGATATCGGTTTGGATATGTGGTGAGAGGGAAACATGAAGATGAAACCAGGAGATGTCATCTGCAGTCTGGTGTTACCTACATCTTCCTATTCAGAAGGCAGAATTTCCGAGTTCTGAGTACAATCGAAAGCACCACGACTGCAGTTTTTGTGTTGGATGTAAAAAGCAGGCTAGGATAGAATCAGGCGTGGGATTTCTCTCGTGGAAATGTGCACATTATTTTTTCCTTTCTATTGGTAGGTGGCACAGTGCAGTTGTGGCAAGTAAGCAAGCTAGAAGACTGGTAATCTTGCTGGGTATCAAGTTACGGAAGCAACACATTAACAAGAGAATTCTGAGTAAAACCAAAGTTACTTTCCCTAGTAACTAGTTACTCTGAAAGTAACGAGTAACTTGAAGTAACTGAGTTACTTTTGATAGAAGTAACTAGTAATGTAACTAAGTTACTAATTTAAAGTAACTTACCCAACACTGGTTACTACTGAACATTTTTCCCCACAACTGACATATATTATTTGTTCTGCACATCACACACCAAACAATGTAACTCTTCTACATATTTGTACCATGAATAGAAATGGGAGGCACATAAAAAAAGCATATGATGAATAGAAAATCCATTAAAGCAGTTTTATATAGTTACTTTAGTGTTTAAAACACTACCATAAAAATGGATTTGAACAATCAATTATCATTGCCCAGATCAGCCAGTAACCTTATTGTTGTGATGTGGTTTCGCTATTAAATAAGATAATACATGTCTATTATATGTATAATTCTGGTTATTAATTCAGTTCTACATTTTTATAGTTGAAATGAAAGGTTAAATGTGAGGTTAGCCTTCTAGTTCAGATTGTTGTTTCACTTTTGAAACTGCATTCCTGGCCGTTTTAATTACTTCCTGTAGCATTTATGAGAAATGTGTTACTACTGAACATTTTTTCCCACAACCATTTGCCCGGTGGGCCACCAAACAATGAAAGGTGGTGGATTGGTCAGATGCTGGCCGGTGTGTAAAAATAACTCAGTTGTTTGGTGATGGCTATCGCGATGCTTCCACAGATTCAGTAACATTAGCAAGTGGTGGAGGACAGCAGGTGGATGAGAGAAAGGGCTTCTGTATCACGTGGTATAAGGCTCCGCCCTTGTCATTTGCTGAGCAGGAAGAGTGAGCGCTTGTTTTCATGCAGATTATGTCCCGGATCAAAATGCGGTACAATCGTCATCTTTTTTTCTTTTTTTAAAAAATCGTTGTCATTTGGAAATGAGATCACACATAAGTATGAATTGAGATCGCGATTTTCTAACGATTAATTGTGCAGCCCTACTCATCATGGTCACCTAAATGCACAGTAATGGCAGGTTTTGTAATAAGGCAGATCGCGCTAACATAATGTGCACTGTTAGTTGATTATTTACCTGCCGCATTAACGGGAGAGGACGTGCAAACGTTACCGCTGCTGCTGGGTTGAGATTCACGAGTCTGGAGCGGAATTAAAAACACGACATTCATTTAAGGTCATCGCGTGTTTTGTGAGCAAATGCTTTTGCATATTCGTAGTGTTTCCTCCCTTAAATGAAATATCTACTTTGCAAGTATTGCAAGTTGCCCTGTTGTCATCCGTTCTCGTAAAGTATAACCAAACTTTTGAGCGTTTGAGCCGCCATGTTTCCTGCCAGGTAAATGACGCTCCGCAACGTGGTGACGTCATTCGGGGCGACTGGAATCGATAAGGGAATCGTTTGCAAAAATGGCAAACAATTCCAGGGAACTGAATTTCCACAGAGGACCGCACTTCAGTGATATTGTGGACGATGTTAACTTTATCAGTAACTGTATAAGTTGAATAAATACTCTGTGTGGATATCAAGTTATTTTAATTTTAAGAGCGCAAATTCACCCTATAGCTGTCAGCGATCATGCTCCTGTATCTTTAACACTAATGAACAAGAATAATACTATGCCAAGTAAAAACTGGATACATCACTACTTAAAGATGAAGACTTTATTAAATATTTTAAAAAAGAGTGGACTTCATATTTAGACTATAATGACACTCCCGGAACATCAGCGTCTGTTCTATGGGAAGTAGGGAAAGCTGTGATGAGAGGTAAAATAATTTATTTCTCATCACATAAAAAGAAAGAAGAAAACAAAAATATTCTGGAATTAGAAAAAAAACATCAAATCCCTAGAAGAAGCCTATGCGTAGAGCTGGGCGATATATCGAGTTTTTAAAAAATATCGATATATTTTCATACGAGATATAAGATGTGACAACATCGTTTATATCGATATAGTCTATGTTACGTTATAATTATACTTGTGGAGCCGCAAGTTTGCCTCTCTTTCGTCCATTTTTGTCTCTACGCTGCGTTACTGGGCCTCGCCTCTCCTTCACTGAGCACAACTCCCCCTCCCCTATAGCTTCACCTGCAGGCAACGACAAGATGAACACGGCAAATCTCCGTTAACGAGTTACCGCGGATCGCCCCGTGCGTGGGGCTGGACGGCGTCAACGTGTTAGCGAGCTAACCGCGCTAACGACCTAAAATCCTTTCATTTTCTCAAAACTCGACAGTGCACCTTATGTGCAATCTGTCAAAAAATGTTTTAGTACGACTTTGGTGAGCTACGGAGCCGCACCGCTTGATGGATTGTCGGAGCATTACGGCTACCGTAATGGAGCCTCGCGGAGTGATACGTACTGTGCTTCAAGGTAATATTACTGTATTGTGTGTGTGTATATAAGGACCATAAATGGCACCTGTTAAGAGACACGGTTACAAAGAGGATTTCAAACTCCAGGCTGTCAGTCACGCAGTAGAACTTGGGAATAGAGCAGCCGTGAAATCTGTCTGTCTTTGTTATTATGCTCAGCGTCTTTTAGTTTACATTTTGACTGCACAATTGTGAGCTTTTTGTTATGCACAAAAACAACATTGTGTTCTTTTATTTATGGAGCATTATTATTTAATAAATGCTGATAATTTATTTTTGAGTAATTTCTTCATGTACTATATCTATGCTGTATGTTAATAAAAGTGCCTGATTGACATCTGGGACACAGCTTTGACTAAATTCTCTTTTTGTTCTTACCTTATGGCTTTAAAAAATAAATAAATAAATAAATAAAAAAATAAAAAAATCGAGATATATATCGTATATCGCCATCCAGCTAAAAAATATCGAGATATGAATTTTGGGTCATATCGCCCAGCTCTACCTACGCGTCCCACCAAGATCAGGAAACATTGAACAAAATACGCAAAACAAAACTAGAATTAAATGAGATAATTGATAAAAAACAAAATTCTTAGTACAAAGACTATGCTTACAAAATTATGAACATGGTAATAAATCCGGTAAATTTCTAGCAAACCAGCTAAAAATAAAGAAAGAAAAAACAACTATAGGTGCTGTTCAAGATTCATCTGGGAACACAGTTGTACTGCCTCTGCTATGGTTGGGCCGTCAGCTAAACTCCTTCCCCACATCAAGACTCTGATGACATGATTTCCGGTTCACAGGTTTATTGACACAGGGAAAGGTGAAACTGTAACAAACAGTACAAGGCATAATCACTGTACTTATTCACCATTTACATATATAACGATAAAAATATATTAACCCAGTTTTTTAATATGTCAACATGCAATGTTCATATGAATTACTTCCCTTTTTAACTCAAATACAAACATCAAATTATGATTTTAACAAGTCTTGCTATAATGAATGCCTCCAATTCGTTTGTCGTTCCCCTTTAACTAGCTCCATAAGCGATTGCTAGCGTAAACCGCATAAGATTGGTTTTATCATTAAACTTACAGAAAAATGAACTTATTTGAAAAAAAGTGGTCTATACATGCACATAAAATATAAAACAAGTCTATACATACCCACAATGCTACCAAAGGCATAGGATGTATGTGGATGCCACTGGATTTATCTGGCTAAGGCCACCATGCTGCACATGCCTTCTCCTTAATTCACAGACTTACTTCCTGTTTACCGACGACATCATGTCCTATTACAGACTACAGGTTTTAAGGTGGCACCACAGAGTTACAATTGCATATTTAAACATTTACCAAATCCAAGAAAACAGTCTACCTTAAAAACTTTTGATATCAGAACAACAGTATATGACAAATAAACAACATTTTCAGGGATTTCTATAAAACGTTGTATTCACCACAAATAAATCCATCTAAAAAGGAAATTGATCAGTTTTTAAACAACATAACTCTTCCAAAATTATTAGACACTCAAGCAATGGCACTGGATTCGCCACTGACATCAGGTGAACTCCAGGAAGCCCTGATAAGTATGCCCAATAATAAGGCTCCAGGTCCAGACGGCTTTCCTGCAGAATTCTACAAAGAATTCTGGACGATTCTAGCATCAGTTTTTTCAGAACGTTGTTGGAAATCAAAGAAAAGGGCAGACTTCCATCAAATATGAATTCTGCAAACATTAATCTCCTGCTAAAACCAGGCAAAGACCCTGTATATCCCTCAAGCTATCGTCCAATATCCCTTATAAATGTAGACCTTAAAATAATCTGCAAAGCTCTCTCAAAGAGATTAGAGAAAATAACCCCCCTCTTAATTCATCCTGACCAAACTGGTTTCATAAAAGGTAGGCACTCATCAACAAATACACGCAGATTACTTAATTTGATAGACTACTCATACAGTAAAAACCTTGAAACTACAATATTTCTCTTAGGTTCTCTTAGATGAACCTTGGCTAGATGTAGAACAAGCACTTTGCAATAATATAGAGATTTCAGATCTACCATTTATCAGCTCAAACATCCAACGACATGAATGCTTCAAAAGCATCAACATCAGCTCTTCTCTGACAGCATGGTGGGAGTTTCTAAAATTTACGGAGTCTTCATTAATCCCATGCAAACGTACACCTATCTGGAACAACCCTGACATATTACAAAACAATAATATGATAAACTTTTCAGATTGGAGTGGTAAAGGAATCAAATACTTAGAACATATATTAGAAGGAACAGAATTTATTCCATTTGACAGACTAGTTACACAATATGGGATCAACAAGAAAAGCTTTTTAGAATATCAACAAATTAAATCCATAGTAAAAAAAGAAATTCAAACCGGGTCAAGTTGAACTACAAACGCCACCAAGTGTGGTTCAATTTCTTACTCTTAAAACCCCCCAAATTACTTTCCAAAATTTACAGAATGCTTTCTAAAACAGATGAATCAATATCACTTCCTATTGCAAAATGGGAAGCGGATTTATCAGTTAACTTAGACCAAAACTTCTGGTCTCAGATTTGCTTAAAAACCTTTCATCTAATTAGAAATCCCAGTCTTCAATTAATTCAATACAAAATACTACATAGAGTGCACTATACAGGTCATCGGATGTTCAAGATGGGTTATACGTCTACCAACAACTGCTCACTCTGCCAAACCAACTCACCGGACAATTATATCCACGCTCTTTGGTTCTGTCCACCAGTTCTGAAGTTTTGGCGCAAGATATGTGAAGACTTATCAAAGTGTCTGAAATGTAACATTCCAACTTCCCCTTTAGTGTGTTTGTTGGGCAGCTTAGATAATGTCACTACAGATAAGAATATAGCCCATATGGTTTTCACTGCCCTATGCATAGCCAAGAAAACAGTCCTCATGAACTGGAAAAATAAAAATAATCTTAATTCTAACCAATATAGAAATTATCTATTAGATTACATTAGTCTTGATATGTCTGTGAAGGTTCTTGATACAGCCTCTGCCACCACATCAGATCAATTGCTCTGGGCTCCTTTGATCAGCTCCATCACCTAGTGTGGGTGGGGGGTCATAGTTTGGTCCCACCTTCGCTGTTGTGATTGGTGTGGGGGTAGGGACAGGCTTAGGGCGTCGGGGGGTTCCCCAGGAGCATCTTCCTTGGAGGGCTCAACCTGGGGTAGCGGTCATGGCCTATTAAGGGCTCTGTTGGCTCTTAGGTGACGGTTTCCTCGTGGCTGCGTGCAGCGGGGCTAGGGGAGGGTCTGTGCTGACGGACGTGGGTTACTGACCTGGTAGCCTGGCTGCCCCGGGGTGGGTCCGGGACGGGCGTGGGGTTGTGGGGGTGCTCCGTCTCCGGGCTGGGGCCCTGGCTGGACCTCGGGGGCTTGGGTCCTGGTTGGTGTGTTGCCGGGGTTGTGAGCGGGTGGGTGTATGGGGGCCCAGCCCTGACGCAGGGTGCCGCCAGTGCATCGAGCCACCTGGGGGGCTCTTCGACTGGTGGGGGAGGTTGTTACATCTTGCAGGAGCTCTCCTCTCTTCAGGAACTCACTCTGTAGTCTGGAAGATGAGTGGGTGGGTGCAGTTTTCTCTGAGGTGGGGTCGGGTGGGCTATCCCGGGCTCTGTGGGGCCAGGCGGCGCTGCTGTACTGGGCCCCGGTCCGGATGGGCCTGGGCCCCCTTTCCCTGGCGGGTTGCGGAGTATGGGGGTGCCTACTGGGGTCAGCGGGGGAGCTGGCCCCAGGGAGGGGTCACTTGCCCCTCCCTTCCTTCCCTCCCCATCTCCAGCTGCCTCCCTCTTCCCGCTCCACCACAATCGCCCACACATGCAGGGCCTTGGGGTAAAGGTGTGTCACCAGGGTGCAGGGGAGGCATCCCCCCCCTCTGTCCCCTTCTGGCTGCCTGTGCCTCAATTTTATCTCACAACTTAGACATTCACATTACTCACACTCTCATAACACATACATATAGGATCTTGGGGGTGGGCACGCTACACGGACTCCAAATTACCATCAGGGTGTACACCTCACCCTTGGCGTCGTTGCCCACCTCTCAATTTTAAATACACGTAGACACTGAGGGCTATCAGGAGGGGCTATGCACTTACCTGCTGCTCTCTGGCAGGTAGCTCCATGCCCTCCTGGGTTTTAAATGCACCTTAGAACACACATGCATCAACACTACATATGAGCGGGCGGAGGGAGGTTTGGAGTCTTCTCACACCCCCGTTCTCTGCGGCCTGCTGAAACGGGGGGGCTAGGAGGAGGAGTTGGCTGTCCGACTGGGCTCTGGAATGTGGGGCCTCCCTGCTGCTGCGGAGTCGGGGCGGTCTGCATCTCGCCACCGCAGGGAAAAGGGTAACACCACCTGGGTCTGGGTGCAGTTTCCCCCTCCAGGGGCAAGGGTACCTAGACCCAGGGCTTAGAGTACGCTTGGGGAGTGTGATTGTGTGTACAGTGTCTCTCTATGTCTGTCTCCACGTTGGGTGAGTGTTGAGTAATCGCATATGAGAGCATGAGGGTGGGAATGGATGCTTGTATCTGTGTGTGCCTGTATGTCTGTGTCCATATGTCAGGTCGGGTATCAGACGCCACCTCTCTGGGGACATCTCAGGCCCTCCAAGGTATGGAGGCCTATCTCCCCCCACCACTTCCCCTGCCAGTGGCAGACGCCCTCAGACATCGGTGCGTTTGTGGGTCTTTGTGTCCGGGGATGGGCATCCAGGTACACACCGGCTCACTCCTTGGTGGCTGCTTATCGGGGCCTGGAGCCTGGGGCTCGCTCGGGCCACTTCGGGGGTGGGGTGCCCTCGGCCTCTCGTCCTGGGGCTCGGTCACTCTGGCGCAGCTGGCTGCCGGCGGAGCTCCCGGGCACGTCACTGCAACCCCCCCCTGGCTTACGCTCCGCGGCTGCTGAGTGACCCCTTATCTGGGACTCTCCTCGGCTCTTTCTGGGATAGTGGCGCGGCTGCCCCTCTGTTGGTCTTCCTTGGTCTCTTGTGTTCTGAGGGCCTCTGGATGTCTGGAGCCTTGATCTCCTCCATACCTGCTTCATGCAGGCTCCCCACACCCTCTAACAGATCATTACATGTAGGAACCTTTTAAAAACAAGCGGGTTCATGCTCACAGGTGTACACACAGGTGCTCACACACACAAACTACACCCTTTTTGGCTCCTACCTTAAAGCACACTGTGCGCTGTCGATCTTACGTGCTGCACAATAATGTTTAACATTTAGTATTTACTGTTATATTCCCTTTCTCTTGTTCCTTTAGTACAACACTGTCCATCATGGCTGTCAAACACACAGTCATGCTCCTGGTGGCAGTTTGTCTCCACCTACCAGGTCTAACCCATGGATTTCAACCATCCTTCTCTGTTGATGAAACTCATCGTAACATCACCAGAAAGGCAGTTCTCAGAAAGACAGCTGAAGTCTGCCGAGACCTTGCCGTCGCTGATGGAAGAGACTTCAACTTGAATGTGGGCTTATTATCATTTAAAACAGGGTCACTGTTTATGCATTCATGTTTAGTCTAACATAACTGTGAAGTTTAACATTTTGAGATTTTTCCAAATGTCCAGTTAAGCACTTGGCATTTCTTTGTTTCCAGATTGATGACAACCTGTCAGTTCAGGAGGTGCAAAAGGCCTGTTTCTCCTCATCTACCTCCACCGCTCCGCTCTCTACTGACATCTTCCAAACTGCCCTTAATGAGATCTACGGTAGCAACGAAAAAGTGTATTTCTCATTGGTCGATTCCCCTAAGTTCCATTTTCACAGTGAGACCTTCCTGGGAGGACGGGACATCATCACAAGAGGTACACTTTAAAGTTCCTCAAAATTAAACGTGTTTACATTCAGTACAACACAGATAGTAGATTATTTTGAATTTTTTAATTAATTTATATTCCTATACACCAATTAAAATACATTTAAATGATAGGTGCAACAAAAATCAGAATTTTGCTTCATTAGGTTTCACTTATACTGGATTCTTAAGGTTATATGTTTTGTTTGAGATATGTCTGCCGTGAAGGCTAGTGTGAAGTCGGAGAATTTTGTTGCTGCAAGAGAGGTACTTGGACAAATTTGTCACATAATTCAGGTGAGAGTGATAATTGTTGTTTTTATTTAACTTGATGATGTTAAGATTTTGGAAGTAGGAAGCAGTGATAGGATTGGAAATAATGTTAGATTTTCCATACATTAAGGACTTTTACAGCCACAGTAACTGGGTGGAGTTGGGGAAAACCACTCCTTACTCCGCTCTGATCAGACCAGATCAACCACTGCAGAACTTAGCAGGTAAAAGCCTTCCAGCAACTTTTATCACAGTAAGAAACACATTTGTCTCAACTTGTTTTAATTAATTTACCTGGTGGGGCGTGTACACACACACACTTGCAATAAGGGAGATAAAGGGGATAAATAGGAAAGAAATAAAGGTGTGAAAGGAGAAAGTAATTAAATTCATCCAACCTCATCTAACAAACAATGTAGAAAAGTTTTAATGATCATCAATTTGAGTTTAAATAGGTGACAATATTTTGTGCTTTTTATTAGTTATACATATTTGCCATATAACTATTTAAGTACTTAATATTTTTAATTTGCCATTTTTAATTTTAAACAAAAACAGGTGTTGGATAATTTAATTTTTTCATTTTTTCCATTGTAAAGCAAAAATAATTATACACAAGCACAGTTCAAACCAAGTCTTGAATATCGCCAAAGCATAGATGGCCCACCTTTTAAATACTGTATGCCACAACCTGTTTCCAGATGGTTTTATGGATAACCTTTCTCTTGCTTTGCTCCAGGTCCAGTTACACCAACTTGTAAGAGCTGTACAGGAGATGCCTGTGCTGATAACATTTTGCCTGAAGTGCTGAAACAGGGGCTCCTGACCTCAGGCTACTTTAGCACATCCTCTTCTTCAAAGCCTACTGGTAACAATCACATTCATTTGTGTATAACAGCAAACTATTAGGATTTGTATTATTATTTTCTTTTGTTTGCTTGTTTCATAGCAAATGGACTGTTTATCAAACCAGCAGAATGAGTAAATTGTAATCCACACTAAAACTAAATTGGCTTCTGTAGTTTTGTTTGTTTTTGTTTTTTGTTTTTTTCATTAGAAAATGTAAAAAGAATCTCACAGCAATGAATGCCCACAAGCTACAAATTTAAATATTAGAGCAAATAGATGTGTTGTCCCACCTTGAATTTAATTTCAAAATTACATAAACTCACCTATTCATTGCCATACCCACACTTTAAAACTCTTTGGATGTTTTTTGTCTTGTTGATCATTTATTCAGCTATTTATCTAGATATCATTAAATGTAATTTGTTATTTTTTTCAGGTAAATGTAGCCACGGTGGTCTAAGTGACAAGACAAGAAAAAGGGACCCAGTTGGGGGCATCAATAAGGATTCTTCTACATCAGATCATGGCACGTTGCACAAAAAAGCAGCTAATCTGGCAGTGGATGCTACTATGGAGCTGCTGGAGGACATCAGACTAGCTGCTGGAGACAGGAACTTCCTGCGGTACAGGAAAAATTGATCAGAGACATTCTTGCACTCATGAAATGGTTATTAGAACTCTAATAAATTTGAAATTTAAACAGTTTATATTTATTTTCATGACACAGCTTTCAAGGAAAAATAGTAAAAAGCCTTCCTCACAGAAGATAATATGTATCTTAAAAGTGATGCTTTTTATGATGCACATGTTTCTGCATCTCTTGGTGGCGCTGTCACTTGGTGTTCGCTCGCTCTGCGGTAGAGTATCACTTCCTGTTCCTGCTCAAACACAGTGGTGTTTCTGAGTAGCTTATTTGCTTAGCAATTTAATTAACAACTTTTAAATACATTCTTCTTTCATAGTATAATCTTCACGTGCTTCATCCGAAGCACACTTTCTGTGTACTCACTACCTAATTTATAGCCAAAGTATTCACTCACTGTCTCTGTACTGTTTCGCTAGCTTAGCTTAGCTCGTAGCCGACTCGTTAGCACCATGGCTACTTCACCTGTCCCTCCTGCACTTTCTTGCTCATTGTGTCAGATGTTTAGTTACTCCTCGGCCTCCTTTAGCAGTAATGATATCTGTAACAAATGTAGCATATTTGCAGCTCTGGAGGCCAGGATTACTGAATTGGAGACTCGGCTTCGCACCCTTCATTCACCCGTAGCTAGCCAGGCCCCTGTAGCTGGTGCAGCCGAAGATAGCGTAGGCCCCGCTAGCTGTTCCCCGGCAGACCCCAAGCAGCTGGGGAAAGAGGGCGGCTGGGTCACGGTGAGGAGGAAGCATAGTCCTAAACAGAAGCCCCAGGTACACCACCAACCCGTTCATGTGTCTAACCGTTTTTCCCCACTCGGTGACACACCCGCCGGGGGTCAAACTCTGGTAATTGGTGATTCTGTTCTCAGACATGTGAAGCTAGAGACACCGGCAACCATAGTCAATTGTCTTCCAGGGGCCAGAGCAGGCGACATTGAAGGAAATTTAAAACTGCTGGCTAAGGGTAAACGTAAATTCAGTAAAATCATAATTCACGTCGGCAGTAATGACACCCGGTTACGCCAATCGGAGGTCACTAAAATCAATATTGAATCGATGTGCAACTTTGCTAAAACAATGTCGGACTCTGTAGTTTTCTCTGGTCCCCTCCCCAATCAGACCAGGAGTGACATGTTTAGCCGCATGTTCTCCTTAAATTGCTGGCTGTCTGAGTGGTGTCCCAGAAACGATGTGGGCTTCATAGATAATTGGCAAACCTTCTGGAGGAAACCTGGTCTTGTTAGGAGAGACGGCATCCATCCCACTTTGGATGGAGCAGCTCTCATTTCTAGAAATATGGACAAATTTATTAAACCCCCCAAAATATGACTATCCAGAGTTGGGACCAGGAAGCAGAGTTGCAGTCTTACACGCCTCTCTGCAGCTTCTCTCCTCCTGCTACCCCCCCAAAAACCCATCTCCATAGAGACTGTGTCAGCTTCCAAAAAGACAAAAAACAAACTAAAAACCAGCAACAAACAACTTAAACATAAACAATCAAAAAGAAAGAACAATACAGTATCCACATCTGAACCAAAGAGTAAAACAGTGAAATGTGGATTATTAAATATTAGGTCTCTCTCCTCCAAGTCTCTGTTAGTACATGACTTAATAATTGATCAACAAATTGATTTACTCTGCCTTACAGAAACCTGGTTGCAGCAGGATGATTATGTTAGTTTAAATGAATCAACACCCCCGAGTCATTCTAACTACCAGAAACCTCGAAGCACAGGCCGAGGGGGCGGTGTGGCAGCAATTTTTCACACCAGCCTATTAATTAATGAAAGACCAAGACAGACTTTTAATTCATTTGAAAGCCTGATGCTTAACATTGTCCACCCCAGCTGTGAAACTCAGAAACCAGTCTTACTTGTTATCATCTATCGTCCACCTGGGCCTTACACAGAGTTTCTGTCTGATTTCTCAGACTTTATATCTAATTTAGTTCTGAGCTCAAATAAAATAATTATTGTGGGTGATTTTAACATCCATGTAGATGCTAAAAATGACAGCCTCAACATGGCATTTAGTCTGTTATTAGACTCAATTGGCTTCTCTCAAAATGTAAAAGAACCCACCCACCACTTTAATCACACTCTAGATCTTGTTTTAACATATGGCATAGAAACTGAACATTTAACAGTGTTTCCTGAAAACCCTCTCCTGTCTGATCATTTCCTGATAACATTTACATTTACAATAATTGATTACACAGCAGTGGAGAGTAGATTTTATCAAAGTAGATGTCTTTCTGAAAGCGCTGTAACTAAGTTTAAGAATATAATCCACCCACTGTTATCATCTTCAATGCCCTGTACCAACACAGAGCAGAGCAGCTATCTGAACGCTACCCCAACAGAGGTCGATTATCTTGTTAATAATTTCACCTCCTCACTACGTACGACTCTGGATACTGTAGCTCCAGTGAAAACTAAGGTCTCTAATCAGAAGTACCTGACTCCGTGGTATAATTCTCAAACACGTACCCTAAAGCAGATGACTCGTAATCTGGAGAGGAAATGGCGTGTCACAAATTTAGAGGATCATCATTTAGCCTGGAGAAATAGTTTGCTGCTTTATAAGAAAGCCCTCCGCAAAGCCAGAACATCTTACTATTCATCACTGATTGAAGAAAATAAGAACAACCCCAGGTTTCTCTTCAGCACTGTAGCCAGGCTGATAAAGAGTCAGAGCTCTGTTGAGCCAACCATCCCTTTAACGTTAACTAGTAATGACTTCATGAACTTCTTCACAAATAAAATTTTTATCATTAGAGAAAAAATTACCAGTAATCATCCCACAGATGTAATATTATCTACAGCTACTCTTAGTACCATTGATGTTAAGTTAGACTCTTTTTCTCCAATTGATCTTTCTGAGTTAACTTCAATAATTACTTCCTCCAAACCATCAACGTGTCTTTTAGACCCCATTCCTACAAAACTGCTCAAAGAAGTCCTGCCATTGATTAATTCTTCGATCTTAAATATGATCAACCTATCTCTAATAATCGGCTATGTACCACAGGTCTTCAAGCTGGCTGTGGTTAAACCTTTACTCAAAAAGCCATCTCTAGACCCAGCAGTCTTAGCTAATTATAGGCCAATCTCCAACCTTCCTTTCATATCAAAAATCCTTGAAAGAGTAGTTGTCAAACAGCTAACAGATCATCTGCAGAGGAATGGTTTATTTGAAGAGTTTCAGTCAGGTTTCAGAGCTCATCACAGCACAGAAACAGCTTTAGTGAAGGTTACAAATGATCTTCTTATGGCCTCTGACAGTGGACTCATCTCTGTGCTTGTCCTGCTAGACCTCAGTGCAGCGTTCGATACTGTCGACCATAATATCCTATTAGAGCGATTAGAACATGCTGTAGGTATTACAGGTACTGCACTGCAGTGGTTTGTATCATATCTATCTAATAGACTCCAATTTGTGCATGTAAATGGAGAGTCCTCTTCACACACTGAGGTCAATTATGGAGTTCCACAGGGTTCAGTGCTAGGACCAATTCTGTTTACATTATACATGCTTCCCTTAGGCAGCATCATTAGAAGACATAGCATACATTTTCACTGCTATGCAGATGACACCCAGCTCTATCTGTCCATGAAGCCAGATAACACACACCAATTAGTTAAACTGCAGGAATGTCTTAAAGACATAAAGACCTGGATGGCCGCTAACTTTCTGCTTCTTAATTCAGATAAAACTGAGGTTATTGTACTCGGCCCTGAAAATCTTAGAAATATGGTATCTAACCAGGTTAGAGGTTTCTTCCTGTTAAAAGGGAGTTTTTCCTTCCCACTGTCGCCAAAGTGCTTGCTCATAGGGGGTCATATGATTGTTGGGTTTTTCTCTGTATCTATGAAGCGCCTTGAGGCGACTTTTGTTGTGATTTGGCGCTATATAAATAATTGAATTGAATTGAATTGAATTAACCAGATTCATACTCTGGATGGCATTACCTTGGCCTCCAGTAACGCTGTGAGGAACCTTGGAGTCATTTTTGACCAGGACATGTCCTTCAACGCACATATTAAACAAATATGTAAGACTGCTTTCTTCCATTTGCGCAACATCTCTAAAATTAGAAATATCCTGTCTCAGAGTGACGCTGAAAAACTAGTTCATGCATTTATTACTTCCAGGCTGGACTACTGTAATTCATTATTATTAGGATGTCCAAAAAACTCACTGAAAAGCCTTCAGCTAATCCAAAATGCTGCAGCAAGAGTACTGACAGGGACTAGAAGGAGAGAGCATATTTCTCCTGTTTTGGCTTCCCTTCATTGGCTTCCTGTTAAATCCAGAATTGAATTCAAAATCCTGCTCCTCACATACAAGGTCTTAAATAATCAGGCCCCATCTTATCTTAATGACCTTGTAGTACCATATCACCCTATTAGAGCACTTCGCTCTCGCTCTGCAGTCCTACTTGTTGTTCCTAGAGTATTTAAAAGTAGAATGGGAGGCAGAGCCTTCAGTTTTCAGGCCCCTCTTCTGTGGAACCAGCTTCCAGTTTGGATTCGGGAGACAGAAACTATCTCTACTTTCAAGATTAGGCTTAAAACTTTCCTTTTTGCTAAAGCATATAGTTAGGGCTGGACCAGGTGACCCTGAATCCTCCCTTAGTTATGCTGCAATAGACGTAGGCTGCCGGGGGATTCCCAAGATGCATTGAGTTTTTCCTTTCCAGTCACCTTTCTCACTCACTATGTATTAATAGACCTCTCTGCATTGAATCATATCTGTTATTAACCTCTGTCTCTCTTCCACAGCATGTCTTTTATCCTGTCTTCCTTCTCTCACCCCAACCGGTCGCAGCAGATGGCCGCCCCTCCCTGAGCCTGGTTCTGCCGGAGGTTTCTTCCTGTTAAAAGGGAGTTTTTCCTTCACATTGTCGCCAAAGTGCTTGCTCATAGGGGGTCATATGATTGTTGGGTTTTTCTCTGTATCTATGAAGCGCCTTGAGGCGACTTTTGTTGTGATTTGGCGCTATATAAATAAAATTGAATTGAATTGAATTGAATTGCAAAGATACCAATCATTCTGAATGTAGAGAAATTGGGTTCCTTACAGAATAACAAAGGGATGATTTTGTTTTGTCACTTATGTTCCTCCAGGTTGATGGGCCTCTCCCAGTCCTATGCGCTGTGTTTTGTCATTGACACCACAGGCAGTATGGCTGATGACATCGATGCAGCAAAACAAGTTGCCTTTAACATAATTGACAGTAACGCAGGAACGCTACAGGAACCCTCTCAGTACATACTGGTACCTTTCAATGACCCAGGTACTTCCACTTTTATGGATATTCTCCATGTTGCCAAAGAGAGCCAACAAATGAAGCACATCTACAAAAATCTGCAAGTTCATGTATTTCTCTGTCCCCCAAAAAGAATTTGGACCTGTGATAAAGACAACTGACAAAAACTACTTCAAAGAGGAAATCAACAAGCTCACTGCATCCGGAGGAGGGGATGAACCAGAGATGAGCATGTCTGGACTGCAAGTGAGTGTACTTGTGTTCTATCATATCATGCATCTGCTTACACAGTAATTTGTGTGATGTGAATTATGAATTTAGGATGAAGAAATGGGGTATTTGCAGTTAGTGCAAAGGACATAGTTAGGAAATTATGGAAATTAATATGAACTTATTGTGTCCTATTATGTAATAACAGAATGACTGTGTGCATGCATTATCAGAACTTGCTTTTTTGTTACTTGTTAATCACTTTCTGAATTACAGTTTTGCACATCTGGTAAATCACAACAAATAATGTTTAATTCTTCTGTCATTTGTATAACTGACAGCTTGCGCTGACATCAGCTCCACCTTCCTCTAAAATCTATGTTTTCACTGATGCTTCAGCCAAAGATTCCCATCTAAAAAGCACCAACATTGCCCTTATAGAGAGAACCAAGACTGAGGTATGTGTGAGGATAAGTTGCATTTTTATTATTGTTGCACTTTAGATGTTAGTTTAGTGTGTGTGTATCTATCCATGACCGCTTATGTTAATGAGAGTGTGGGGAGTGAATTGGGGGGCGGGACGGGGTGGAGTGGGACGGGCTGCTTTTAACCATGTGCAGCACTTTGTGCTACATTTCTGTATGAAAAGTGCTTTATGAATAAAGATTGATTGATTGATTGATAAATGCCATTCCATTATCAAATTTTACAAAAGCTTTTTTTAAGCTTTTTTTTTTTTTTTTTTTTTACAAAAAAGTCAGTTTTACTCAAGCTAGTCCAATTCTAGAGCAAAACACCTCAGTAAATAGTTTCAGTAAATAGTTTCAGTAAATAGTTTCATTTATCCATGTACTGAATGGTCACTTTAGGTCTCTTTGATACTTTAGATAGAACTTATCCAGTTTCCACTGAGCGTGATATATATAAACTGATGCATTTTTCTATCCCTACACTTTCAGGTGTCTTTCCTGTTGACAAACATTTTTTTCAGTCGCCGGCGCCGCAGTATTGATGGTCAAAATTTTTCACCTCGTGCAGTGAGGCTATCAAATGTCCAGCTATACAGAGACCTGGCCCAAGCTTCTGGAGGTCAGGCTATTGAAGTCAGGAAGTCAGATCTTTCCTTGGCCACTACTGTTATAAAAGATTCATCAGCTGGTGCTGTGGTGAGACACTGAGCATTAACAGGAATTACTTTACATGTTTACAAATTGTGAAGGACTACATTTTGATAAGTTGGGGCCAGATATTTAACAGATTTTCTTTCAAAATTGCTTTCTCACTGGAGCTTCTGTTTCTTTGTCTTTCAGGTGACAGTTTTCCAGGTAGTAATGGATCCGGGGCGACCTGATAATTTTAATTTTACTGTTGATTCATCAGTAAGCAACGTCATCATTTACATCACCGGAGTTTCATCTCTCACTTTCACACTCACCAGCTCAGCAGGTTCAGTTCAACGATATTTTTTGGACATCAGTTTTCTAAAACATAATATTTCACAAAGACAAGGCACTTCCCACCTTGTGTCAGCTTTGCTTTATTTCTTTGGCTCTCTGGAAGTTCCTCAACTGACCTGATCTCTGGTCTCTGCTTTTTGCCTTTTGATTTCTCCTGTGCAATGCTGTTGTTTGGGCAGTCAGGTGAAGGTTAAGAATGTATAGTAGTGGTACTAGTCATAATTTTACGTTCTTATTTAGTAGTAACTGTGTAGGTGGATTGGAATTCATTTGCCTATTACAGAAGTGGAGTAATTTGCAAGTGTCTCACACCCATGAATTGCAGTAATAGCACAGTAGTAATAAAAACAACAACAGTCACAATGACAAATTTAGGAGGAGGAAGAAAATTTCATTGTCATGCTGGTAAATAATTCAGCCATTTTTCTCTTTTCAGGAGTGTCTCAGGAGTCAAGTCAGACCAGTGGTTCTCTGGCATCCTTAACAACAGTGGGAAACCTACGCAGAATAAGGCTCAATGCTGGAAATCAAACAGGTTTTTGGCAAATCCACATCAACTCTAACAGTCCCTACTCTATTAAAGTCACAGGTCTGTAATATAATTAGGAAATAGTCTGTAGAAAATGTTTTCAGTGGTATAATATTTCTAACTTAGATGTGGTTTCTGTGTGCATAAGGTCAAAGTTCAGTGAACTTCATCTATAACCTTGTGGAATTACAAAAGGAAGGTGGCATCAGACCCAAGGAAGGCCGTCCTGCTACAGGTTGACTAAACAAAAATGTATCATTTGGTTTGTGGGAAATTGAGATGACCTAAATAGTCATGAAAAATGATTACATTGATTTATGTTTCTGGGTAGAAAACTTCCAACTTTTTGGTTTAGATAAACATAAACTTTCAAGTTTAAAGAAGATTTCCCCTCAGAGGTCTTAAAAACATGTGGTGCAGGCATAATTTCAGTACTTTCGAATGACTAACTGCAGAAAGGCAATTGGTGTCCATCCATATACATAAACATTGATATGATTTCTGTACTGTTAGCATTATTACAGCCCTCGATCAAATCCAATAAAGGCAACGTTATCTACCCTACCCATTTCTAACAACATAACAGCATTTTTAAATGTTCACATACAGTCTAAGGATCTGTTGTAATAATACTCTTTTGTGGCTTGCTATCATTTTCAGGTGGTAATGTCACTCTCCTGGTCACTGTGACAGGAAGTGATACAGTAACAGTCACAAAGGTCACGCTCTTCGACAGTTCAGGGCCAAAGGAGTTGATTGGATCAATACAGGCATGTCATATTTTACACCTGATAAATGTAAAAGGTCAAAATTACAACTGAAACTACAACAGACCACAGCAAACATTCCTAGACTTAGTCGGTTTTAGTCTATGCTAACTGCACTGTCAAACATAGTGTTATAAACATAACTTTTGTAGTTCTACAACAGCTTTAGAAAACACCAAGAAGTAAAAGATACATAAATAACATTGGTCTTTGGTGGCTGCTTGTTTACTCTGATTACTGATTGTTGCCAGCATCTAACAACTAACTTATGCATCTAAACATGCATAAGGTGCTCTCAGTTGCTATCTTTCTGTTTTCCACAGTCATTAGAAAACAGCAACTTTCTGGTAACATTCAATGAAGTCCCAGCAGGAGACTATGTAGTTCGACTGCAAGGTGAGGACACCAGCACCACATCCCGGTCTACCTCAGATACCTTCCAGAGACAAGCCTCCACCCTGATCATAACAGCTAGTCTCTCTGTTGCTGTGAGTAGTAGAGTCATATGTTGTTTTTTGAATTTCTAGAGCCAGTTTCTAAACATCTTATCTGCCTGGATAAACTCAACAACCACTGTCATGTTATTTTCTATGTCATTATAAAAAGAAATGAGTGATTGTTTAACTTCAAATTTCCTGCCCTCTTCTATCGCTACTTTTCCAGGCACAAGCTGACAGTATCAACATAGAGCCAGGCACTAGCATCATCATTCCTTTTACAGTGTCTTCAGATGTAACTGGGACATTCAGAGTGCAAGTCAGTAATGACCGCAGCTTTGACTTCACCTCACCTGGAAATGTCAATATTGGTCCAAGCGATGGAGGCAAAGCCAATGGGACAATAACCTTAAGTGTTCCAGCCAGCACTAAATCAGGAACAGACGTGACCCTCACCATTCAGGCACAAAACGCTGCTGCCACTGACATCAACTATGCTGTCCTCCGATTTTCTGTGGCTGCCAAGGTAAAAGAAAAATGACTTTAGGTGAAATGGGACTAAAAACAGTGTTTTACATTTAAAAAAACTAATAATCCAAACTAAATGTATCACTGTTCTGTATTGTCAAATGCCAAATGTTTCAGTTTATATAATACTTCAACTGTGATCTGAGGAGAGCTTTTAAAAGAATCAGCTCAGTGATGAATTAGTACTACATATGTTCTAGTTCAAAATAAGAAAAAAAACATGATTCACTGCGTGGACAATGTAAGGGGTCATGCTACAAATTTCATCCAAGAAATCCATTGATTAATCTGTTAACTTTCTGATCATGATTGTATTAGTAAATCCAAAAACGAAATGTTCTTTTCCACAGCTGTTCAATGGTTTTTACAAACAATTTGTTATTTGGCATAGGGTCATTTGACCACTGTGCTAAATTCTTTTTGTCGCCCAGATTTGCTAAATTATTGAAACAGTAATACTATAACCCATAATATCAATTAAAGTGAGTTTTAATTCAGGACATAGGTTTTTTTGTAAACAATAATATCTCATTACTAGTGATGGGCCGGTCGCAAACGAACGTCGCTCTTAGAGCCGACTCTTTGGAGTGAACGATGCGAGCTGGCTCCTTATTGGGAGCCATGGGTTTTTTTTTCTTTGTCTTGCCCTCTCTTTCACTTTTTTCGCTTCATGCTGCACGTCAGCCTTGTGTTTATGCTGAGCAGAGACGGGAGGGGCACAAACGCAAGGCTCTGTTTGTGCCCCTGAGCAGAGGGGGCGGGGACAGTAGTTACACTCACAACAGCAGTAGCACACAAAAAGAGCAGGAGGGCGAGAGAGACAAAGAAAGCCGGTATTCTGACAAACCGTCCTACTTTGGCAAAATGTCCTACCATAAGACATTTATGCACATTTCTGCTGTCACAGAGTAATTCCAGCACAAATTTAAGTAGGAATGACGGTTTGCCACTTAACTTTGCCCATCAGAGTATGCTTGTAGGTAACATTCACAAAGGTAGCATGGTTTGGCACTTCATTTTACCCGACAGAGTATCCTTCTAGATCTTATTAACAAAGGTAGGATGATTTTCCACTTATTTTTAGCTGTTAAAGTATGCTTCTAGCTCATATTCACAAAGGTAGGATGGTTTGGCACTTAATTTTACCCATCAGAGTATTTTTCTAGCTAATATTCACAAAGGTAGGACGGTTTGCCACTTAATTTTGTGTTGTGCGCATGCGCATAAACAATGGGTAGGATGGTTTGTCAGGTAGGATGGATTCCCAGAACACCAGGGGCAACAACAAGAGACAACATCGTCACATTAGAAAGGTATGGTAAAGAAAATGAGTGACACCAAGAAAAGAAGCAAAATCTGGAACCATTTCAATTTTATTGACAATACAAAGGCAGAGTGGAGAGTCTGCAAGAAGAGACTATCATATAGAGCTGGCTCCACAAATAAAATGCACAGGCACCTGAGAACTGTCCACCCATCAGTACAATGGAAAGATAAAACACAGTCAGTTTGATATTAATATTTCTAAATGCCAACCTTTCCCTTAATTAAAGATCTGGGCGTTAATTTTTTTTTTCTTTTTGTTTTGCATATTTCAGGCAGTACGGTGGCACGGTGGTTAGCACTGTTGCCGCTGAGTTCAATTCTACCATCAGGCCAGGGTCTTTCTGTGTGGAGCTTGCATGTTGCAGGGAAGAATAATTTCCCCTAGGGATCAATAAAGTATTCTGATTTTCCCTGTTTGTGTGGGTTCTCCCCGGGTATAGTCCAAAGACATGCAGTTAGCGGGGATAGGTTAATTGGTCAATCTAAATTGCCTGAGTGTGAATGGTTGTCTGTCTCTATGTGTTAGCCCTGAGACAGACTGGTGACCTGTCCAGGGTGTACCCCGCCTCTTGCCCTATGACAGCTGGGATAGGCTCCGGTGACCCTGAAGAGGATAATAATAATGGATTGCATTTATATAGCGCTTTTCTAGGCACCCAAAGCACTTTACAATTCCACTATTCATTTACTCTCACATTCACACACTGGAGCTGCCCTGGGGCAGACTGACAGAAGCGAGGCTGCCATATCGGGCCATCGGCCCCTCTAGCCAACACCAATAGGCGGTAGGGTAAAGTGTCTTGCCCAAGGACACAACAACCAGGACAAAGAGAGCTGGGGGATCGAGCCGGCAACCTTCCGGTTACAGATGAGCTTCCCAACCACCTGAACCAAGGTCGCCCCCCTGATAAGCCGGTTCTCTAAAAAGAGCCGGAATTCCCATCACTAGTCGTTTCATACACATTTTTTAAGTAATATTCAAAAACAAAAGAAAACGCTGAAAGTATGAAAGAACAGAGATATAAGGTAGCATCTATACCAGATTTGTTTTTGTTCCTGTTCTTTTGCCTTTCTGACTACTTGATCTCCTTTCTCTCTCTTTTTTCAGGCAACAGATTTGTCCAGTCCAGTGTGCCAGGTAGTTAATATATCAGGTATCTGTAATGTCTCTTCCATCCTCTGTGCATCATCTCAGTGGGAGTTCATTGCTAATCTCACTGACGGCATCAATGGGACTGGCATCGCAAGCATCACCCTCCGCGAAGGGAATGGTACCCTTGATACTAGCACAGCGGTTGGAGCAGGCGGTGAGAATATCACACTGGTGACCTACACTGCCTCCTGCTGTTCACAGAATGTGGTTCTGGCTGCTGTGGACAGGGCAGGAAACGTGGGGACATGTATGGGGCAAGCTAGAGTACTTGCCACGCCTGCTCCTATAACTACAACTACCCCAGTACCTGCAACTACTTCTCTGACTACAACTACACCAGTACCTACAACTGCTTCTCTGACTACAACTACACCAGTACCTACAACTGCTTCTCTGACTACAACTACACCAGTACTTACAACTGCTTCTCTGACTACAACTACACCAGTACCTACAACTGCTTCTCTGACTACAACTATCCCAGTACTTACAACTGCTTCTCTGACTACAACTACACCAGTACCTACAACTGCTTCTCTGACTACAACTACACCAGTACTTACAACTGCTTCTCTGACTACAACTACACCAGTACCTACAACTATCCCAGTACCTACAACTGCTTCTCTGACTACAACTACACCAGTACTTACAACTGCTTCTCTGACTACAACTACCCCAGTACTTACAACTGCTTCTCTGACTACAACTACACCAGTACTTACAACTGCTTCTCTGACTACAACTACCCCAGTACTTACAACTGCTTCTCTGACTACAACTACACCAGTACTTACAACTGCTTCTCTGACTACAACTACCCCAGTACCTACAACTGCTTCTCTGACTACAACTACACCAGTACCTGCAACTACTTCTCTGACTACAACTACACCAGTACCTACAACTGCTTCTCTGACTACAACTACACCAGTACCTACAACTATCCCAGTACCTACAACTGCTTCTCTGACTACAACTACACCAGTACTTACAACTGCTTCTCTGACTACAACTACACCAGTACCTACAACTACTTCTCTGACTACAACTACACCAGTACTTACAACTGCTTCTCTGACTACAACTACACCAGTACCTACAACTACTTCTCTGACTACAACTACACCAGTACTTACAACTGCTTCTCTGACTACAACTACACCAGTACCTACAACTACTTCTCTGACTACAACTACACCAGTACTTACAACTGCTTCTCTGACTACAACTACACCAGTACTTACAACTGCTTCTCTGACTACAACTACACCAGTACTTACAACTGCTTCTCTGACTACAACTACACCAGTACCTGCAACTATCCCAGTACCTACAACTGCTTCTCTGACTACAACTACACCAGTACCTGCAACTGCTTCTCTGACTACAACTACACCAGTACCTGCAACTGCTTCTCTGACTACAACTACACCAGTACCTACAACTGCTTCTCTGACTACAACTACACCAGTACCTACAACTGCTTCTCTGACTACAACTACACCAGTACCTGCAACTGCTTCTCTGACTACAACTACACCAGTACCTACAACTGCTTCTCTGACTACAACTACACCAGTACCTACAACTGCTTCTCTGACTACAACTACACCAGTACCTACAACTGCTTCTCTGACTACAACTACACCAGTACCTACAACTGCTTCTCTGACTACAACTACACCAGTACTTACAACTGCTTCTCTGACTACAACTACACCAGTACCTACAACTATCCCAGTACCTACAACTGCTTCTCTGACTACAACTACACCAGTACCTACAACTACTCCTGTCCCTACAACCACTGCAGTGACTCCCTCGGTGACTACTGCTGCAGCTAACAGAGCATCCACTAGAGGTCATACAATGAGTGTAACACATTATGTCTGGATCAGCATTGCTTTTTCACTGCTTTTTAAGTAAGGTATATAAACAGAAATTTAACTAGAATTGAATCAAAATCAGTTTTAGAAAAGTAATACGTTTAACTCTTTTTAAAATATGAGCCATTGCATTTTTGTAAAGGTGTAATTGAGCATCTCATATTTTTATTTTTTTATTTTTTGGGGTGAAAATGGGAAAGTGGTATAATAACGTACATTTTGTTTATTTGTTTTTTTCATTGCCTGCTAAAAAAGATCCAAGTAAACATATATATTGAATTCACTAGATAAATCAACATTAATATCCTCTCTTACAAAGTTATAGTTAATCTTTTCATAGATGAAATTGTAAAGTATTTGATTCATTTTAACCTGTGCACATAAAGTAGCAATTTCTTAGTGTCCAAAGCTGCATTTCATGCCCCAGTATAATGTAATAAGCAACTACTATCTGCTAAGGGAATGATGATTTAGACAACTTTTAGAAACAAAACTCCATTTGGAAAATCCTGAAATGCCACCAGTCCAGACATCACTTCCGAATGAGACAGCTTGGATGCCTTTTGATGCTACTGTGGAAGATTTACAACAGGCTATTAATATATAATTTATATTTAAGAATTTTGTCAGAATCACAAAACAGTTTTAATGTGTTTAAGCAATAAATAAATGTGATTTCATCAGTTTATAACTGTCTCATTTTATTGTCTCATTCCTAAAGAGATTACCATCATGTGCTATACTTATAGGCTATTACAGTATGAGGTGACTGAATTTAATATTTTTCTTGCAGTTTCAGTTTGCCACATTGACTGATGATTAAACCTGCCTCCAGCACTATGTTGAGTTTATCCCTTTGACACTTTTGCTTCTGCAGTTTGGCTTTCCAGGAACTACTTGGCAACTGAAGGCACCGAGATTATACAACAAAGAAAAACATGCAACAAAGAAAAACATAATTTAACCTTTGTTAGAAGCGTGTGCTCAGTTATTTTTAAGTGGTTTAACTTTCGTGGATAGAGAATAAGCAACAACTTCTAACTTTCCACAAGTACTCATTTATTTCAAATATCAAAAATAAAAGTGCTACCTCTACCACACATTACTTGAATGCACTCGTCCGCGTACACATGGAAGAATCCATTACAGAGATGGTACAAAAAAGAACAAAAGGGGGGTGACCCACCAGTCATGAGACAGGAGGCACCACCATGCAGCAATACACTGTACTACAACAGCAACTGTTATATAGTCCCCACAGCTAAAGAAGCACACACCACACCTAACAGTACCCTGTACATAGAGGTTATAGCTAAGATCACCACACACACAGGGCAAACACTGTTGGAACACTTTATTTTATTTATTTTTAGGTCTTGTCTATCCTGTTACCTATTTAATATTACCTTATTGTTAGGGCTGTTTTTGTTGTGCATCTGCACTTTATTGTTGTCAATGTCTACGCATGGGACAGTGTGAAACGTAATTTCAATTCCTTTGTATGGCAAGTACATTTGAAGAAATTAACAAATAAAGTTTTCTATTCTATTCTATTCTATTCTATTCTAAAAGACCATTTAAAAATGAATTTGGCAAAAATAAAATGAAATGAATATGTACAGTGCAAAATCTGTTTTCTTTGTTTTTCAAAGAACGTGAACCTTAACACACTAAAGAGCCATACAACTGGATTAAGAAGAGTGAACAGAAAAGTCTACACCTTCATGACTCAAAATTGCAGTGCACCAAGACAACATGAAATAGGTTTAATCAAAACATTTCCCTTCAGATCAAGCCCAGTCATGTGAAAATCATTTGTCCATCTTTTGGGGGCAGGGTGGGCCTGAGTGTCAGTGTCCAGATCCTTTGTGGTCTCTCTGACAGCATGAGATGAAACAGAATGTTCCTTGGAAGTGAGAGAGTCCCAGGTATGGAACAGTTGCATGTTCACAACATGATAAACACCTGCATCCACACCGGAGTCCACCCAAGTGAGCCTGTAGTTAACATAACTGAGTCTCTGAGATACACACAATGGTCCCTCAAACAATGGTGCAAGTTTAACAGTAAAGTTAGACTGAGCGTCTGACCTTGCTTGTGTAATGTTTTTGTCTGCTATGGCTATAGTCAAGAGCCGTTCTGGCGTGGTTGTGAGTTCCCTGTGGGGAGGCTTTAAGAGTCTCAGGGTAAAGTACACCCGGTTCATCAACACCTGCTGTAAAAGGCTGAGTGATAAGGTCAAGTGGGGAGTCCAACTCACGACAAATCTGAAGGAGAAACTTGTCCCATGATGTGTGCTTATCACCTACATAAGAGCAGATTGCAGTCTTCAGAGTCCAGTTGAAGCGTTCAGTAGCATTTGTCTGAGGGAGATATGCTGTAGTAAGTCTGTGCACCGAGTCTAAAGCAGAAACAACCTGTTCAAAAAGCTCACTCACAAAAGGAGACCGTCTGTCAGAAATCAGGTAAGTGGGTGTATCGTGTCTAGCAAAAATGTCAGTGACAAATTTACCAGCTGCTACCTGAGATGTAGCTTCTTTGACAGCACTGGCTTCAACCCACTTATTTAAATAGTCAACAAACACGATCAAATATGCATTACCAGCGGGGGTGCAGGGCACTGGCCTAACAAAATCCACACCCACATACTCTCAGGGTTTCTTGGGGACAATGGGAACCATAAGACCTGCTGCTTTTTTCTGATTTGGCTTGGTGAGTTGGCACACTGAGCATTAAGTCACATGGTGCTTCACATCAGTAATAAAGTCACATGGTGCTTCACATCAGCTGCCATTTTGGGCCAGAAAAACCTAAAGCACAGTCCAGCCAGTGTCCTAGAAACACCCAGGTGAACTGCTGTGGGGTGATCATGGTAATAGACTAGCAAGGCTCCTCTCATGGAAACAGGGGCAAACAGTTTCAGCTCTTTCAAAGGGTGCGAAGCTCATGTGGACTTGGGGTCTCTGTGATACAAAAGAGAGTCATACTGTAACGTGCGGTGGAGATGAAGTCAGCCGCGGAGGTGTGCAGGTGGATAGCGAATGAGCAACAGCTTCTGCCTCTCCACAAGTAGTCATTTATTTAAAATATCAAAAATAAAAGTGCTACCTCTACCACACATTACTCGAGAGCACACTAGTCCGCATACACACAAGAGCATCCATTACAGGGACAGTGCGAAGAAGAACAAAAAGGGGGTGACACACCAGTCATGAGACAGGAGGCGCCACCATGTGGTGATACACTGCATTACAACAGCAACTGTTACAATACACAACATACTGTAACAAGGTAGCACTGTCTTAGCTGTTCAGAGAGCTAAGAGTACAAATGTCCAGACTGCCCATGACAGCGTGTTCTGTCGGCCTCTCACAAGTCAGAGGTAAACAATTGCGGAACAGCGCATCTGGAACTTTGTTATGTGCGCCAGGTTTGTGCACTAGTGTGAAATCAAAGGCCTGCAGGTGAAGTGACCAGCGGGCGAGTCGGAGTGTTGGGTTTTGATGAGACATGAGCCACCTGAGACTGTTGTGGTCAGTGAACATAGTAACATGAATGCCTTCAACATATGGGTGAAAGTGTTCAAGGGCCCATATCACAGCAAGGCACTCCTTCTCTGAAGTACAGTAGGGGAGTTCAGCTTTGTGAAGGGAGCGACTAGCAAAAGCCACAACATTGTGAAACCTGATTTACTGAGGTCAAATGGCCCTGGATGTGAGCAGACGTTAAGTCGTCTCAGAAGGGATCTCAAAACTGGACTATAGATGGCAGACAGTTGGTGTCGTAAAGACAGCCAGGAAATTTGGGTGAAGAACTTTTCGGATAGGAATTTCACTGAACCTGAAAAGAAAGTGCTAGCCAAAGGACTCCATTTTACCATTTTTCCTCTTGGTGAGGAAGGATGCTGGCCAGACCTGGTACACTTAAACATATAGTGAGGGTGCAGTGGAAATGCCTAGCAGAGGCCCTCGTCCACAAGATCTTCAACTCCCCCCTCAAGCAGAACTTCTACAGCATTCCGAAGGAGACTGGGGACATTGAGTCAGAATGGACTGTGTTCAGTACCTCCACTGCTAGGCTACTGCACTGAGCTATGGCTGCAAGGTAGTGCCTGTCACATATCACATCTTCTGTGAAGGAAGCAGAGTCTGGGGAAGAGGGAGATGACTTATGCATCACTGGAGGTCAGGTCACTGAGGCAGTTAAACAATTCCTTGGTGGCATGGCCCCTGGGGTGGATGAGGTTCGCTCTGAGTTCCTCAAGGCTCTGGATGTTGTAGGTTTGTCTTGATTGGCACAGGTCTACAATGTCAGGTGACAGTACCTGCGAACTGGCGGACTGGGGTGATGGCTCCCATCTTTAATAAGGGGAACCGTTAGGTGTGCTCCAACTATAAGGAGATCACACTCCTCAGCCTCCCCATCAAAGTCTATGTCAGGGTGCTGGAAAGGTGAATCGCAGTCCATTAGATCCCACTGAGATCTGATATGTTTTGAGAATGTTCCTTTAATTTTTGTACATCACTAAGATTAATCATAAGAGCTGATGTTGTACATCTACTACTGCTGCTTTGAAAGAGAAAGAAGAGAGGATCATTGACTTGCCACAACAGTCCTTCCTCTGCCTCAATGGATGTAGATCTCATGAGGGAATGGTGACACCTTCCTAAACTCCCATAGTTCTCCCAAAGTCCGTAATATAACTCAGCAGAGTGAGCCTAGAAGAATGGGTTTGTTGTTTAGTGCTCTGGCACTCCTCATTTTATTATCCAACTGCAAACCTTTGGTATACTAATTTCTCCAAGATGATTCGTCTGTTCACAGCAAGGTCTGTGACAGCAACAGTCCATTAATACAGAATCACCCATTTTTATAGTCATTTAAAAATTCTACTCCCCCTATTTCCCCTCCTGCTAAGATCATTCTTAATGGTACATGTCTCCTGTTGTGCCATATATGATGACCCTGATGACTTCCTGTTCACAGCATTACTGCATTTCTCTCATTTAGACAAATTACAGAATCATTATTTTTAATCATTTTATTGCATCTGTTAATCCTAAATACTGCATTTTTTAAACTCCCCAGTACTGTAATTTCATGTGTATATATTTTGGAATGCTGTACTTTATCAACTATCTTGGGGCTAGATATTAAGTCCCTCATTTAGACAGTGCTAGGTGGATGAGGCCTTGGGGTTTTCAAGCATACTTCATTATCTATCAAAAACGGTGGAGGTTATGTAATGTAAAGCATGACTGTTTGACAGTGGAATCAGGTCATTAGTATTTATTGAAGCTATGACTGCTGATATACGTAGCAGGATGAATTGTGAAATATAAGCAAAGCAATCCAATAGTTTCTCAAGGCAAAGGAATGTAGTATACCTCAATTGCCAAGTCAGTTACCCAATCTCAACACAATAGAACTAAAAAGCTGCCTGAATTTTTTTAGTTCTTAAACACAAAACTACAGGCAGGAAAGCATTTCAAGCAAACAAGCAGGAACTGAAGATGATCACAGAAAAGGGTTAGCAGAGATTTCCAAGAAAAAGAAAACGTTGTATGGACATCACCAAATGTTGATGTCCATAGGTTAATGTAAAAATCTTTGTAAAAACCCACTGAGTTAAAGTATGGAGAATCAAGGCTGAAAGCGTGATTGATTGTTTGATTTAAAAGGCACTGTGGTTGTGTGCAGAAACTAAACTACGAGAAATGTTACTCTACAAGTGGTCACTATCATATCATTGTTCTTTTGCCATTCTTTGAGCGTCAGCATCTATTGTCAGAGCAAAGAAGTAAAAGCAAACGCAAAAATATGTCAGTTAGTGCACTACTGTCACTATAAACATAGGTTATCGAGATTCAAGATATTCAAGACAAGATGAGCTTCCCAACCCCCTGAACCACGGTCGACCAAATGTCAAGGACAGGGCAAAATAATCAACAGAAGGGAAGCTCATGAATGCCTTTGTGCGGGTTAGCAGGTCTTTTGTTTATTATTGAACTAGTGAGACTGTGAAAGCTTCCATCATGTCAACTGTTGTGACACACCCATTTGAAGTGCTGATAAATGTATTTGTCTTGAAAGTGGACAGTGGTATTACTATGTGTTTGTGTGGGGCAAGAGCCGTGTGGTCATTAGCATAAAATCTCTGCACAATGTAGCTCACTGTCTTTTAGTATTTGGGAAGTATTTTATGTCTCTTTGTCTTTCTGTTTTTTCCCCTCTGCTTAAGAACCTTTTATACCTCTATTCATAACAGGTTTTAACTCTCACACAGTATTCTTTGTTTTGTTTTGGGGTTTTTTTTTTTTATTAGGTTTTATGGTCCAAAGTAAAGAACATGTTGTCTAAAACTTGCATTTAAAGTTAACATTCTGCACATTCTGCTGTTAGTGTGTGGTTTAATACAACCTCAGAAAGTTAACAGTAAGTGTAAAGAAACTGTTAGGACTAAATCCCATCTTACATTCGGATTCAGACAGTGTCTACTTCTTAACTGATATTTTCTAATAACTTTAGGTAATATCAGTTATTGTTTTATGTGAATTAGATTAAACTAAAAGTTAATTTAAAATCTTCTCTGACTGACAACAACATAAAAATGAACTTGTCCATGAGGGGAAATTGCCCCAAAAAAAGAAAGAAAGAAAAGAAAAGAGAATCATAAAACCATGTGTTTTTTTTTCCTTTCAAAGAAGAATATAATTCTAGTTCTAACAGGAACAGAGGACATCACCAAATGTTGATGTCGATCTAAAAGTCATTGAAAAAATGCACTGAATGAAAGCTGATGTAAAATCATAGCTAAAAGGCTGCACTTCAATGCTGATTGTTTGGTTTAAAAGACACTGTGGCAGTGTGCAGAAATATGACTATAACAAACATGCCTGTCCAGCTGAAAAATGTTACTCTGTAAATTGTCACAATTATTCACACGTTGCTCTTTTTGTGATTTTCTATTGATAAAGTTCTAGAGCATTCTTTGAGTATTAGGCCCTTCTGTCAGACCAGAGAAGTAAAAACAGGTCAGCCAGTACACTATACTGTTGCAAATAAAGAGAGATTATCTTGGCTATCTCGTTTTAGTTTGTACTCAATGATTTAGACCACAGTTAATACATGAAACAAAGATTCAAGACAAAATATGACATTGTGCAAGACTGTGAGGCTGAAATTGCACAGTGCAGATAAAATTCTTACTGAAAACCTGTCTGAAGGGTTCTTGTGCAATTATTTGTAAATGACTAAAAGTTGAAATTCCAAGTACATCAGGTTACAGTTTATTCACTTAGAGATTCATCATAGTTTCGTTGTGCATGTGCAATGAAAATCAAGGGCTATTTTATTCTATTCTGTATCTGATCAACACAAAGCTTAGACTTCATTACCATCACAAAACAGCCGCACCATCACAGATGTAGCCACGCCAAAAAGAAAAACAGGGACAAGAGGAGAAAAAAAAGAACTCTACTCGAACTGTGCTCCTAACTTGGAAACCAGCTTGAGGTCAGTAAAAAAAAAACCCACCTCAGCACAAAAAAAGCACACGAATATTCACATTTACACCATGTAAAGCACGTGACATGCATCGGAGGCATTTGGGGTGGGTGAGTGCGTATCTGTTTCAGTGTACATGCATGTGTATGTGTGTTCTATGTTCAGCATGAGAGTGTCCTTTCACCCAGTTAAGTGAAAGTTAACAGTACCCATCGTACCCTTGAAGGATTTTTTTTTTTTAGTGATAGATGACAGCAGAGTATGATTAAAACAAAATGCAAAGGTCAGTTTCATATTCTGTGTGTCACAGACTGTGGAATAAAGTGTCACGACCGCGGTGGCAGACGTGTGGAATTGGAGATAGGACCCAAAATGCGGCAGCTCGGGTGCAGATGAGTATTTATTTAACAAAAGAAAATACAAACAGCAATGGCGTGGGTGAAGGTGAAGCAGGAAAACCTAAACTGGGTAAAACTAACAAAACAAACCAGAAACGAAGATGCAGGGAGGTCCGGGGAAATACATACGGAGAGACGCAGGGAGACCGAGGGGAAACAACACAGGATGACGGAGGGGAATAACGCAGACGAACCAGCAACGACTAAGACAGAAGACAAGACTTAAAAACACTCAGAGAATACAGGGAGATCACACACAGGTGGGGGACACAGCTGGGGGTGATTAACGTGACGAGACCAGGGAGGCAAACTGAAAACACTCACATAAGACGCAGACCTTCAAAAATAAAACAGGAAACGCATACACCCAATGACACAACGCAAAAACTTCACACAGACTGGGGAACACATAGGAACATGAAAACAAAACCCAAAATAATAATAACTACTAAAACCATAAACACGGAGTCACAAACTCCGGATCATGACATAAAGCTTCATAGTAGTAGTCTGTACTTTCCCCATTGTCTGTGTTCAGAAATTTCATTTCATTTCATTTATCTATTTATTTCACACTTGGTACAACAATTCAAACAAACCAACCACACTTTCTATCAAAAAGCACTACAACCATGTGTGAAAAGGAGCAGGAAGAAGAAAATATTCTTATTAAACCCTGCCCCCTATCTACAATCCAATTTATATTACAAGTGGGCACCAAAAATCAGGGAACAAACTAACATTAACATTTATCTCCGGTCCTAACCCAAACCAAACAACAAATTTACAATCAGAATATACCACTCCACGTAGTAACAAGGTAACAATGAAATGAGAGTTACAGTGAACCAGATTGAAATTTCAAGTATTATTTGTAATGTTTTTATTTTATTCATATAAAAGCTGCTAAAGAACAAAGAAATGCAGTGAACTTTTACACTAAACTGAATAAAGGAAGAGGACTTACTTCTGCAGGAGCGTATTCACATGCTTATTGTTGTCATATTTATTTGGATAAATTTATTTACTATGATTAAAGGCACAGCTTTCTTCTTAGCACGGCAGGCAGCTGCTTTGCTGCTTTGTCACCAGCAGGTCGGAGGCCTCATCAATGACCATGATGTGTTATTTTATTATGTCATATAATCTTATTTGCCCTCTTATTATCAAATATTAACATTCACATCCTTTTGTGAGCCAGCACTCATAAGTCCTCGGCTAGAAGCATTATAAAATTTCCAGCATAAATAAATAAAGAAGTGACTTCTACAGCTTGGCCGTCTGTAAGAAAAGCTCATTAAATTAATCAAATGAGACAGATTACATCCATAAATGAATACTCAGAATGTCAAATATCTGAGTCTATATAAGTGCCTTTTAACCTCTGCAGTATCTTAATTATATCTCAGGTGATTTGATGACATATCTTTTAATTGGATAATCACAAACATTTGAGCATTACCGTTTCTGTTTAACCTACTTTACACTTTTAATCGAGACTACATTCAACTCCATACTCAAACAACTTATACGCTGGAATATTCCTTTAACTGAAATTAGTATTCATAGATTCATGGGATTCTTAGATTCCTTATCTAGGTTTTAGATAAGTGACAGATTAGCAACCAGTACAATATGTGTCATTTTGTTACACATTTACTCATACTCTTGATGTCACACTAAGATGCACAGATAAAACAAAAGCAGTTTGTGTGGGTGTTCTTTGGAATTCATCAGCTTAAGGGAGGCACAACTATAAGAGGAAGGATTCAGAGCACACACACACACACCCAAAGCACACTCAGATGCAGCCTAGAATTGAAACAGAAAACACACATCTGACTATAGACTATAATCTACTTGAGTAAACAAAGTCTCACACTGAAGAAGTGCTAAAGACTGAATCCTACAAAACTACCTAAGAACGACCTAAGAACGGTTCACACAGGTAAGATGGACAGTGAAACCTTTCTATAGTGTATCATAGAATTATTTTGGCATGTTAAACATATGTTGTACCATCTGTTTTTTTTCCTAGTATCCCATTTGTTTTTTCTATATTATTTTCAATATTAATGAATGGAAGTAAATGACCAACGCATTTGTATCAATCGTTTTTACATCTAAGTAAAATGTGAGGTCCAGTATAAAATTATCATATGATGTAGTGCTGATGTTAATAGCGTTAATCTGTTTAATAAAATATCAAACATGATTATTTCCGCTTACTTTCAATGTGTAATAGTTGCACTGCTTTACATTAACTGCAAAGGCAGTCTCTGTGCTTGATCCTTTTTGTCCCAAAAGGTTGATTCTGTTCAAATTGTCATGACCATTGATGAGAATGGTGTAAACATTCATGGGGAGTTTCCATCAGGATTTCTTTTTCTTTCAGCATTACCATCCGGCCTACCTGCTCGACTATGACTACCAGGCAGTCAGTGATGCTTCTGGTGGTGCTGGTCCTCTCTCTCCCAGGTCTTATTCATAGCTTTAAACCACTCTTCAACTCAAATTCATTCACCCACCGTGAAATCACACGAATAGCAGTCCTTCGAAAGACAGCAGAGGTCTGCCGAGATATCGCTGCTTCTAAAGGACTGGACTTCAATCTGATTGTGAGTTAGACTTACAAAGAAACACAGCAAGAACAGTGATACATCTGTGCTTCGCTTAGTGTTTAACACTAACGAAAGAATATATGTTATTCTCATTCTAATGTTGTTGAGTGGAGAAATATATCAGTCAGCCACAACATGAATTATATTTTTCTTCGTACAGTTCAGTGTTGTGCTATAAAACCTCGTGTCCTACTATTCATGTTGGTGTCACTTTGATACATCCATCTGCATACATAATGACAAAGATTCTGTTGGATTGTGCTCAAGCAAGCCCAGTCAACAGAGGCCACACTGCTGCCAGTGGTCTCTTATCAAAATTAGTGGTGTCACCAGTGGGACCTGCACTTTATTACTATGTACTATGTTACACACAAACTACTTAGCTGGTCATAATTGCTGATGATGAGATAAGACTACTCTTACCTTTAGTGCAATATTTAGTACCAATTTTGGTTAACATGCGAATAACATATTTAAGGAGCTGTAATATACAAATTTATTGTCTCCAGATTGATAACAACTTGTCAGCTGGCAAGGTGCAAAGGGCCTGTTCATCTATGGATACCTTCACATCTTTCGTTTCCACCATCAAGTTTGAAACTGCCATTGCTTCTATGTACCTCAGCAATGCAGCGGTGGATGGATTTTTTTTCCTGAGTGCAGCACGCCATTTTGACAATGAGACCTTCCAGGAAGGACGGGATATCATCACTGAAGGTACCTCAAAGCTTGTCAATAATAGTTTAATAATGAAAATAATAATGTTATACTATGTATAACTAACTCATGTGAATACAGATCTATAGAATTCAACAGCCTAATGAAGAAAAGTGTTTAGAATTAGGGTTTGGTAAATAACAGAAAATCAAAAAACAAAAACTGAAATCTAGAAAGAATTTTTGTAACATTTCTCATTTCAACTAGGTTTGTAGCAATTCCCACAAAAGTCTTACATACTTGAAAGTTCTATATCTAGGGAAGGAAAGTGATGTTACAGATTACTTCAGTACTCAACAAACAAGACTTGTTTGTCACTTGGAACTGCCAACTTCAAACAGAAATCTTGCAGAATAACATCTTCAACATTCACACACACACACTGTAACACTGCTTTGAGTGGATAAAGACTGGTGATGTAATGCTGTAATTCAGGTTTTGCAGTGCAGGCTACACTATTGCAGCTTGTGTCTAATCTGTTGTATTTTAATAATAAGGTGCATCTGTGGTGAAGGCGCATGCTAAGATAGAAAACTATTTCAGAGGGAGGTGGTCTCTAGGGCAAATCTGTCACACTCTACAGGTACCGATACTTAATTTACTGCTAATTTGTTAAGACTGCTAGATGACAGCATTGTGTAATTAAAACAAAATGCAAAAGTGATATTCTAAATTTGTTTCATTTTCTGTATATGAAGGACTTTTACAGCCACAGTAACTGGATGGAGCTGGGAAATAAAGCTCCATACAGTGCTCTGATCAGACCTGACCAACCTCTTAAGAACTTGGCAGGTAGGAGTTGAGAATTCCAGTTTAAATATGATCTAGATTAAATTTGTAGTAGTATTTGTAATGTTTACTTTCAAAATATAAATCAATATTTATTTTCTTTGTTATTTGATATTTCTGCAGGACAAAATACTCCAACTTGCAGAAGTTGCGTAGGAGAGAACTGTACTAACAACATTCTGCCTGATGTGCTGAACCAGGGACTTCTGACTTCAGGCTACTTTAACCTAATCTCCTCATCAAAACCTACAGGTAACTTGAAGAAATCATCTCTTTTGATATGTTATGATAAAGTATTTGTATGTTTTCAATATCTCTTGACAAAATGATAAAATGTTATCCCTGTTCAAAGGTAAATGCAGTCACGGTGGATCTGCTGATCGCACAAGCAGGAGGGATCCAGTGGGCGGGATCAATAAGGATACACTTAATTCCAGTCATGGCTTCCGTCACAATGAAGCAGCTAATCTGGCTATTCGTGCCACCATGGAGCTTCTGGAGGACATCAGATTAGCAGCTGGAGACACAAACTTCACGAGGTAAAGCTAGCTCTCAAGTGTCACACAAGAGGAAACAAATGTGGGGAAAATGGAGCTGAAGCACATGATAAAAATAAACACTTAAACATTCCTGCGCCTCTTGCTTTTTATTGAATTGATCATCATTTTTAGATTAGATTTAGATGAGGGGGATTTAAAAAAAATTGGTTTGTCTGAGGTATTTCTGTGCATGGAGCTATATTTTTCTGCATCTCAAATACAGACGTTGTAGACTGCCACCGTTTCTGTCCAGTTTCTAGTGGCCTCTTTATTAGCTTCAATCTTAGCTGACAGAGAAGTGTCAGACGCTGTGGTCTTCTGTTGCTGTAGATAGCCTACTTCAAGGTTGGAGGTGTTGTGCATTCAGAGATGGTCTGAGTGGGTGGTTATTTCTTTCTTATTCACCTAAAGCACTCTGGCCACTGGTCTCTTGTAACCTCTGACATCAACAAGACATTTTCACCCAGAGAACTGCAGCTCACTGGATATTACTGTCTCCGTAAACACTGGAGATGGTTATGTGGCAAAATCAAAGTCGATCAGCAGTTTTCTCTGCAGCACTCAGACCAACTTGTCTGGCAGCAACAACTAAGCCACGTTCTAAGTCACTTAAATCTTCCTCTCCTTTTCTGATGCTCGGTTAAAACTTCAGATTATCTTGGACATGTTCACATGCCTAAATACATGGGGTTCATGCAATGTGACCTGATAGTTAGATAGTTGTGTTAACAAGGAGTTAAACAGGTGTTCCTAATAAGTGTATTTTTCCCTGCTAATGAATTAAGCATCAATGAAACCATGGTTTCATTGATGCTTGTGAAAAAAGAAAATGCATAGGCTTTGACAATCATCATACTCTTAAAGACTACTGCTTCATCATGCGTAGCTGCTGTTAGCACCACTCCAGTCTGTGTTCTCATCTCTGCTTTTTGCGGATGATGTGGTTCTGTTGGCTTCATCGGGTGGGGGCCTCCAGCTCGCACTGGAACGGTTCGCAGCTGAGTGTGAAGCAGCGGGAATGAGGATCAGCACCTCCAAATCTGAGGCCATGGTTCTCAGCCGGAAAAGGGTGGAGTGCCCACTCCGGGTCGGGGACGAGTTCCTGCCCCAAGTGGAGGAGTTCAAGTATCTCGGGGTCTTGTTCGCGAGTGATGGGAGAAGGGAGCCAGAGATCGACAGACGGATTGGGGCTGCAGCTGCAGTAATGCGGACGCTGCACCGGTCCGTCATTGTGAAGAGGGAGCTGAGTGTAAAAGCGAAGCTCTCAATTTACCGGTCGATCTACGTCCCTACCCTCACCTATGGCCACGAGCTGTGGGTAGTGACCGAAAGAACGAGATCGCGGATACAAGCGGCAGAAATGAGCTTCCTCCGAAGGGTGGCTGGCCTCTCCCTTAGAGATAGGGTGAGTAGTTCGGCCATCCGGGAGGGGCTCAGAGTAGAGCCGCTGCTGCTCCACATCGAAAGGAGCCAGCTGAGGTGGTTCGGGCATCTGACAAGGATGCCTCCTGGGCGCCTCCTAGGTGAGGTGTTCCAGGCATGTCCCACCAGGAGGAGGCCCCGGGGCAGACCCAGGACACGCTGGAGAGATTATATCTCTCGGCTGGCCTGGGAACGCCTTGGTGTTCCCCCGGATAAGCTGGAGGAGGTGGCTGGGGAGAGGGAGGTCTGGGCCTCTCTGCTTAGGCTGCTGCCCCCGCGACCCCGGCCTCGGATAAAGCAGATGAAGATGGATGGATGGATGGATGAAACCATAGTTTCAAAGAAATCAGATTAATAATACGAAAATATGTAATTAGTTTTTTTTTCCTCATGTTTGTTTCTACAGACTGATGGGCCTCTCCCAGTCTCCTGTGTTGTGTTTTGTCATAGACACAACAGGAAGTATGAGTGATGACATTGATGAAGCAAAGAGGGTTTCTTTTGAGATCATTGACAGAAAAAGGGGAACAGGAGAGGAACCCTCTGGTTATATATTGGTACCTTTCAATGACCCAGGTAGATCATTTACAGGTTGAATTTGTGCTTTGTTATGTAGAAAAGATGTTGTTTGAAAAGAATGTAATAATAATTATTATATTATTATAGACTTAATTCGGGAGTTAATTTTCTGTTTTCCATATGAATGAGAATATAATAGCAGCTGTGTTTGTAGCAAAACATTTTTTTTAATTTTATTCTTCTATGTGCAGATTTTGGACCAATAGTTATGACATCTAATGCAGACATCTTCAAAGGAAAGATCAACAGTTTGACTGCGGATGGAGGAGGAGATACCCCAGAAATGGCCTTGTCTGGATTGCAGGTGTTAACAACACAACAAACTGTTTTCTACTTTAGACAAAAGTTTAAAAACATCATATTTGATTTGGGAGAAAAAAAATGGTATAGAAAAAGTATAGACACAGTATTCTCAGAATGACCTTTTATTATTAAACACGTATAGTTGAGGTGGCCAGAAATGCCACTTTTCACTCAGACTGTATTTTTTTTATTATTATTATTAATTATTAATTGTTGATACTTTGTCCTGTCTTTCATACAAATAATATTGAAGCTTGCACTGACGGCAGCTCCACCCTTCTCTGAGATTTTTCTCTTCACTGATGCTCCAGCTAAAGACGCCCACCTGAAAAACACCATTATTGCTCTTATAGAGAGCACCAAATCTCAGGTAAGAGTGAACTTTGTATCATCCTTGCTCTTAAAAATGTCATTTTTTGCATGTAACATCTGATAATTTGTATAACGTTTGTCTTGAAATGAAGAACATTATCTGAAGTTCGGAGGGACCAAACTTTTTAAACAGGTGCCCCACACACCTGTATGTGCCTTTTTTTCTGTGCTCCAACCTCCTTTCCTTTGCATGTTTTTCATCGTCTGTCAAGGCTGCCAGGCCTGAAAGCTGCTGCCTCTGGCCTAGCTCATTGATTATCATTAATCTTTCATCTTAATTATCAATAAATGTTTTCCATTCACACTTAGGATTGTGGTCCTTGATAGTGAAAAGAACTTTTAAGATTTTTTTCCTCATGCTTGCAGGTTACTTTCATGCTCACAGGCTTTGCAGCAGGTCGACGGCGCCGCAGAACCTCTCAGGGTGTGGCTCCACGTGTAATGAGTCGATCTGCTGTCCAGTTATACCAAGACCTAGCTGAAGCTTCTGGAGGTCAGGCCATTCAGGTCACTAAGTCAGAACTCTCTCTGGCTACCAGTGTTATAGTAGACTCATCAGCCAGCGCTGTGGTAAGACATCAATCAAGAGAATCATATCTGACTGAAGATCACACTGTGTGAGTAAATGTGATGTTTCTCTCCTTTTTCTCTTAGGTGACAGTTTTTCAGGCATCAAGGAATCCTGGAAGGCCTGACAATTTTAATTTTACTGTTGATAGCTCATTACAGAACATAACAGCTTACATCACAGGAGACTCACCTCTCACCTTCAGCCTCACCAGCTCCACAGGTTTTGTCATCATAAATGTCTGTTTACCCTGTAGCAAATATGATAGAAATTTAAACTCATGTATGCAAATTGAATGCATATAGTATAGTATTATACTATATTGAATATATATAGTATATATATGTATTATTTATTTATTTTTAATTTAATGAGAAGGTTCACAAAAAACACATTTTCTGCCGAGTATTTCATGGTTCAGGCTTTTAATTCTAAGGCTCTATTTGATGCATTTGTTTTATTAAACTTTTACTTCTTACACAGTCATGTTGAAAACACCTTTATAATTGTTTGTCCCTCTCCTCCAGGTGTATCTCAGTCTTCCAGTCAGTCCAGTGGTCCTTTGGCATCTGTCACCAGAGCAGGAAACTTGCGTCGTTTAAGCCTCAACACTGATAATCAAACGGGCCTATGGCAACTCAGTATTAGCTCAAGTAACCCTTACCTAGTAAAGGTTACAGGTCAGTATCATGGAAGCTTATTTTTAGGCTCTGAGTTACATGAAATGTTTTAGAAAAAATTTATTTACAAGGTCTGTTTCTACTACTGAACATACGTATTCCATCCCTTCTGATCTATTTTGTGTATCAGGTCAAAGTTCAGTGGACTTCATTTATAACCTTGTCGAAGAGCATGAGGGAGCCCATGGGGACTTCAGTGTAAAAGAAGGACGTCCTCTCTCAGGTCAGGCTACTTTTATGGTGACTGTTTGTTCATTTTTATAGTTGTAAAGTTCTGTTGTGGTAGACAATTTTCTACATTGTCCAAAGAGTCATCTTTTAATCAACAACAACAATCATCTGTCTTGAAAAAGTTACTCTGTGTCCCAAAGGTTTATGCTACATCATGTTACAGTCAGTACAGTTCAAACTTAACTATTCTGTCCTACAGCTTACCTTTTTTATTTGTGCAGGTTGTGTTTCGCTTTAAGGGCATGTCATACTGATACTCATTTAGTTACCTTTTTTTCTTTACCTGTCTTTCAGGTGGTAATACCAGCTTCTTGATCACTGTGACAGGAAGTGAAACAGTAAAGGTCACAGAAGTCACACTGTTTGACAGCTCAGGTCCAACAGAGGTCAAAGGATCATTGCAGGTGTGAGGCCATCTATCTGACAGATAAGGCTTAGTTGAAGTTGGAGTCATGCATTAATCCCAAGTGTCACCAGCAAATCTACAACACAGTGACTGAAAAAGAAAAAAAACATAGTGTTCATTGGTCCAATAGAAATCACGAGCTGTGAATAAACCTCAGTGAAATGAAAAAGCATTTACTTGAAATGATAATATTACTACATACTACAGAGATATTGTGGGCATTTCAGAGCTTAATTCATATTGTGTGAATTTACAAGGCAGAAGTTTTCATTTTAATTAAATGAAGGCCGCTATTTTTTGCCACACTATTTAATGGCAGCCAATTTTCAAACCTTAAATACATGAATGTCCTGCAACATCCACAAATAGTCCTCGCACTCGCCCTACCCTGCCATAAGGATGTAGTCATATATTGTTTGGTTTGGTTACTGTTAATCCAGTGACAATGCATGTCGCTGCTTTTTCTCTCATGCAGTCATTAGGAAGCAGCGATTTCCTGGTGACATTTAGTGGAATCCCAGCAGGTGAGTTTGTGCTTATCCTGAAAGGAGAGGACAGCAGCTCCACTTCCAGGTCCACTTCAAGCAGCTTCCAGAGACAAGCGTCCACACGGATCAAGACCTCCAGCATCTCTGTCACTGTGAGATCAGTTAATCTGTGCTTTCTGAAGAATCCTTAACCTCACCATAAGTAAACTGAAAGATTTTTACATTGATTTTTTTTTAACTTTATATAATTTGTAATAGCCATCTACGTAAATAAGTCTACAATCATAAACAACAGCCATTCCTACTGTGCTCCTTTCAGTGTGAAGTCATGTCATTATGCATCAACATATTATTATCTACAATCTTTAAAAAAAAAAATAATTCCCCTGCTCCTCTCTCTCTCTCTCTTCTTGTCCAGGCTGAAGCCAATAATACCAACATCGAGCCGGGCACCACTATCTCCATCCCCTTCACAGTCGCCACAACTGCTGATGGAGTTATAACTGACTCTGCAACTGAGACATTTACAGTGCGAGTCAGCAATGACCGCAGTTACACTTCCACTTCACCCAGCAGTATTACTACTGTAGCAGGCAGTGGTGGTAAAGCCACTGGCACCGTGACCCTAACGGCTCCATCCAGTGCTGCATCAGGAACAGACGTGACCCTCACCATTGAGGCAGAAAACTCTGCTGCCACCGACATCAACTATGTAGTTCTCAGGTTTTCTGTGAGTGCTAAGGTGAGTGATAATGGTTAGAATATTTTTCAACATTATTCTTAATTCTGTAATAATTAATGATCACGTACATAATATATCAAAAAGAAATACAGATTTTTGTCATTTTTATTTCAAATTAAAGATAGATAGGTTTTACATGCAATTTGATTTGATGTTGTTGTTTGCAGTTAAAGTAAGGCTTTATGTGCCATACTTCTCTTGTGAATTATTGATGTTAAATTGTTTGTCATGGTTTGCTAGACAAGGACACAAATGTAGACTCACTAGACTGGCTGAACAAACTAAAACACCTTTATGTATAAAAAAAATACAGATGAGAAACACATCACAAAAATGACAAAGGGAGAGCTGAGGATGTTAATGCACAAAGGATAATTAGGTGAATGTGGAACAGGCGGGTAAACAATCAAGAACGAGATAAAGATAAAGTAAAACTAAATGCAAACGCCTGCTAAAATAAGACAAGAATGTAAGAAGAATTACCACAAAGACAGAAACTTTACAAGAACTGACACTGACATGCAAAGATTTGATTATGTTCTTTTCTTTTTATCTTTAATAACTGCTACCACACATTCCCAACCTGTTTCTCCTCATCGTGTTTATTTCTCTGTCTCCAGGTGACAGATGTTAACCGTCCAGTTTGCCAGGTAGTCAACACATCAACCTGTGCCTCCACTTCATTGCTTTGTGCTTCCTCCCAGTGGGAGTTCATTGCCAATTTCACTGATGGCATCAATGGAACTGGCATTGAGAGTGTAACCATTCGCCAAGGGAATGGTACTCTGAATATGAGCACAGTGGTTGAAGCAGGGGGTGAGAATATTACCCTGGTTACCTACACTGCCTCCTGCTGCTCACCGATTGTGGAGCTGACTGCTGTAGATAGTGTAGGAAATGTGGGGACATGTGTGGGACAGGCTAGAGTGCTTACCACACCTCCTCCTACGACACCTACCCCTGCAACTACAACTGCAGTTCAAACAACATCCACCGGAGGGTACACTTTGAACATATCAACCATTCTTTGGCTTAGTGTTGTGTTTTCAGTACTTTTGAAGTAACAGAGACGAAATGCCAATTGTGCTGAATTTTTGAATCTGTGACATATGGGTCAAGTGACCTAACCTTGACTGCTGACCTGAGCTGGCTATGAAGCAAAACACTGATAAAAAAAAAATACATATACTAAGACCTGCAATTATCGGCACATCGGCATTGACTTTGAGAAATCTTCTTTAGGACCTAAAGATTTGGCACATATTTAGAATTTTTTTTAAATGTTTTATTTTACAATATTGTATTTTACAATACTTCATTAAGAATATAAGACATTAGGCAATGTCTGTAATTTTAACAGAATACAATGTTGCACTCAAAATTACAATAAATTGCAGTTTTTATGTTGCAGTGTTGTGATTTATATGCAACAACCTTTGTCTTGCTAGCTAATTTCACTGTGCAAGCAACTGTACAATAACAATAAAAGTCCTAAGTTCTACAAATAAACACTACCAATCAGATATTTGGTATAACTTCTACATTCCATTGTTTTCCGTGAAAACATATGAAATTACGATGAATAGGAAATGTAATGAACTGGGCATGCTGAGTCAGAGTTAGTAGTAGTTGGTAATGATTTAAATCCAAATAACAAATGTGTTCACCAAATTTTGCTGTCATTTAAAAAAAAAAAAAAGTTTTGCAGTGATTACAGCCTGGGAGACCTTTTTAAGGTCATTTGATGAGATTTCACTCTATGCTTCCTGGAGCATTTCCAGAAGCTGGATTGGCTTGATGAGTCTTTCCCCATACCATATGATCAAGTTGCTTCCAAAACAGCTCAACAGGCACAACTATGAAAGGAAAGAAAGAGGGCACAAATACAATATACAGGGTGGGCCATTTATATGGATACACTGTAATAACATGGGAATGGTTGGTGATATTAAAGTCCTGTTTGTGGCACATTAGTATATGTGAGGGGGCAAACTCCTCAAGATGGGTGGTGACCATGGTGGCCATTTAGAAGTCAGCCATCTTGGATACAACTTTTGTTTTTTCAATAGGAAGAGGGCCATGTGACACATCAAACTGATTGGTAATGTCACAAGAAAAACAATGGTGTGCTTGGTTTCAACATAACTTTATTCTTTCATGAGTTATTTAAGAGTTTCTGACCACTTATAAAATGTGTTCAATGTGCTGCCCATTGTGTTGGATTCTCCCACTCTTCACACACTGATAGCAACAGCGCAAGAGAAATGCCAGCACAGGCATCCAGTATCCGTAGTTTCAGGTGCTGCACATCTCGTATCTTAATTAATTAATGATTCTAAATTGCCCATAGTTGTGTTAGACCTCTGAACTTTTTTCTCTTTTTTTTCAGCATTACAATCCTGCCCTCCTGCTTTATGACCATGACTGCCAGACAGGTAATGATGCTTCTGGTGGTGCTGGTCCTTTTCCTGCCGTGTCTCGTTCGTAGCTTTAAACCACTCTTCTACTCAAATTCTTTCACCCACCGTGACATCACGCGAATAGCTGTCCTTCGAAAGACAGCAGAGGTCTGCCGAGATATCGCTGCTTCTAAAGGACTGGACTTCTGTCTTACTGTGATTTGGAAAGACTCTTAAAAACAAACACGAATACATGGAGTAATACATACAAATACATTTTTCTAAAATCACTGACTTCACCAAACAAGTTTCCAAATTTCCCAGATCCTAATCCATTTAAAAGTTCCTGAGATGTGCCCAAGCAATCAATATAGGCCCAGTTGCTGTCAATAATTTGGTGTCATTACAAGACACAGAATTCAAGTAAGTCCAGTAAGTCAGAGCTGTTTTGTGTAATAAAGTCAGCAATGCCATGGCTGATTTGTATAAACATGCTGGAAAATTATAAAGTATTGCTTCACTTATAGATTAAGTAAGTAATGTACAAATATTTACATCCTAAACAATTACTTTACATCAAAGTGCCATGTTTAAGATGTTCTAATATACAAATCCCTTTCTGAAGATTGATAACAGCTTGACTGCTGCCAAGGTGAAAAAGGCCTGTTCATGTACAGACACATCTACCATCCACTTTGAAACATCGATTGCTACCATGTACCTCAACAACGGACTAGTGGACCAGGGTTTTTCGCTGAGTGCAGGACGCCATTTTGACGATGAGGCCTTCCAGGGAGGACGGGACATCATTACAGCAGGTACATCAAAATTTGACAATATAGGCCAGAAAACAATCAACATAATTGTTTTATAGACAATGTGTTTTGGCATTACTGATGTAGGCACAGCTAGGCAGATAGATAACTCTTCAACACGTGACATTATTAATACACTCCCTTCAAAATACAGAAAGAGTCAAACGGAACGAAATCAGCAAAGATTTTTTTCACTCTCACTTACATCTGTTGCCATATTATCAATGATTATCAATGAAAACATATACAATGTAAAATAAGACATGGGTAAATAAACCTCCCAGGCACAAGAGATGAGACGCTGCCAAAAAATAAAGGAACTGAATCAGGAACTGAAGCAGAAGGCACGGACAAACACACAAGACTGAAAACACAACAGGGCACGCACAAAAGTGAAAAATTAAATATTAAACAATCTAGGAATCAATCCGAGGCTCATTAACAGAGAGAACCTAATAAGCCAGAAAACAAAAAACATATGGTCAACAACCCAGGACCATAAAGTAACAGGATGGACAATAACAGGGAGGATGTTTTATTTGTAAGTTTTATGATATTAAGTCATTATACAAGTCATTATTACTCATGTAATGCATAAAAGGCTACCGAATGATGACAACAAAAATTATTTTTGACATGTTTATAAAAGAAATTATTAAAAATACAAAAATATCTGTTTATACTGTAAATAAGGGTATCAGGGTAGACATGTTATGCTTTTACGCATACAGTATATGAATCATTCTGAAACGTGGCAAAAAGAAAAGATTGATGAAAGAGAGATATTTACTCTGGTTCTTGAGGATTATCTCCTTCCAAAAAGTGTATCAATGGAAAAAAATAACACTTGGTGCAGATTATAAGTAAGGCTATGCAGCAGATTTTTTTTCTTCTGATTTTTCTAACTTTTTGTATTGATAACTGAATTTGAACAGATAATTGGGCACATGGGATTTTAGGCCTCTCATGCTAATTTTTGGATATATATAATTTTTTCTATGATAGAGGAGGGCTAATAGTATAAGACACGCTTTTAGACACACATAGTGGCCCATGTTTATACAAAATACACTCAAATGGCACCCAACTACAGGAATGACCCAGCCACATGAGTGAGTTACTTCCTGCTTCTGGCTCTGATTAGTTGTTGCAAAAACAAAATGAATCAAAAAACCCTCTAGCACCACCTGCTGGTCAGATTTAATGTCTGCACACTATGCACAGCTAGTTAGTTGGAATACCGACAAAATATTCTACTGTCAAATGTAAAAATGTTTGGAAAATGAAAACAAGATTTTCGCAAATAACAGATGTTAAATTTGCAGATATAAAATTAAGTTAGATGGTAATTCAATATTCAACAAACCATAAAAACTGAAAAAAAAATGATTTTGTTGTTGTAAATGTAGGAAATGAAGTAAATGCACAATATAAGATGTGATATATAAGATATAATGGACAGCCTTATCCTCATACTGAAATTAAAGTTTTGCATTGCAAGCCAAATGATTGCAGCTTATACCTAATAATCTGTTGTATTTTGATAAGGCCCACGCTAAGAAAATCCATGCAGGCACAGGTGGTACTTTATTTTGGTGGGCACACCATGCAAAGGACCAGCATCTAGCTGCATTTCAAGACTGCTAAACTGAATGCAAAGTATTTCCATGCAAAATGAAATATCCAATAGAGCATAGTCAACAGCAACACTGAACAGACATCAAAAGACCCCTGGCATTTCTATGCAGCTAGAGGAGAACTTGCCCTCTCTCTTCCAGATGTCATCCACTGACTTGGGAAAGGTTTCCTTGTTTTGAGCCAAGTTCTTCTACCGCTGCAGTGCTATCTTGCAAAAGAAAAAATACAAAAAAAAATACAAAAAAAGAACTGCAGGTATACCACGACTTTCTGCAACTCAAACAAAAATAAGCGCCATTTATTGCAAAACAAAAGACCCAGTAATACATTTCTTATGAAAACACTAGATAAACATTATACTAAAATAGAAAGCTCCAAGTGTCGCGAAATCAATCAATGTAGAGCAGTGAAACAAACCACGAAGGCCCAGACGAGTGCAATCAAACGATGAGTTTATTAACACACAGGAGAGGAAACATCAGCATATGTCTTCTGCCAAAAATACATCTTGAGTACACTTTTAAAGCTTTGGGGTACACGCCCCCCCATGGCGTCAGATACGGATCAAAGACGTCTCTGGGTCTCTGAGGGCTGATCCTTGACTCTGGTCACCTGTTACCAAGTAGACTAAAACGCAGCAGGTTGCTGAATACACTCAGGCCTTTAATCAGGCCTGTTTCTAGATTATATATGGTGTATATGTATTATAAGCGTGTACGCGGCCTTCTATGTTCTAAGTCTTTTACACAATAGATTGTGAAGTCATAGCGCTTCACAAAGCTTGAAACCTTCAACAAACTGAGACTGAACATCAACTCTGAATGAGCACAATCATGCAATGTGTATAAAATACTTCTGGCTGTACCTGTAATAAAAGGTTAACATGGTGGGATTAGCTTTAATAAACATCTTTAATACAATATCAAATGCTATAAGAAATAAATGATAAAACTGCAGATTATATATGAGCAATAAAATTTCTGTATTTCCACACAAGTCACACTGACTGATCCATTTGGGAGCTGTAAGAGCTGGTTCTTCTAAGGAGTCAGACCAAAATAACACCAATCACCACTGGACACGCAAACACATATACTGTACACACTCTTGTGTCTGCACCGCCTGTGTCATAAGTAGCTGAGATAATTGATGAGCCTTGCAGCCTCTAGGCTACTACGCATTCAAGAAAATTCAGTAAATCATATTGTTGCAGGTGTAAGAGTATCTCTGCTTTAACTAAGTGGCAATTCTGAACACACAAAAAAATAATAACACAACAACCAAATTAATTTGCATCCCAGTATGTTACAGTAGTTTCTCCCCATTTAACCCCATCAATAATGACAATATGTAATTTGCTTTTTCTCATGTTTGTTTCTACAGACTGATGGGCCTCTCCCAGTCTCCTGTGTTGTGTTTTGTCATGGACACAACAGGAAGTATGAGTGATGACATTGATGAAGCAAAGAGGGTTTCTTTTGAGATCATTGACAGAAAAAGGGGAACAGGACAGGAACCCTCTGTTATATATTGGTACCTTTCAATGACCCAGGTAGTTTGTTCTACTTTACATATACTACATCGGAAAACATATTATTGTTTGTTTGAAAAGCATTTTATGACTTTGTGCTGCTTCTGACTAAATTTGTGAGTTTTTTAAAAGTATATTAAACTTTATTTAACTTAATTTTTACTTAAGTAAGAATATAATAAAGTAAATACTTGTTATACTGTTATAATGTTATGTATTTTATATGCAGATTTTGGACCTCTGGTTACGACAGCGAATGCAGTCGTCTTCAAAGATCATATCAACAGTCTGTTTCCACATGGAGGAGGAGATACCCCAGAAATGGCCTTGTCTGGACTACAGGTGTTAACAGTAAAACATACTGTTTTCTACTATTAAAGAAAATAAATCTCATATTCAACTTGGAGTGAAAATTACTTTTAAAAATATAAATGTCCTATATCCTTAGGACATTTGTGCCATTCAGGCTTTTTTTTGTTGTTGTTTTTTTTTAATTCTCATGCCATTTTGGCTGTGCTGAATGAATATACCTCATATTTGTCAGAGGATATTCATTTTCTTGTCATCTTAAATTAACTGAACTCCTTCAATTAATGTAAAATGGCTATGCTACGCAAAAACTGACATTTGCTCCTAAGGCCATTGAAAATTATTGAAAATAACAATTTTAATCTCACATTTATCTTAGCATCAACTAACGCCTTCCTTTATTTTAATCTTTAAGCAAGTGACAGTGGGAAGGAAAAATTCCCTTTTAACAGGAAGAAACCTCTGGCAGACTGCTCTGATCAGTTGCGGTGAAAGCGAGAAGACACGACAAAAGACATACTGTGCAAGAGAGTTAATAAGAAGCAGGAAATTAGAAGATATCCAGTTCTTTATATCTTAAAAAAAATCTTGTAGTTTAACAAGACCTGGTGGGTGATGGGCTCCGCCAGGGCTGCCCTTTGTCACCGATTCTGTTGGTAATTTTAATGGACAGAATTTCTAGGCGTAGCCAAGTGGCGGAAGGCTTTCACTTTGGTGGTTTCAGAATCTCATCTCTGCTTTTCGCGGATGATGTGGCTTTGTTGGCTTCATCAGGTGATGCCCTCCAGTTTGCTTTGGAACGGTTCGCAGCTGAGTGTGAAGCGGTGGGAATGAGAATCAGCACCTCCAAATCTGAGGCCATGGTCCTCAGCCGGAAAAGAGTGGAGTGCCCACTCTGGGTCAGGGACGAGTTCCTGCCCCAAGTGGAGGAGTTTAAGTAGCTTTAAGTAACCATGTCCCACCGGGAGGAGGCCCTGGGACAGACCCAGGACACGCTGGAGAGATTATATCTTCCACTTCCCCTGCCGGTGGCAGACACCCGCAGACATCGGTGCGTTGGTGGTTCTTTGTGTCTGGGGATGGGCGTCCGGGTACCCACCGGCTCACTCCTTGGTGGCTGCTTGTCAGGGCCTGGAGCCTGGGGCTCGCTCGGGCCACTTCGGGGGTGGGGTGCCCTCAGCTTCTCGGCCTGGGGCTCGGTCACTCTGGCACAGCTGGCTGCCGGTGGAGCTCACGGGCACATCACTGCAACCCCCCCGGCTTATGCTCCGCGGCTGCTGAGTGAACCCTCATCTGGGACTCTCCTCAGCTCTTTCTGGGATAGTGGCGCAGCTGCCCCTCTGTTGGTCTTCCTTGGTCTCTTGTGTTCTGAGGGCCTCTGGATGTCTGAAGCCTTGATCTCCTCCATACCTGCTTCATGCAGGCTCCCCACACCCTCTAACAGATCATTACATGAAGGAACCTTTTAAAAACAAGCGCGTTCATGCTCACAGGTGTACACACGGGTGCTCACACACACAAACTACACCCTTTTTGGCTCCTACCTTAAAGCACACTGTGCGCTGTCGATCTTACGTGCTGCACAATAATGTTTAACATTTAGTATTTACTGTTATATTCCCATAGATCATCGTGATGTTGTTTATTATGTTGCTCTTTTTTTCTTTCTTCTGCTTGTTTTCTCTTTTTTCTTTCTCAACAGGTGATCCAGGTGATTGATATATGTATTTTTTGTCTGCTTATTTTGTTGTTTTTTGTTTTTTGCCCTTTATCCCCGTCCCTCTTCCCCGCTGTTTTTCTTTCCCTCTTTCTTTCTCCCCTTTCTTTTCCCCAGTCAAGTCTGTCCCGTATTTAACAAGTAAAAATAAAATAAAATAAACAATAAAAGGTGAATCAAATAGACCATTACGGCAAGGCTGGGATGGTCCATTTGGTAAAGTAAATCCGTTGGGCATCTTTCTTCGCCTTTAGACAATAATTCTGATGGCAAAAGAGCCAAACGGGACAGGCAAAAAAAAAGAAAAAAGGAGAGATTATATCTTTCGGCTGGCCTGGGAACGCCTTGGTGGTCCCCCGGACAAGCTGGAGGAGGTGGCTGGGAAGCTCTGGGCTTGGGCTGCTGCCCCCGTGACCCGGCCTCGGATAAGCGGAAGAAGATGGATGGATGGAAAGCTTAATAAATTGGTGTCTGTGTCAAATTGGTATCATAAATAGATAAAGCTGGGTATCATCTTCATAGCAATGAAAATATATTCTATTCCTTCTAATGATACTGCCTGAGGGAAGCATGTATAATGTAAACAGCATTGGTCCTAGCACCAAACCCTGTGGAACTTCATAATTAACCTTAGTGTGTGAAGAAAACTCCCAATTTATATGAACAAACTGGAATCTATTAGATAGATATGATACAAACCACTGCAGCGCAGGACCTTTAATACCTAAAGCATGCTCTAATCACTGTAATCCTGCACTGAGGTTTAGCAGGACAAGCACAGAGATGAGTCCGCTGTCAGAGGCCAAAAGAAGATAATTTTTTAACCTTGTGCTGTGATGAACTGAAACCTGACAGAAACTCTTCAAATAAACAAGTGCTCTGCAGATGATTAGATGTCTGTTTTAAAACTACTCTATCAAGAATTTTCCAGTTAAAAGGAAGGTTGGAGGCGAATCTTACAAACCAAACTTTTCCAGGCTATATGAAGATCTTCTATGACAGGGGCTTTACAATGAAGGTAGACAATTTTTGTCACTCTATTTCATGGCAGCTAATTTTCAAACCTTAAATACATGAATGTCCTGCTGCGATGTCCATAAATAATCTTAGCACCTGCCCTTCCCTGCAGTAAAGATGCTCTTTATTGTTTGGTTACTGTTAATCTGGTAACAATGCATGTTGCTCCTTCTTGTCTCATGCAGTCATTAGGAAGCAGCGATTTCCTGGTGACATTTAGTGGAATTCCAGCAGGTGAGTTTGTGCTTATCCTGAAAGGAGAGGACAGCAGCTCCACTTCCAGGTCCACTTCAAGCAGCTTCCAGAGACAAGCGTCCACACGGATCAAGACCTCCAGCATCTCTGTCACTGTGAGAACAGTTAATGTGTGCTTTCTGAAGAATCTTTAATGTCACCATAAATAAACTGAAAGATTTTTACACTGATTTTTCTTTTCACTTTTTATAATTTTTGTAATAGCCATCTACTCAAATGAGTGTACCAATAACAAACACATTCTCACTGTTGTTTATACACCAAATCATATCAACATATTGTTGTCAACAATGTTAAAAATAATATTTGCATTCCCCTGCTCCTCTCTCTCTCTTTTTGTCCAGGCTGAAGCCAATAATACCAACATCGAGCCGGGCACCACTATCTCCATCCCCTTCACAGTCGCCACAACTGCTGATGGAGTTATAACTGACTCTGCAACTGAGACATTTACAGTGCGAGTCAGCAATGACCGCAGTTACACTTCCACTTCACCCAGCAGTATTACTACTGTAACAGGCAGTGGTGGTAAAGCCACTGGCACCGTGACCCTAACGGCTCCATCCAGTGCTGCATCAGGAACAGACGTGACCCTCACCATTGAGGCAGAAAACTCTGCTGCCACCGACATCAACTATGTAGTTCTCAGGTTTTCTGTGACTGCTAAGGTGAGTGATATTTTAGATCCATTCTCATTTACTTAGCGTTAATAGGGTCCCGAGGGGGGTGGGACTTAGGTGATATTTTTCAATGTAATATTTTTTAACATTATTCTTAATTCTGTAATAATTAATAATCACGTACATAATGCATCAAAAAGAAATACATATTTTGTTACTTTTATTTCAAAAATAAAAATAACAGTGTGTGTCATACTTCTCTTCTGAATTACTGATGTTAAATTGTTTGTTATGGGTTGCTAGACAAGGACCCAAATGCAGACTCATGAGTCTTTCTTATTTATAAGAAAGACACATGAGAAAGATATCACAAAAATGACAAAGGGAGAACTGAGGATATTAATAAGCAACGAATAATTAGGTGAATGTGGAACAGGCGGGTAAACAAACAAGTGCAAACAATCAAGGACGAGCTAAAGGAAGTAAAACTAAATGCAAAAGCCTACTAAAATAAGACAGAAATGTGAGAGCAATTACCATTACCACAAAGACAGAGACTTAACAAGAAATACTTTGCAGGATAAACTGAATCTAAATGACATGCAAAGATTTGATTATGTTCTTTTCTTTTTATCTTTAATAACTGCTACCACACATTCCCAACCTGTTTCTCCTCATCGTGTTTATTTCTCTGTCTCCAGGTGACAGATGTTAACCGTCCAGTTTGCCAGGTAGTCAACACATCAACCTGTGCCTCCACTTCATTGCTTTGTGCTTCCTCCCAGTGGGAGTTCATCGCCATTTCCCTGATGGCATCAATGGAACTGGCATTGAGAGTGTAACCATCCACCAAGGGAATGGTACTCTGAATATGAGCACAGTGGTTGAAGCAGGGGGTGAGAATATTACGCTGGTTACCTACACTGTAGTGATGGGTCAGTCGCGAACGAAATGGCTCTTAGAGCTGGCTCTTTGAAGTTTTTTTTTTTTCTTTCTCTTGCCCTCTCTCTCACTTTTTTTCGCTTCACGCTGCACGTCAGCCTTGTGTTTGCGCTGAGCAGAGATGGGAGGGGTGGTAGTTACACTCGCAACAGCAGTAGCACACGAAAAGAGCAGGAGGGAGAGCGAGAGAAAAAGAGCCGGGAGCGACAACAAGAGACGACATTGTCACATTAGAAAGGTACGGTAAAGAAAATGAGTGACTCCAAGAAAAGAAGCCAAATCTGGAACCATTTCAACTTTATTGACAGTACAAAGGCAGAGTGTAGAGTCTGCAAGAAAAGACTATCATATAGAGCTGGCTCCACAAACAACATGTACAGGCACCTGAGAACTGTGCACCCATCAGTGCAATGGGAAGATAAAACACATATTAATATTTCTAAATGCCAACCTTTGCCTTAATTAAAGATCTGGGCGTTCATTTTTTTTTCTTTTTCTTTTGCATATTTTAATCAATATTTTATTGTGTTGTGGTTTGTAGTGTCTTGTGTTGTTTCATTTTAAATCTGTTTAAAAGGAAATATCTGAAAATTTTAATAGTTAAAAGTTGAATTTTAACTAGTTGTTTTTTGTATTTTATAATTTATTTTGTACATTTTGTGTGGTGTGAATAAATAAAAGAATATTTATATAATAAACATATATAAAAAACAAAATTTTTTTACATTAGTAGTTCATTTTGTGCATAATTTTATATTGTTGTTGATAATAAATTAATTAAAGCAACAAAACAACCTGAAGAGCCGCTTGGGAGCCAAAAGAGCCGTCTCTTTTTAGTGAGCCGAGCCAAAAGAGCCGTCTCTTTTTAGTGAGCCGAGCCAAAAGAGCCGTCTCTTTTTAGTGAGCCGAGCCGAAAGGACTGGTTCTCTAAAAAGAGCCAGAATTGCCATCACTACTACACTGCCTCCTGCTGCTCACCGATTGTAGAGCTGACTGCTGTAGATAGTGTAGGAAATGTGGGGACATGTGTGGGACAGGCTAGAGTGCTTACCACACCTCCTACGACAACAACCCCTGTAACTACAATTACTGCCTCAACTACATCTGCAGTTCACACAACATCCACTAGAGGGCAAACTTTGAACATATCAACCATTGTTTGGCTCACTGTTGTGTTCTCTGTACTTTGGAAGTAAAAGAGAACAAATGAAAATTGCACTGTATTTGTAATTTGTGACATATGAGCCAAGTGACCCATCTTTGATTGCTGAGCTGAACTGGCTATGAAGCAACACACTGAGAAAAGTATCTTTAAATACTTTTCTCAGTGTGTTCTATTACCCAGGCATATTTCTGTGTTCAAATTGTAAACACTTTAAATGCATTAACTTTTTGGCCTGTTAATTTCTGTAATTTTACCAGAATAAATTATTATGTAGTAAACAAGATTATAAAGTGATTCCACTACATAAAATCAGCATTAATGTTCTCTCTTATATTTCTACAGTCAGTCTTTGCATAGGTGGAAATACAGTATCTTACCTGCTCCTGGTATCTCTTTCTTGTCTCTGAGAAGTCACCAATCCAGACATCCCTTTCTTTGTGTGTTACCACTGAAGATTTGTAACAACCTACTGAAATACAACATTATATATATAAGAACACATACATATAAAAAAAATGGTCACTTTAATTAAAATGTAAATAAATGTGATTTTAATCAATTTACAAGTATCACTTAATTGTCTCATTATTAAAGAGGTTACAGATTATAATGGTGTTCCTGCGGTCATTAATGGAGAATTATTTTATATTTTTCTTACATTGAAAACACGAACAGATGTGAACTCATTATTTCTCACAGCTTCAGTGTGCAATATTGACTAGATGAACCTTTTTGCAGTTTTCCAGAAACAGTTATTTCCCTAAAATAGAAATCTTTCTTGTAGAGGTTAGTTTTCCCAGGAACTACCTGGCAACTGGACTAAAGCACAGGAAAAAATTCCAGTGACAAACCAGGGAAAGCATCTGGATTCTCACTGTAGCACCAAGAAAAAAACACCATTTAATATGTTAGAAGTGTGCTAAATTATTTTTGAGTGGTTTAACTTTGCCTCTATATTTGGATTCCAAAGTATATTAATAATGTAGTTATTATTACTCAGCTGGAGACTGGAAGGTCATTTTACAATTACAGTTTTTTTCTTTTGAAAGTACTCTGCAATATTTTGGTTATTCAACAATGCACCAATAAAGTTGAACAATATGATTACACTATTACACTAACAACAATCCTATGCTAACATATTACTGAGTAATTGCGGCTACAAGTGTTTTTTTGTTTTTTTTACATCTACTTAAAATTAGAGATGGACCGATCCGATATTACGTATCGGTATCGGTCCGATACTGACCTAAATTACTGGATCGGATATCGGAGAAAAATAAAAAATGTAATCCGATCCATTAAATACCACGAAAGCACCTCACAAAACTTGCAACATGCCGTAACTCGCCTCAGAACGTCGGAGCAGTATGCATCACGTGATAGAGCGGCTGTGGCATGCGGGACCAGTGTTGCCAACTCCTCAGTAAGGAAAATCGCTATTGGTTGTCCTAAAAGTCGCTACATGACGTCATCACCTAATTTGCATAATTGGTCATGCTAATCTAATTGTAACCTATGTTGTTGGAGAGAGAAATAACATCGTGGAAGAGACATAAAGTGAGTAAAAAACGTCCTAAATGCATTTAGAGTTTATTTAGAACTACAAATTAAATTTCTTTTAGCAATTATTGTTTTTTTTAATGTCACAATTCCAACCCTGCTCCTCCTTTTTAGCGACTTTTTTTTTTAGAAAAAAAGTCGCTAAGGGGTCTGAAAACTCGCTAAATATAGCGACAAAGTCGCTAAGTTGGCAACACTGTGCGGGACCTGTCGGTGGTCTGGATAGCATTTGGAGCTTCGCTAGCAACCCGGCATTTCATCTCCGACAAAGTTATCCCCGAGAGAAGTAAAGCAAGTGTGTAAGTCCATCTCTGAATGTTTGTAAAGCATTCCCACGTTAAGCTTAACAAACGATATATGGAGCGACTGCCTCTTCTTGCTGCTACTTCAATCATGAAACTGCTTAATGATCAGCTGATCGGCTTTTCTGTCGCGAGTCCGTCTCTCTTGTTTGTTTTTGGCCCACTTTGCACCAGAAAGAGGAAACCGGCGGATAAACAACAGCAGCACGTTTAACCTTGATAAGCTGTTGTTAGAATTTATTTAATATTACTTTCTACACCAGGATCTTTTTCTACGTAGCTGACGGCTGGTAACTGTGCAGGGGCGGATCTAGCAAAGTTTAGCCAGGGGGGCCGATAGGGCATTAACAGGGAAAAGGGGGCACAAAGACATACTTTTCTTTCTTATTCTCATTTAAAATGTCTAGCTTTTAATAAATAATTATCTTACACCCAAAGTTTTAATTTGATGTAAAATGTATAGAAGTCCATTACTGTATATAGTAACTGTTAAGTCTAATATACCCATCTGTGCAGTCTGCAATTTTGTTGAAGAAAGATGTTGAATCTATTTAATATTTCTTGAAAAATAATTGATTTCTGTGCATTTTTTTTTTCACACTGCAGCAAATTACGGTTGATTACGTCGATTAAGCATCATGAGGTGGAGCGTGAGGGGTGGTTCCCTATTTTTTATTTATTTTTGTTGTTGCTGGGAATTGGAACCCTATTAGTTAGGTTGCTTAATATTTACGCTAAGTACTCTTTAAAATACCAGAATAGGGAGGATGGTGTAGGTTTAAGTTTATTAGATTGATCAGTATTGCTGAACTATGAAATATTTTTTTTGGCATACAGGTATAACAGAATAGCTTTAGTGTAGTTGTTGTTTTAAACTTGAGTATGAACTTATACAAAATGCAGCAAGATATTTAAAAAAACAGTTTTGTTGATTAAAACACACTATATCGGATTCATATCGGTATCGGCAGATATCCAAATTTATGATATCGGTATCGGTATCAGACATAAAAAAGTGGTATCGTGCCATCTCTACTTAAAATGAACATAATAAGTAATGTATAAATATACATAAATGGAGTCATGTGAAAAAGAAAGTGCTCAACTTTCAATTGTAATGTCAATCAAATGCATTTGATTAACTGCTCATCAGCGAGTGTGAGCACCTAAATGAAGAGCAGAGGTTTTGGTAGTTTACACATCTGGAGCATACAGGTGTGTTTTAACTGCCGCTACTCATCATGCACACCACACCAACATGTCAGGACAAACACTTCAGACAAAATGTCAAGCACGGTGGTGTAGGGGTGATGATTTGGGCCTTAGAACTAAAAAAAAAAAAAGAATGAATAGATAGACATTTGTAATAGCTAATAAAGTTTATTTCAGAAAAAAGTAAAACCATAATTACAACAAAGAACCAAATTAACCTTGAACTGCAATAAAAATATAACAAATGCAATAATAGTATAAGTGGAAGAACTAAGAGCAACTTCCAGCAGCTAAACAAGAATGGCACTTCTGGGGCCTGTGTCACAAAGCACGATTAACGAAGAAAGTTTGATGAGCCAGAAACGTACACATGCTGCAGTACACTGAGCTGTGCTTTTACTCAGTGACAGATCCCAAATAACTCCATGACTCTGCTTTGTGACACAGGCCCCAAATATCAGGAGACAGCACGACAGCCTGGCCGAATGCAAACTGCATCAGGAAGAGGGGAGGAGGAGTGAAATGCTTGGTCCTCTTGACAAAAGAAATGGTGATAAACTCATTTTTAAAACCATTTTTCTCTGAACAATACATCATCACTAAATCAAAGTACAGCAGGTTTACTACATAAAAGAAAACAGAAGAGCCAATCAACCCTCAATAAACATGGCGAGTAAACATCAAAGCAGCCACACCACTAAAAAGAAACGCTTCATTTTGTTGTACGACTTGGAAAATAATATTGCCCCGCAGGGTCATCAAAAGCAACCGGAGTCAAAAGTGCACCACTACGATGAGGAACTTTGATACTTAACTGAGAAAAGTAAACATAACCAAATTCAGTATGCTCAATAGATGACAGCTTCATTGATTAGATACATATCAAGCCTAGATCTAGAATAAAACAGACATTTGAATCCATGTCTGTGAAAATGTCATCCTAATCACACAAACACAAAAGAGTAACCTTCTTTGTCTGCTTTAAACCTGTTAAGCACATTCATGTCACATCAGTAATGAAACTTTGAACAGGTTCAATATAAGAAATCTACTATATTAATCGATAACAACAGTATTTACAATACCTAATGTGTTACTCTTTTAAACAGAGCAGAGCTTAATGTTACACAGTTGGATATTTTGCATTTTATTAATAGCCCATGGTAGATCGAACATGTCCCTGGATCTCTTTGTTCCTGACAAGAGAGGTGATCAATACCAGAGTTGTAAGTATGTATAAGCTTATACATAACAGATCAACAAAGGGCCAATAACCAGAATATAGCATTTGTATCCTCAGAAGGCAAAGACAAAAGCTACAGTTACAGATAAATGGCTACAGGTTTTTTTCTGTTTTTTAACAAAAGCAAGTGAGAAACTGTACAAAATATTAACAATATTGTAGGAGAAGACCATCGAGGATCTTCTCTTTGACCTTCTCTCTCTGAAGTTAATATGCTGTATTATGGGACTTTGGTCCAACAAACCCAGCAAGACAGTAATGTAACACATTCCTTCATTGTCAAATAAGGTGTCAGAGACTGGAAAGTGCAAAATGCATTGCGCTGTAGGTTGGTAATCGCATGAGGAGGGGGGAAAAGAACAAATAATTTCTTTACTAAAACATAACAAGTTAGCCCTGTTACTTGAAAATCTGGTGGTGTCATTTGATATGATGGACTTGATCTGATTATGTTGTAATTCAGCTACTTTATGTGACGTTTTATCCCATTTTTATTCTTAAATGCAGCATTTGAGCCAGGAAAGAAGAATGCAACAGCATTTTGTGTGTCTGTTGCTTAAATATAAGAGTTTGGTTTACACACATGTAGGTAATTATATAATTCTGCATGCAGAGGCACTGAGTTCAAAGAGTCTATAGGCCTACAGAGTATATTCTCTGGACATGCTTTTATTTCACTTCTAATTTGGATGTTATATTTTACAAAATTACTGCAGACTTCAAATATAAGCATTCGTTATTCTTACGCGGTTCAATCACCAAATATATCAAATCATCCATTTACATTATATCCATCTACTTCATATATTATATGGTGTGAACAATCCATGCAGCATATATAAAAACCTGTCTTTGATCAATACCTTTTTTTTTTCCTTCACAGGACAAATTGTCATCCTGGCGATTTTGGATGATAATGGCTCACTACAAATGACACTTCTGTTTTAAAACTGTTTTCTGCCAACACTGGTGAGACAAAAAAGTAAGCACTTCTGCAAATACTTTGCACCTAATGAGGCACATACTCAAGTCAGCTTGACGCACGTGCCCTTCTCCTCCAATCAAACACTGAGTTGCTGCTACCTCCACTATGCACAAAAGAAAAAGAAAAACCTCCTCAAAAATGGCCTTGTTCCTGCATGTGACGTAAAAGTGATTCGCTGATTTGATCAAAAAGGTTCACTTTTATGTCACATGTGATGTCCAGCATTAGTTTCAGGCAACACTTGACTTGGTTGTAATGAAGTACTTCTGTTGTACTGACCTCTCAGTCAACTTCAGTAAGATATATGCAGTACCTTTCAACACTGCAACTGTCACTTTAAAACGACAAATGCAGTAATAACAACAGCTTATTCTGAACATGACTGCTAATATGCAAATGCTCCAAGGTTTCTGATGTGTAAACATTTCCAAGGGTTAGGCAGACTAGTATAGTACAATAGTTACTGTATTATGTCAGCGGAGGTACAAAATGCACGTGTTTGGCAATAACCAGGGAGAGAAACACACAGTACAATCCCTGCATTTGGAGTGCGTGCCAGATAGAGTTGGGGGAGACCTGAGGTGTATACTCTATGATTGTACTGCTCTTGCATCACTTATATTAATGGAGTTCGGAAAACAAAGGAATGGGCAGAGTCTGATCCAACGACTAGTTTGGACGGCTCAAGAAACGGGAGCATCTTTTATGAGGGTTCTTGGCTGTCTTTTCATTTCAATGTATGATTTTCTAACAAATTACATCTACTGTGCTACTCTAGTGCATGTCAATGATTACATTTCTAATCGAATACACGACAGCCATTTTACAAATTCATTCATTTGCACATGTTGTCAAAACTATTAAACACCAATGGCTCTGTGGTGTTAAGGCAACTATTCAAAGTTTGATGGTTCATAGCCAGCCTTTATGGTTGACGATAACGACAAAGGAAACAATGCCAGGAATTTATTCAGATGAGTTAAAGAACTGCCAGTCAAAAAAATAAAATAAAATCTGACAAGCTTTGCTTTAATTAAAGACCGTGGGAGGTTGTTAGATTAAATGTGGCTGGTTAGAGTCACAGGAAGAAGAAGCCTGCCACGTCACAGTGGCTTAGCCTACAGCTGCCCTGGATGGTATCAGTGACACTGATGAGGCTTCTAGAGTGATTGTTGTAGAGTGATTGTTGTTTTTTTCAGGATTATGGCAATTCATTGGATATGGCTAAGGAACTTGACTGTCTTGGGCACTGGTGTTTGGAGGTTAGGCTAGTCTCATTTGGGCACATAAGACAACAGGTACTGGGAATAAGTAAAATAAGGGGTAGGGAAAGAGATTCCAAGTTCTTCTACTGGTCCTCCACTTCAGCAAGCTCAGAATTAGAGGGCGGTGTGGATGGTTGGAGGTGGTTTGAAGTGGGTAATGGGCTTACGGTTGAGCCCTGGGGGACGTCACTTGGAGCTGGGTCAGGAAGGGTCAGGGTTTCTGGGGCAGACTTTTTGCGGGGTCGGTCCTTGGGGACAGAGAGTGACTCAGGCGCATCGGTGCACATGGGTGTGGAGGGGGCGCTGGCAGGGCCAGTGAGGGCACAGGAGGACAGGGGTGTCTCACTGATAGAGATCGATGGGGGAAACATCCCAATCTTCTGGTTCGTGGCCTCCTGGATGGCGCGCTCAAACTCTCTCACCTCATCCATCGTCATGTCTGGATCAGAAATTTTATTTTATTAAGACCAGTGACAGAAAGGTGGACACAATTTTTTAAGCCTTTGTATAAATGTAGAAACATTAAGCTTGAATGTGTTAACACAGCCACACCTAGGAAATGGTACATGGTCAGTAAAAGACTAAAAAACAAAACAAACCACATATTTACAAAAAAACGTGGATAACATGAAATTTTTAGGAACCTTTTTTTTTTAGAATCATCATAACTGTTAGTTCAAATTAAATTTCGTTTTTTGGCTTTGTGTGTGAGTAGTTTGACTCAGAATAAGTAGATCCATGAGAACATGTAAAGTCAGCTGTGAACGCTTCAGAGGAAAGTCATCATCAGTTTAAATATAAGAAAAGAGGGGCAATGGAGTAAAAAAAACAATGAAAAAGACACATACGCTTGCTTTGTCATGGATCTCTATGTCATCCAGTGAAGATGCGTTTGTTGTGGAATGCTCTTGCTGTTCATGGCAAACTTTAATGTTGGTTTTCTCATGCATTTTTCTCTCGTAATCCCGCACATCATCCAAAGTCATATCTGGAAGAAGGGGGAGGGGTGGAACGGGGGTCGAAATGTTGGTAACTCTTCTACAACGTACTCCAATTGAGAGACAGGTGGGGGAGCGAGAGCGTTAGGTGACAAAGGCAGGCTTTTTTTGAAGTTAAAGCTTTAGAGGTTAAGCTGCCAGCTTCCCAAGACCCAAAGAGTTTGTGGGATAAAACCAAACAATTCCGAGGCACACAAAGAGGAAAGGACTGATAAGGTCAAGGATGTTTCAAGACAAAGGAAAAGCATGGAGAGGCTGGATCATTGCAAGCATAAAAGAAACACCTGCAAAACCGATTCCACAGGCAAAAAAAAAAAATCATTCCACAGTGAAAAGATTTTAGGAGTATTAAAAAAGTGCAGGCTGCAATGGTTTTAGGGTTAGTGGTTATAGAGAAGGGGAATGTTTCAGGGCAAAGACAATGGGCTCATCTATACGCCCTACAGTTAATGTGCTGCAGCCACTTATACGAGCAAACAGAGCTGCTTCTTGCACAACCACAAAATTGACAGAAACAGACAAAGGTAGCTTTCATGTTTCAGTAAGGACCACACTCATCACCAAGGAATAAATTACCACTTATTCCTTTACTTAACCACAACCAGCCAGTCAGATGCACTGCACGCATTTTATTTTGCTGATACTTTGTTTCAGTTTTAGAATACTGTTTCTACTCTTTACATTTTTTATTTTTTTTGTTGCATCAACTGGTACATATGAATGTCTCCATTATGAAACATGAAAGAATGTGGTTGAAATATATTTCTATTGTGCAGGTCTCAGTTGAAACAAACTTTGACCATGCTCAAAAAGCGTTTATTATTAGTGGGTTAGTTGTGAGAAGAGGTTCCATGCTGTAAGAGAATAAACAGGACTAGCAGTGGCCGGGTTAGCTGAAGGCCGAATGACTGTTCATGCATGGCAATGAATGAGGCAGGAAGTAAACTACAGTGATCTACAATGCAAAGTACAAGAACATGTCAAATGCAAACATTTGTTAAACTATCGACGTGCTACCACTGCATGTAGCACTGTGTACTATTACTTAGACAAGAAAACTAAATACTTTAATGACATAAGTTCAGCAGTGACCTACCTATCCACTCATCCACCCAGGCAAAAGCCTGCCTGTGTCCCAGCAGCAGCACATCCCGAACCACCTGTAAAAAAATACAAAGACGGTCTGAAGTCCAGAAAAACTTTATAAACTAACACACAAATAATACAAATAGCCTTACAGTTTGTTAATATTCAACCCATTTACCAACCATAAGATGAACATGTGCTGTGATAAGTTGCAAACATTCACATGTTTCGGTTGTAACTATGGAAATTTACTTCATCCAGTACTAGAATTTGAAACATGTATTTTATTAAGACTTGTATATCCATCTGAATTTTTTTCAGATGAATATACAAAGACACTAATAATACTTTTTTAAATTAATGCTTATTTTAGCAAACCATTTTCAAGAATGAATGGCATTGGGAATAACAATGGGAGGTAGATTTCCTATGGCAAGGTTTTGTAATAAAAAGGAAAGCAGGACAACATTAAACATACAGTAGAAGTACTACAAGTTTAAAACCAAAAGGTCTACACTGATCTCACGGCTGACGTCTCACCTTGTGTACAAACTGCTCAACTCGTGTCTGCAGACCCCACACCTCAAACTTTACTGAGACAAGTTTGTATGAGCACATGATGGGATCCTGCGTGTCCCTCCAGCCCTCCTGAAGAATCCCTCGTGACGTCTTCTCAGACTTGAAATATCGTAAGTCCTGCAATTGTAGAGTGATCACACATGTGACACTGTAACCCAAACTGGCATTGTGTCTGCAACAGACTTGGGAAATAATCAAAACTTTGAACTGAATGCCAGTAAATAACACCTTTTCACATTAACCCTTGTCCTTGAAAAATCTCAGTCTTTTATTAAACAGCTGTGAAAAAAGATAGATGCCAGATAAAAATGTGTGAGATGGAAGAGTCATTTGAGGTAAGTGCAGCTCTGAAGTCCACATAATTTACACAACTGAACAGATAAAAATAAAATAAAATGTATTCCTATTTTCCATCTAGAAACAGAAGAAGCTTTACATTAGAAGTGATTTAATAGTACTGTACTGTGCCATCTAACTGACACCGTTTTTACTACTGTTTCCGCCAGTGTGTTTACACCTCTCCAGGGGCGTTTACTCCTATTAGCTAACAGCCTTCAAACACACACACACACACCTACACAAGCTCACCTCAGACTCTTTATAGTAGCGCTCCGGGATCTCATCGTAGGCGATGTCGATGAAGCAAACTTCCCTCTCCTGGTCCTTCAGCTCAGTGTCAAAGATCTGAAAACAGACGAGGTAGATTTGCCCGTCGTCACATAAATACATCTCAGAAATGTACTTACTGGTCAGTGCAAGAGTTGGAATACAATCTTAACACTGCTTGACTTGTACCTTGTCACTCTAAAAGCAGGGGTGGGCAACTCCAGGCCTCGAGGGCCGGTGTCCTGCAGGTTTTAGATCTCACCCTGGGTCAACACACCTGAATCAAATGATTAGTTCATTACCAGACCTCTGGAGAACTTCAAGACATGTTGAGGAGGTAATTTAGCCATTTAAATCAGCTGTGTTGGTTCAAGGACACATCTAAAACCTGCAGGACACCGGCCCTCGAGGCCTGGAGTTGCCCACCCCTGCTCTAAAGCCTCATCACTTGAACCACATGTTATTGTCTAAATAACCAGTAGGGGGCGCTCTCTCCCATGTTTTGCAGCACTGCCAGTGCTGACTCCAATAACTGCATCAAATGTTGAGAAGTCATCGGCCGGCCTTCATTCTTTGTGTTGCTTTCTTATTGCTGTCGGTCATTATTTCTCATGTTGAATAAAGGGATGTTGCAGTTAGTTTTACAACTTCATAATACACTGCAATTTATGCATGCATCTACTTGTCGATTTATCAGTTCTTCTACAGTCAGAGCTTGTGAGCATCTTGCTGCAAAATTAAAATGTGTGAAACAAAATCAAAAGCTTGATAAATAATGAGTTGACCTCTAGAAATAGTCCTTTCTACTACAACAGCAACACTGTGATACATCACAAACTAGACACTGTGGCACTTAAATAATTCCAAGGTTACAATTACATTCTGAAACTGTTCTGATAATGACAGAGAGGGAAAGCGATAAAAGAAGTGACAGGAAATTGATTTGTGTCAACAGATGAGAAGAAGGAAAAATAGCTGCACTTTGTCACTCTGCAAAATATAAACAAACATCTGCAGTAATGAATGAGTGAAATGTTTTGGGGGGTTTTCACTCGATGCTGAATATTTTTAAAGATACAGATGCAGCACCAGCACCTAAAACTCTTAAGAGACCATTTCAATATAAACATAAGCAAGGAAAATACTCTAAATACTCTAATAAACTTAGGGTACGTCTTTAGCTATAAGAAAATAACATTTAATCTTTTTTTCTAGATACACTAACAAATGGTATTGAATGAAGACTTTTCACCTCTCATCTGAGACCCTTCTTTAGTTCTATAAGCTGATGAAGAGTCTCATGTATCAACTCGGACGTGGTCCTGAGAGTCATCAATGACTTGGATAAAAAAACAACTTCACAAACATATAAAGAAGTCCAAATGAATTCAGCTCAAGGACTTAAGACTCCTGTGACCTGAATGACTGAGAACCTACAGACCTATTTTTATGGGATTGTTTTGATAATATTAATAATGATAATAGCACAAGCCTTATCCATCAAGTATAAGGCTGGATTTTCAATTCAAATCATTAAGATGTGATTGAAGCGCAGGCTCTCAAGTTTAATTCCCTGGATTTTACAAACACATTACATTAACTGTTTGGGAAGTACGACCTTTTTAAATGTATAGTCTCCCATTTTCAGTGGATAAAAAATAATTAGCATAATTACTGAATGTATATTTAGTACAGAAAGAGGGGGTAAGAGATGACAACAAACAGTAAATATATCACTGCCCAAGATTTAAGAGTATCCCAAAGCCATAGCTCTACTTATGGTCTTACACTTTCTCTGTCATTCTGTCCAATGGCGAAGACACTGCTTCTTTCTGCTTAACATTAACCAGCTGTATTCTATTTTTCATGAGACTTTATGAGACATGAGCATGTTTCATTTGTTATAAGATGTGTTGTAACTTGGGCAATCCCAAAATCTACATTCCTTAAGCTCAGCCCTGATTCAATTATATCTGTATCTTTTTTTCTTTTTTTTGCATGATCTTATTATGGTTACAGTTTCCCTGTGTGAAACTTCTCATGCATTTTCTTTTACCACACCCTCAATTCAACGAGTGCATTCTGTCCAGGCACATCTACTCATTTCCTGTCCTTCTAACTTTCAAGATTCCTTGCTTTTCCTTTTTTGTTTCCATTCATGCTTCCTCCGTATTCATGCACTTGGCCTTCCTCTCTTTCACTATGTTTTACAGCTTAGTTTATAAACAACAAGCTGAGTGGACAAATGCAAGGTATGTCGTAAGATTGGACTAGGGCAGAGGTGGGCAACTCCAGGCCTCGAGGGCCGGTGTCCTGCAGGTTTTAGATCTCACCCTGGGTCAACACACCTGAATCAAATGATTAGTTCATTACCAGACCTCTGGAGAACTTCAAGACATGTTGAGGAAGTAATTTAGCCATTTAAATCAGTTGTGTTGGATCAAGGACACGTCTAAAACCTGCAGGACACCGGCCCTCGAGGCCTGGAGTTCCCCCACCCCTGGACTATGGGTGGGGGAAAGTTTGTTGAAGTCTTAAAAAAAAAGAAAAACACACACACACACACACACACACACAAAAAAAAAAAAAAAAAAAGAACAAAGGTAGCTGCATTCTTATCATTTCACAGCATCCTTTATAGAAACATACATAACTCAGACTGGTTACTGTTTGTCATAAAAAATGCAAAGCCTCTTTTTTACTTGCCTTAAAGACGTTATACAAAGTAGCAAAGCTGTTTTATTCCATTACTAAATCTAAGTGCTAAATCTGTGTGTGTGTCTGTGTGTGTCTGTGTGTGTGTGTCCACAGGCATTTCAAATTGAAACCAGATATTTATCCGACACAACTGTGATTTCTCTTAGTTTTCATCCACAAAGTGCACTTGTGAGGCGATTTCTGCTCTTTAAATTTCATTTAAAAACTCTTTGGTCTATCGCTTTGTCTTGTCAGATGAAGCAAGCATCAGTCTAACATTTCATGCATGTTCAATGAGCACTGACAGTCTGGTCATTTCCGTCTTCCTGCTTTAAGGGTACAAGTGTGGTTTGTCTAAGACACAAACAAAGCACTTGAAGCACTAGGAACCATCTTCTACGTATACATCGCAAAAACCACACATCATTTTAAAACTCGAGTGATCTTAACCTGCTTACCAGTAACCACAATACATTTAAAACTATCTGTATGTAGCACACCACTCCACGATTTCTTTTTCCTAATGTCTGAGCGCTGGCAGCCTTTCAATTGATGACTAATACCCATATAAATGGGAATACAGAGAGTTAGCAATTCCAACAACCCAAATGAAATTAGGTGTCCAACAAGTGGAGCCGTTTTTTGGCAGACTCTTGAGGCTCATGCATTGTTGGCATTATTACATGATGGGATTGCACAGAAAGAGTCTTTGCTGCCAGATCTGCCTGGATAATTTTACTCATATAGCCTTTGTAGAGATCTTGTTTTTTTTTTACCATATGTACATTATGTGCTATTTTATCTTAGACAGGTTTATCTTGCTTTACATATTTCTCTATAAGAAAGAGAGCAAACAGTCAGCAGTGTTACATTAAGCTGAAAGATTTGCGTGGGAGTGAGAGCCTGCATGATTAACTGACTGGGCATATGGGCTGACATTAGCAGTATGGGTGTTGGCTGGGAAACCACAAACAGTGCATTTCACGATAAAGATAAAACTAAAAGTTTCATTTTCTACTTTGTTCCACTGCGCTGCTTATGGGTCACCAAAGTGCATATGCTACAGGTTTTATATCAGAACAGAAAGCCCAGAACTAACGGAACACAAGGCCATTACTAATAACACATCATGAGGTCAAATCAATATAACTTGTATAGCCCAAACTCACAAGTTTGCCTCAAAAACACTTTAAAATCTCTGCAGCATGGAAAACTATTTGCCTTTAGACCATCTGGAGGAGGAACACAGGAGGCGTCCATCTGCTTGCAGAGACATTCATGCAACAGACTGCAGATGTACAGAGCAGTCATACTATACTGTATTCCACTCAGCATGTGAGTAAAAGGAAACACCCAAACCACAGTTCAAAGCTCCTATCACACCTGCACACCGTGTACTTACATTGTCATTGCATCCTTTGTTGTCCTCATATTTTGTCTCTATGTGGATGGAAAACTTGGGCAGGAACGAGCACTGTGGATTAAGAAAGAAAAAAGATGCTTAACCACTTGTAAAGACAAATTCATCAACTAATGTCCTTAACAGAAGCGGTGTTGCTTTTATTATTCTTCTGCATTCCAAAGCTGAGCAAAAACAGAAGCAACGAGCTTATGAAGTCTGTTCTTCATGAGGCTAACATATTCATACGTGCCTCGCTGTAACACCTCTCAAAGTGCTTTTATGAGCACCGTGTCTGAGTTGGGAAGGTTTTTTTCTCCATTTGTATGTTTATCACTGTATAGTTTAAAATGAGCTGTAACAGTGCAGTACTTAAATCTCCTTGTCAAAAGTGACAAAAAACAAGACAATTTTGCTAGCCTGCTTAAAAACTCATTTTGCATGGGTGTATTTGCACTGACTCATACATAAGCACAGTACGCTCCCACACATGCACATAGACAATATCGAGCATTCCTTCGCTGTCACAACATTGTCCTCTTTCCCCGTTTATCCCCTCACCCAAAAGTGTCGTGACTCACGCTACTGACATTTCTCCCTCTGCATAACAGAAGCCCTATAGCTAAGCCTAATCACATTCATATGTTTTAAATGATGTATCAAGGTTAATCATGGGTCACAGAGGCCGTTCTGATTATTGGGGAAAACTTAGTGCGTGTGTGTGTGTGTTTGTGTGTGTGGTTGCTATGTAAGTTGTTTTGATCATTGCAGAGATAAACAAACCCTTCTGACAGAACTCAGCTGCCACCACTGTACTGCGGCTACGCTGCATACAGCAGAAGACTGCATAATAAGTAATCGGAAAATTCTTTAATATGTAAATTTTGGCATTTTTCTACCATTTGACATGTTACAAGCAGTCAGATGTTTGAAATGAAAGACGAGCAGACACAATTTAGAGCAGGGGTGTCAAAGTCATTTTACACTGTGGGCCGCATACAGCTCACTTTGATCTCGAGTGCACCAGACGGCACGAGTAAAACTATGTAATAAATTGCTAAAGCTACTAAAAAAAGTGCTGAAATTTTTGTTAACTCCGGGAAAATGTTTCCCCCTGTGAACTCACTGTAAAATACAAACAAACAAACAATCAAATTGTTGTCATTGTTTATGTATTACTTGTTTACTTTGGTCTAGTATGAATTTCAGTGGCAGGGAGAGGTCTAAATCAACAGGAAAAGGGAAAAATCTATGCAATTCTTCACAATTTCCAAAGTTGTCCAGTGGGCCGGAGTTGAGTCTCTGCTGGGCCTATTATTAAGTACACAATACTATTACACAATACAATACTATTTTTCTATGTGCTATTAATTAAAAGAAATGGGGAAAAAAGATCAGTTCCCTTGGTCTTTGTTTGAAATCTACCGGTGAGGTAAACATAAATGTTTGCCCCTTCTATGATATTCAATTAGCTCCTAATATTTCCACAATAATATTCCACAATGATTGAGGATACTTACAGTGTATTCTTCAGAACAATGCATGAGGTGACATCGGGTCAAAGCCATGGGAGAACACAAAAGAAAGCAAGTTTGTTACACAACATTAAAGAATATAAGTGAAGGCTACAACATATAAAAAATGTCTGTCAAATATCTGAAAACCCAAATCATCCCTCCTCACTAGAGTGTGTGTTTTCATTCCCTTTAATCCAGGGGTGGGGGAACTCCAGGCCTCGAGGGCCGGTGTCCTGCAGGTTTTAGATGTGTCCTTGATCCAACACAGCTGATTTAAATGGCTAAATTAGCTCCTCAACATGTCCTGAAGTTCTCCAGAGGCCTGGTAATGAACTAATCATGTGATTCAGGTGTGTTGACCCAAGGTGAGATTTAAAACCTGCAGGGACACCGGCCCTCGTGGACTGAGATTGCCCACCCCTGCTTTAATCTGTCCTCATCATCTTGTAACACCTCTTTTTAATGATCAGAATCATTAAAGCATCACAGAAATGTTCTGTTCTGGCCACTGTGCCTCTGATCTTTGGACTCCTGATTACTGCTTGCTCCTAATATTGGTAATATTGGCTTATTCCACCGCTGTGCTCAATGCGGATAAAAAGCACTGGCGGCTGTAAGCATGTAACTATATGCAGATTTAAACGTGGTCACACGTGAATGAGTGACATGTTCATACTTTTTTTACATAGTTTTGTGTTTTGCTACCAAACTGAAACACTGGCAACCAGAAAGCTGCAACGCTGTCACTGATGTAACATCCCATTCTGGTTGACCTTGAATGTTGCGTGGAGGCATTAAGGGCACTCAGGAACTTACAATGTCTGCAGTTTGCTTTTTGACTGAAGATGCTGTCCCATGTAAATGCCATCACCTTTTATAGAGTTTAAGATTGCACTTTATTGATCAACACTGAAAATCCTCCCTCATCTTTCATCTATGGCAGTCACCGACCTTTAACACTGAATTAGCATTTTGCTCAAGTTGCTATAAAAGCTCTTATTTCCAAAGTCACTGCATCCAGCTCATGACCACCGTGCCCAAATCTGCTATAAGCCTTAATGTGGTGAAACCTCCAAATGTCCTTCAGAGATTACACATGGAGCTGCTGGAATCTGACCATAAATTATGACTTAGGTTGCATAATAACTTTGATGGCTCTGACCACTTATTCGCTTTTTCTTACAGTGCTGTGCAAAAGTCTTGATCCACCTCATTTCTTTATATATTGTAAGGAAAATGGGAAATAGGTACAGATGCCAGAGTTCAAAGAGAGAATCCACACAGCCACACATGCATGGGATTAGGTTACGTAGGTATTCTAAATTGGCAATGAGTGTGAATGATTGCCGTGCGATAGAGCCACAGTGTGCCCCACCTCTCACCATATGGCAGCTGGGATATGCCAGCACCTGACGAATGGAAGCTAAAAAGAGAGTTTCTACAATTCTAACTAGCTTGAAATGCGATATTTGGTATAACCACAGCACAGCCTGAACTCTCTTAGGTAGGTTTTCTTGTAATTTCTTTAAGTAGTCTTCAAAAAAAGTCCTCCTGGCTTCTTGACAGCCATTCAAATCTCTCCTTTGCATGTTTCTGCCTTTAGTTCTGTTTTCTGTTAAGCTGATCCCACACTGCTTCAATAATGTTGAGGTCCAGGCTAATTTCTTTGCCTCAAACTTCAACTTTTCTGGGGACTTTTTATGAATCTGTAACAAACCACTAACCTGCGATTTTAATGAAAGTCTCCTGGCTGCAGATTTTAACTGGCACTGCTGCCTCAGACTGTGTTACATCTACAGGGGTTCATATAATCTTTCACAACTAATTAACAGATCAAGTCATCCAAATCTCAAATACTCAGAAAAATTGCTGCTTTAAACGTATACGCTGCATGAACATTTCTTTATTGGTCTTTCTGGAAATTGTATCAGTCGGAATGGAAAAAGAAGGCTTTTAAATATGCTGCTCCCTTTTTCTGGAATAATCTGCAGACGGACCTGAAACTGTTAGAGCTGGTTATGATGGATAAGTTTGAGTCCAATAAAAATTTGAGGCAAGAAATTATTTAAATAATGTGTTAATGCAAATGATTTGGATGTTTGTGTTCACCTGCACCGAATGTCGATTGTATTTGTTTCTTTACTTGTGTTACTTTTGCTGTAATTTCAGCTTTCTTTGGGCTCTCAGTGACTTTTACCTACATTAAAAAAAGGATATATGCTTTTGCACAATCGATTAAAACTGTCCATTAAAGATTCACAATCTTGGACCAAATTTTATCTCCAAGCTTCTTAAACCTTTATATCTTCTTTTCACACTCCTCCAGTTTACTTAAAACATGCAGCCAAGTGTTTATAGTAGCTGGCGAGTCCTGAGAAGCTGACCTTTAAAAAAATATTGTGCTTACAATCTGACTGTAGTTCTAGGCTTTAAACACAGAGTATTAAGAAGGCAAAAGTAGGCCTCCTTCAGTTACAACAGCTAACTCAATTCTTGATATAGCATGAGCTGTGAACAGCATGACATCCTGAGAAATACTTTTAGATGGTTTACTTACCGGTTATGGTGTAAGGGTAGTAGTTCCATGCCTTCTCTGTTACATAGAAGATTTTAGGAACCACTGCTCGAGCCCAGCTGGGTAATTTACTGCAGAGAGGCATTGAGAGAGACAAAGACAGATGTGGAGCGCGACTGTGAGCTTGTGTTAGTGAAGGAGGGAAGGAGGTTGAAAGATTGAAACTGCTTCCTTTGGCACAGCAATCATCAAAAACTTGTTTTACGCATGAAAGGAAAATGGACTCGCAGAATAAAACAGTTGAATAAAAGAGTGCTTCTGTAAAGCTTTGATTGAGGGGAGTACAAATGGCAGCTTAGGATCTTCAGCCACTCTAATGTAATAAATGAAACCAAAAGACCAACAAAAGAACATACGGACAAAAAAAATGTTATAACAATTTATTCTGCTGATATAAATGTGGTCTATAAAGGAGCGCTCTCTTTTATATTTATATATATATATATATATTTATATATATATATATATATATATATATATATATATATATATATATATATATATATATATATATATATATATTTATATATATATATATATATATATATATATATATATATATATATACACACAGTTAAACACATTCATTCCAAGGATGGCTGAAGCAGTTGGGCTTTAAGGACCTAAAGGGACCAAAAGACACATTAATGGCTGCAATGAGGAAGGAACAAGTGGTGCCTTCCCTTCTTCTCGTGAGCTGTGCAGCAACATAATTGATAATAATTTTATTTCATGACATTTCAACAATTCAAATCCTCGACACTGACGGATAACTTATTCCGACTTGAAACATCTCACAGCTTTGTTTCACTAATGTATTAATCTGAGTTAATAAAGCTACTTCTGGCTAGGGCTGTTCGATATAATGATATATATCGGATGACGATATAAAAACGTCTATCGTTTCATTTTACGCTATCGTTTGTTTCGTGGTGTCGCAAAATAAACTGTTTACGGCAATATTTTTTCAGCGTTTTGATGGTCACTGTAGTGGCTATATTAATTTCTTAAAGTTCTCTCTTTCTCTTATATTTAATATAACCACACTCCGGACGGACAAGCGCCTGTTTTTATGCGTTTTGGTTCGCAACAACGACGGTAACACCATCGCGTGTCCGCTTGTTTATGTTCCACATAAACCTTTCACAATAAAGCTCAAGATCCTGTTGAGACTTTTCAAAATAAACTGAATCACGTGAAAGAGCAGATTATTTACGGATGAGAAATAAAAAAGAGCCACCAGGTGCTAAAAAATAAACCTTAGACTCAAACGTTAGAACAGGCTTTTCCCCGCAGCACGCCGTGTAATAAATACTCACAAAGAAAACGGCGGCCGTTACAACTTATGTCTAAAAATGTATCGTTTCATGCATCGGTTAAAACACTCGACTCCAGCTACATGACGCGCAGCTGGAAACACTTCCCGCAAGTCGAGCTGCCCGAGATTCACAGAATTTACAGAAAATGTTACATTTTTGTGATTTATATCGTTATCGGGACGGTAGAATTCTTATATCGGGATATGAGATTTTGGTCATATCGCACAGCCCTACTTCTGGCTTTTCCCCCTTTTTCACAAGGAATCAGCAGGAAGCTTCTCATGCAGGTTAAATTATGTCAAGGTAGTGTCATACTTATCCCACAAACAAAATAGTCATATAAACTCTCAAAAATTTCTTAAATATTGCACTATTTATTAGTTGTAGCCGCAGATATATGAGTTTTCTGAGCCTGAAAGCACTTTGTTGAAACTTTTAATCTCTGTATCATCCAGCATGAGGTCACTGTTTCAGTACTCGACCAATATGTGTATTCGGGAGACTTATTAATGCATGTCTGTGCTTGACATTCACTTTTCTTCGATTATGTACTTTGGAAAGCCGCCACCTACTTTGACTGACATACTCTCCAAAACAGGACAAAAATGGCACTCCGTGAAATACGTGACTGCTGTGAATAAAAAATTTGTGAATGCTGCCAGATATTCTCTCTCTCTTCCAACAAAGAGACTGACACCCCTCCTACACCTCCATCTGTTGAGTTCTCCTATTCCATCCTTCTTCTTCTTGTAAAGATCTTTGCCAGCCCATGTTGCCAAACGTGCAAGCGTAATCGATGCCTGCTTTATTTATTTCTTTTTTTAAAAAAGCATCCCGGTTTATCTGAACGCATCTGAGGAATGGTAACAATTGTTCATAATCAATCAACTTTAACAATAGTAATAATAATAATAATAATAATAATAATAATAATAATAAACAAGGAAAACAGTATTCAGGCCAAATAGTAAAGTACTGTGCGAAGCAGATTGTGAGGGCTAATGAGGCGGTTAAAGTGTGACAGATTGGCAGATTGATTCCCTGCTGGTGACTTAAAGTTAATGTTTACTTGTTGCAGCTCCAGATGGATGGCCAGTTAAGGTAAACAGAACAGTAGTTAACTATAGTAAAGTTATGTTGTTGATTCTATACAAGCCTAACTTCCATCCATACAGTTTCTTCTGCCATACTTACCAAGTTTATACAAAGAACATCATTAAAATATAACAATATTACTTGTGGATTAGTTTTTTTTTATGTCTTCTGGTCAATTTGATATCTCAAGAACGCCTGAAGGGAATTTTATTGCATTTGGCAGTAGAGCCAAACCAAAACACAAACAGACTTCCCCAACAATGGTTTTGTTTACTTATTTATTTACATGTTTACACTGTTGGGTTCTGCTGAGATTACCCAGGTTTGTGTGTTTGTTTGTTTTAAGGCAATAAATTAAGAATGTGAAAGCACATCAGTTGTTTTCCATGATTATGCACCACTTACTATCTAGTAAGAATTCCTTAATAATTTTTTCACTACAAATATTATAAGACAGAGATATAAAAGGCAGCTTGAGTGGTTGACAGAGGAACGCAGCTGTTATTTCCATTGAGAAGTGAGGGTTTCGAATTAAACCACAGGGATGTTCATTATCAATATGTGGAGCTTTTGAATTCTGCCAAACGCAGACACACATTTACGCATTCATATATTTCACTCCATCAAAATGTCAGCTGCTGTGGAAAGGTTAGTGTTTTCTAGATCTCCATCTAACTGCAAATGCAAACATCCATCAAAGCTGAGAGTTTAAGTGTTTAGAATACATTTCTGTCCCTCTTTTTTCTCCTTGCCTGAATGACAATTTTGTTGTTGCGCATGAATGAACTGCTCTGAAATGAGTAAAATGAGTAGATATTGGCAAAATTTTTGTGAAATTTTGCCAATAACAGTAAGTTAAAGAACTGCTCCACCTTAAAGTATGAATGAAGATTATAGCCTAAGGCAGGGGTGGGCAATCTCAGTCCACGAGGGCCGGTGTCCCTGCAGGTTTTAGATCTCACCTTGGGTCAACACACCTGAATCACATGATTAGTTCGTTACCAGGCCTCTGGAGAACTTCAGGACATGTTGAGGAGCTAATTTAGCCATTTAAATCAGCTGTGTTGGTTCGAGGACACATCTAAAACCTGCAGGGACACCAGCCCTCGTGGACTGAGATTGCCCACCCCTGGCCTAAGGTCTTTTTTTGTACAAAGCAACTGTTGCCTTTCATTTCTGTTTAAACAAAGCTCCAAGCAAGTGTCTTCCTGAACACTGTTGCTCAAAATACTCAATTTATCTATATAAATTTCTAGTTCAATACAAAGCAAAAAAAAAAAAACGACTGAAAATATCTGAATGGAGATCCAGACGATCTCTGTATGCTGCCTTTGCCTTCTTCATTTCCTCTGCAGAGCAGAGGTGTGCTAACTCAACATAATTAGTTCCCTGGCATAGCGAATGCTGACACGGGTATTTGTGCTCAGACAAATGGCCTACAGCATCTCTGCCTTCTTCCATTTTCTCTCTCTTGACCTTGTTTAGGCTCTGTCATATTTTTTTCCGCAAAAAAATTTCCACCTTTTCATTTTTTAATAATGTATTTCTTGCTAACTTTCATTTTAATTTGTAATAATAATTATATATATTTAAATGACAATTCATTATAACAAATAAGTAATTAATCATTCATTAAAATAAAAAAAAGAACAAAAATACTGCCAGTCTTGTCATTAAACAACCAAAGATACAATGAATGGAGTTGATGCTTCTCGATGCTTCTCGATGCAGAGGCCATTGTGATTAGATTGTACATCTTTGCCTCAGACAAACAAGCACAATTTTAGGTCTAATAATTTTTTACCGAATTACCTGAAATTACCACATCCTGCAAGCACTCGCGTCATCGGGAAGAAATGCTGTAAATATAAGCAAATAGTTCATCACCAGGAAACACTGCAAGCGGTGTTTAGGCAATTTGAAGTATTTCTTGTTAAACTATATCACGATTTTAACCCCTGCATTGCTTTTTTTTGGACTGACTGCATTTAGGAACAGGGAATTAGGTCCCAGGTGGCGAGAATAGCCTTTAAAACAACAATCCCACAAGCATTTGGCTTTCTGGTAAACTTCTACAAAGTTTAGTTCTGCCAGTCAGTGTGGGAAGTTTTTGATTCATTTTGATTCATTGCATTCACTGAGTAGTCTTTTCTGTAAATATTCAACCATAGGGATTGAATTTGTTCTTTCCATTTCTTTTGAAACAAACAAACAAAATATGTTCTGTGGGCAAGAAGATTCTGCCAGAGAAAGACAGCAAACAGAAATGTTCAGGAACTGGTTGGAGACCAAATGAAAATTAGATTAGATTAACGGTGGCCAGCATGTAAAAGTAGCCCACACACTACTAATTAATCACATGTCGGGCATTCAACTAGCAGGAAAATATTCCACTGACCTGCTGAGGTAGACTCGTTTCTCTGTGTACTGTCCTTGGCCATGTGCCGGGTCTTCATACGGTTCGTTCTGGACAACCTCCACGCCTTCCCCTCGATCGCTCTGCTCATGGCTGTGTTTACTGATCATGTACAGCTGCCCAATCCGGTACTAAAAGACAAAACGCACAGACAGGGTGAGTTCACACTCCGAAGCAACCAAAACTGTGACAGAATCAGAAAGAAACACTGATAACAAAAGATTTCACCGAAAAAAGTTCATCCACAGTTAAATTACAAATGAAAAGGTGCGCCAGTCGTATTTTATTTTTTATTTCTAAAAGCAAATATTCAGTTGATAATGTCATAACACCATTACCAGAATCTAATAACACTAACAAAAAGTACAAGAAAAAAAATCCACAGTTTGTGATTCACTAATGACACCTAAAAAAGAGCCTCGAACTGTGCTTCACTAACTGCATCCTTGACTCTAATTTGCTGTTAGAAGTTAACAGGGCATCAAAGCACCCATGCTAACAGCAAACTTGGCTTATACACTTCTACACCTTTTGATGCACAAGTTACCTCAGTAATACGTGCATGGCACTTTTTTTTCTGTGGATTTTAGCACTGTAGATCACCTCAGAGAAATGTTACAAGATGAAGCAGATAAATACACTCTCTTAATCCATTAGCCTTAACATTTTTAATTTTATAACTAATTAATAGCACATGCTATAGTATTGCGTGGTCTGTGGTTTCAGTCTGTTGCCAGGTGGCTGATAGGCAACATGAGGACATCCTAATATCTGATATAGATAAGAACCTTCAGGGCCTAAGATGTAGCTACGTATCAATTTGGGTTGCTCAACTCCTGCTCATGTGGGACTTTCTGGGCAACAACCAGACAGGGACTATGTTCTAGTAAGATGACTTCAAGAATTTCTACAAAGCTAAAATTCTAAAAGAGTAATTAAACTGTGACTGAAGAGACACTTTAGTCAATCACAAAGTAAAAATTATATGTTTATGCAACAATGAATTCCACCTGCTTATCTTGCAGTCAACAATCGTTGTGTATTTACTGCATTTAATGTTACTCCTGATTTCACTGAAAGCAAACATAGGAAACAAAGTGAAGTCTCAGATGCTTCTTCTGCAATAATGGATCTCTGTACAAAGGTAAAAATTGCTGTTGTATGGCAAAGCAACTTCTGTTCTATAGAACATGACTCTGCAGCACACTGGAACGTTTTCAATTAATCAAATAAGTGTAGCTATGCATTAATCCAAAGCATTGTTCTGTGTAAAAAGACAAAAAAGGAGAAAGACTGATTTTTAAAGAGGAGGTCAAGAGCTGAGTGTGAGAGAAAGACTGAAGAGGATCAAAGGATGGCAAATCAAAGAGATACAGAGGATACAGACAACTGTAAATTCTAGAGTGATTATAATTAAATGAATAAGGAAACATAAAGGTGAGGCATAAACAGTCTGAGCTCTTCACTAAGAGATACTAGCTTCACAAAAGATTAAAAAGCAGGAAAGTTTGCCCTGGTAAATCAAATTAACCATATTTCTGTGGATTCAGCTGACCTTTTCCAGCCTCAGCTGTTAGCTAAGCTGTGATGTCCTGTCGAGGGAAAATGAGAGGTGCTCAGATAGTCGCCCAAACAAGCTCCCAGCAGGGCTCTAAATTTTCTTTCTTTCTGTTTTTTTTTTTTTTAATAAACAGGCATAAAATAAAATGACATGAAACAGTTATATTAAACCCCTAAAGTTATTAGTGCATACCTTTCTGAAGAATGCAAAACCAAGCAGTCACAAGAGATTTCATCATGGAGGCTTTGCGTGTGTGGTTTTTAGAAAGTTAACTTTCTCACTCACGTGATGAATATTTAACACGGAAGATTTTCTAGTTCGTTATTTCCAGGCCGCCATATTTAGTCAAATACAGTACATATGTACTTGCACACAATACCTCAAAGTAGCTGCATGGGGGTCAAATAATATACATACAACATATTATGTTAGTGTGAGTGTATATTTATGACTTAATTAGCCCAATTATCTAATAGTCTGGTGAAAACATAAAATACAACACCATGTTATTATGGCTTTACAAACATGTTAATTCCCTGAAACTAATAAGTCTAAGTGTCCTGCTGAGGAGAGGTGATGGTCATTGTTATGCTTAACAGAGCTTTCAGTGGCCAATAGAGCCTCAGGGACAAGAGTGTAATCATCTGAAAAATAGACACTCCCACCAGAGCAGGACACATACGCAGAGTAGGACACAGATGATGAATTAGTATAGCTTTTGATTAGTTCTGATTAAGCGTGGGCCACGAGGAAAGAAAAAATCCTCCCTTTTGAATTTTAAACACTTGAAACCCTCATGTAATGCTATCGATTTAATGAAAAGAAGACTGTCTAAGATCATGATACATGATGTCATCAACAGGGGCAGAAAGCCACATAAATATACGTAAAACATGTAGGCACATAGGTAAGGCACACAATAAGCCTATTTTACATACATTTTCTGTTATGACACCAAAAGCACAATTAAATAGAGTGCTTTTGTTGAATGAAACCTGACATAATGTGTTTCCCGTGGTTACATTCCTTAGCTATATCACTTTTTCCCCCCATGCATTCATGCAATCTATGCATTAAAGGTCACAGGCACAGCTGCATCACCTTGGCTCTGCATCCTCTGTGGTGGACTAGTTTCACTGTGAAAGTAACACAATGACTCACATCCTTTGTGGCTGTTTGGTCCACACACTGCTCTGGGCAATGATATGTATTTGTTGTTTCACACAGATAGAAACATGCATGCATGCACGTACATTACATCCGTGAACACACACACACACACCATGCACACATACCAACTAACCATAAAGACAGTTGTCTAAGCACAACACTAGCAGAGTGGAGATCTGGAAACAGAAGCAGACTACAGTCAAAAATTAAGACGTACGGGCATTCTCCCTCCTTCCACTGGCCAAATCAAAGCCAAAATGAAGTGAATTTTATTTTAGCAAAAAACAAAAAAACAAAAAAAACCAAACCTCTGTATTCAACATAACACACACTGGCTCAGACGGATGGTTTTGGTTAAACACTCTAACCTAGACTACAGTTTAAGATTCCTCATAAAAACTTGAAACGAGATGAAGCTAAGTTTAAAAAAGTATTCCAACCACTACTACTGCAGCACTGATAAACAGTAAGAAAAAAAATGCCTTGTACTGCGTTGCTCTCACATTAAAGCCAAAACAGTAATAATTATGTATAAATCATAGTTTCACAAAAAAACCTTCCTCTCCAACATCTCAATTTACAATAATACCACATTTCACATTTCAATTCAATTCACTTTCAATTTTCAAAGTACTGGTACTGCACAGTTTTTGAATTTCAGTGAGCCATGAGGAGAGACAGGCCAAGCAGTGAACCAAACACCATGTGACATTTAATTCATTACATAACATACTATGGTCAATGCCTCAGATACAGCTCACGTAATTAGTGTTAAATGGACTGGCATTTAGATAGCACATTTCTAGTCTTGCTGACCACTCAGAACTCTTTTACACTACAAGTCATTTTCATACACATTAACACAGGATTGCATTTTATGACATTTTTAAGTCATAAAACACTGGTTCAACACTTGCTGAAGAACAGCAGATATGTTGAGGTTGGTGGAATTGAACCGGCAACATTCCAACATTCTGATTAGTAGGCTATCTGCTCTTACCTCCCGAGTCACCGTCGCTCATTTGGAGTTGGGTTTCTTGTTACCTACTGAAAGTTACAGCCAATATTAAATCTCTATTTAGCTCTGGAAATATATGATTCTAACTGTTCATGCAGCTCAGCACTAACAGCTGCACGATGTCCATCAAATAGCCAAAGTTGCTTTCACCTGACAACAGTAATAATATAGTGAATGTAATGTAATGAAACAAACAAAAACTAAGCTGATAATAATCACAACACGTAGCCATTTTAACAGCAACTTACATCTAAAAAGCACCACTGCTGCTAAGCCCACTTTAGCAGCAGCGGTGCAGAACCCACTAAAAAGTTCAGTGAAGTTCAATGAAGTTCAGTGAGTTCAGTCTAGCACAGGGCTGTCATGTTGCAAGATTATGAAATTCATCAGGCATAGGACATTTTCTGCACTCACAGCATACCTTCAGGACATTTTGACATCAGGCTCGGTCCTGAAATAACCCGTGTACAGTGTAGTGCTCTGTACTGCACAACCTCTACTGAAGTCCTGAAATGCATAGCCAACCTTCAAGTGTTATGCAAGGGCAGGCCTATTCAATCTTATGTAAACAGCACTTAGGCATTTATTTCCTTGGTTATAACACTTAAACGAGTCAATGGTTTCATTTACTCTGCTTGTAATATGTTGACTTTCAGATAGCTCAGTCACAGACAATAAATCTGTCATGGACCATGTGTATACACCGTGATAGACTAGCTACCTGTCCAGGCTGTACCCTGGCTCTTACTCTATGACATCTGGGATAGACTCCAGCGCCGCCGCAACCCTGAATCGGTTAAGCAATGAGAAAACAGCTGACTAGATGGAATGTCCATGGGATCAGCAGTGACAATGGAAACTATATGAGTTTTTGGGCTATAGAATACTTTGTTTGTGTTAATTTATTATTACAGCATATACCCAAAGCTGAATCATCTAAAGTTATTAATTACATCAAGTTCTTACATCACTGTCAAGAAGCCATTACAGTAACATCCAAGGCTAAATGCATGTTATTTTTGCATCATGTCAGTTTTGTCATTGCCTGCTTTATTAATAAAAGCTCACCTCTTCAATGAAGTCTCAAAAGCTTCTAAAAACAGCTCTGGGCTGTGGGAGAGATCCAGCCTGATAAGTTAAGAGCTACTGTAAATAATGCATATGCACTCCATTGCTTTCCTGTGCGCCACACAAAAACCCAGTGAGGTGAGTAGTGTCAACTGAAAGACACTGCAGAGGCAGAGGACAAACTAAGGGGAGCGTCACAAAGATATCCGGAGTTTTGTGAGTAATGACAAATTAAAGTAAATGCAAGTGAGGTACTGTCACCTTGAAATAAAAGCTTTGAACACAAGTGTGACATCATCTTAATTCACTATTCATTTAGAGAGGACATGTCCTCGTCCATTCATTTTGACATTGATGAGTTTTAGTGGCCTTCTAAAAATATCAAGGACTAGCATACGTCATCTTGCCCTCTTTTGTGGGTCAGTGTGATGATTTTAAAATATTAAAAAAAACACCACACCATTAAAATCCTCAATCACGAAGAAGCCAAAAAGAGGCTACCCAGTACACCGAAAGGTTTGAACAGCAACAACAACAAAAAAAGAATAAAAAGGTCTTGTACTGATTAGTTCAGTAACCTGCTATTTTCTCCCTTTGGAGTAATCACTTCTGTGAAAGCTGTTCTGTTGAGTTACACTCACTCTTTCCTTTTTCTGGAAATCTTCGCAGCGTGATCAATCATTTAGCTTTATGACACAGCTGGCCAGTGCTTGCCTTGCCTTTATTTGATTTGTCCGATAACAAGGCACTCTGGTTTGTTGTTGCTCATTAATCAATAATAATAAACTAGAGTGTGTTGTCATCATCGCCCCCAATTACGAGGTCCTGGGCTAGTTCACTGAAACCCAAATTCACAAACTAAGATGACTACATTCTTACGGATGTGAGATGAACCAACTACGGTATCTTGCTTGAGTGCCTGTATGTGCAAACTGCATAATCATCCCTAAATTTCCATGTAAGGCAAAGTGTTGATGACATTGATGTTTAGGGTTGCAGAATTAATCTAATTTAATCTCAATTATTTGGCATTCTACAATTAAATGAACATGATCAACGAATATTGGAAATCTGCCAATAAAAAATCATGCATGTGCCATTTACAAATGTCCCCTTGAAGTTTCCTGAATGTCGTATGAACACTACATCACAAAAACGGATAGTCAACAAATGATACCACTTAATTATGAATCATTATTAATTAATGTCTTTTGTCCCTTCTCCCTCCACTCAACCCAACCAGTTGTAGCATATTTCATCCTGTTAAAAGGGAGTTTTTCCTTCCCACTGTTGCCAAAGTGCTCACTCAAAAGTGGCTGTCTGATTGTTGGGTTTCACTGTATTATTGTAGGGTTATTACCTTACAGTGTCCTCGGGATTCCCATATGCTTGTTTGCCATTCACCTAGGGACCATTTTTGATCAGAGGACACCACAAGGGTTACGGGGCTCGAGGTAACTGTTGTTGTGATTTGGCGCTATAAAAATAAAACTGAATTGAACTGAAATTGAATAATGTACCATCGACACAAAAACCAAATATCTGGCATAGCAGATAGCGGAGACTTTGTCCCTTGAACTTGATCGACGTTATTGGAAAGTTAGTTGTGTTTGCACCACAAAGCAACACAACTAACTCGTTCAACTACCTGTAAACAAACCACAAAATGGCACTATAATGAAGGCCAAAACAAACAATACAAAGGCTGCTAACATGAATCAATCCAACATCAGCTCAGGTGTCCATAAGAGCAAGCCTGTAGAGCACGTCAGCGTATCCATCAAGCTGACAAAGACGCACTGAAGTCACCGATGCAACTGCATTCCATATAGTGACCAATGAAGGAAAAATAGTCAACACAATGGGCAAAAGTTATGTTATATCTTAATGGATATATTATAACTTTTGAAAAGTAGCGATATCTGCACTGAACATAGTAGGAGACATATAGAAGTATATACAGCCATTGAATACTTTGCTATGAGTTTTATTTACATCCATAAGCTACAAAGAATGGAGTGACAGACATTATTTTGGTGGTTCTTTCATCTAATGTAAAAGAATAATAACACAAATATCTAGAGGGGAATCATTGCTGTGAAATAATAAAATCACTGTCATTGATATGAAGTTCTTAATTATAAAATATGAGGAGTCATTTAGCCCTAAAACATCTAGCGCTAATTTGCATTCAGCATGTCTGAGCTCACCCTCAGAAAAATACTATTATCACTTGATTATCACATAATTTCAAATATGCATTCTTCTTTTTTTTTCCTCCCTTTCCCCCATCTTACTTATGCTTCACTTTTCTTCTGCCAACTTATTGCCTTAAAGAAATAACAAAAGCTTTGTCCAAAGTTGCAATATCTAAAGACACCATAAACAGAAATCCCTCATTAACCAAAAAAGGAGTACTACTGCTACCAGTCCTAACGGCTTAGTGTCTAGACTCAGACATGCTTCTGCAGTGGCAATACTGATAAAACGGTTGATCCTTGTATCGTCTGTTGCTGAGAGCGATTGGGAGTGGACATCGGATAATGAGGGAGAAAGATAAAAGAGAAGAAGGGGGAAAAAAGGGGGAGGGATTATTGAAGTAAGGGACAGGGAAGGGATAGGGAGACAGCAGAAAAGGAGAGAGGGGGTATGATTAGCAGTGTATGTCACTGTTTCCAGGCCTCTGCATACAGAGTAGAGGGAACTGAAATGAACGAGAGCAATAAATAAAGGCCGACCAGAATGGATTGGGGAAAATATAGAATTATTAACTGTCTGAGAGATTATCCCCCTCCTGTGTGACAACATCTCTCATCAAAGACGTGGAGGTCTTGAGTACTTTGGCTCCGCTTGCACCCTCAGAACGACACAGTGATGAAAGATCTTGAACTTAGCTTTTAATTAAAGATAAGACTTAGGCTGTAGCACTTAAACAAAAGACCCACTGAATCAATTTAGCATGAAAGTTAAGTCTAATGTTGCTGTTAAGAATTAGTTTTAATTGTGCTAAAAAAAAAGACTAAGTGTAAGAGTAACAGAAACATCACAGAAAATTGTTTGTCATTTTCTTTGGCCTTTTGAAAACAAATGTTCAGCAAAAGGTCAACAGTTGGATTTCGAGTATCTTCAAAGCTCTTGCCGATATAGCAGAAATAAATAAATAGCTTGATATTATGATTTTGATGTCCAGTCAACATCATCATTGGCACAAAATAATGAAGCTGACAATTCATTTAAAGGTGTGCTTAAAATAAAAAAAAAGACAATTAACTTCATATACTCAATAAATGTAATTAAAGTATCAATATCGCTTACTATGTAATAAATACTCAGTCCACCTTTGCAATCCTGATTTTGTATGATGAAGCTTACAATGCTATTATCAAGCAGTTTACTTACCCAGACAGGATTTCATTTATTCCATGATTCGTTTAACTGTAATAAAACTAGGCACACACTACAGTATCAAGCTCAGTATCAAGCTTGCTCTATTGAGTTGGCTTAAAGAGCCTGACAAATGAGACAAGTTTAAATCTACAGCACACTTTACCATCGTTGCGTAATTAAGATGAATCCCATTATTCAATTGAACCACATAATACGCTAGTTCGAATTATACTTTGCTTTCCAAGCACAGATTACTGGTTAATCTGATGGAGTGCAAATTATGTTTTGCAGAGAAAATGAAATTTGCCTTCACTTATGAGACACACGGTGATTTATCATTAGCTGAGTAAGATAGAAAAATGTAAGATGGAAATATGTAGCCTTTCCAAACACCAGACTCCCATCAGATTGAGACAACAATAACTCGAGAAACTTCTCATTAATGACACAAGGTCGCACTCGTTAAAATGAGACGACTTTTTGTTACATTTAGAAATCTATAAATCTTTTAGATGTTTTTTTTTTCCCAGAGCAAGTAAAATAAATGACCTTCCACAGAGAGCTTCTGACATTAGCCAAATACTCTTCTAAATGAGTATGGAATCAGTGAGCACATAATTAACCTGCAATTTAACAAGGCTGCTCCTCGGCAGCCTTGTCAGCAAACCTCTCAATTTGAATGTCAATGTGAGGTAACAGTCTACACTAAAAGCTCTGATAATCACTGTGCTCCACTTGCACAGGGCCACGTTAATGCCCTCTGGGAGTACTGTGGCAGCCAAAACTCAGAGACCATTTTGTGCTTGGCAGGTACTACAACACTGACAACTTGTACGAGCAACTTTGAAAGTAGGGTTGTGAGCTAATTCGCTCAGTGTGTTTCTCTTAGCTGCAGGGTGAAAGAGCCTGTGAGGAGAAGTGTAAGTGTAAATAGTGACTGCATATTAAAGACCTGTGATTATGTAGGCTTCAATGTGGGTTACTCACTTTGTGAATACTATTGGGATCTCGACAAAAACTAAGAGTTTAGTGTAAGTCTCGTAATTAGTGATGCACTGGCTGCAGTTCTCTTGGCTGTTTTGCAATTCTTTCGTAAGCATGAGCTGCAGACGTTTATTTTTCCCGATTCTAATTTTCAAAAGTACATGCAAACAAAAATCAACTATTATTCAATTGCTCATAATCCCAACATTTTTTTAAAATATGCTGGAATCCACAGAAGTCATTCACATTTGTCCGGTATTTCATTGCTCCATTTTTAAACAATAAACAAAAAAAGTTTTTTTTTCTTCCTTCTGTTTTTCAGCTTTGCAATTCAGCACATTTAGATAATTCTGCTCTGGGCTTCAAAATAGTTTAATTTAGTTTTCGAAGTTTTCTTAACCCGTAAGAGAAAATGTCATTGTACAGAAAAATCACTAAGACGACACATACATCTGGTACACACACACAGAAATACATACATCCACAATACTATACTGCTGCCACACCCACAGGGCCATCACTTTGCCGTTTCATTACCTATCATGACAAATATACACAAACAAACTCACATTGAGCGACAGACACATGCAGCCCTTCTTGCCCTGTTCTGTGCGCATTTAATCAACTGGGTGGCAGTGTGCACTGCTCTGAGCTGCACTCTCCAGATAAGATTATCCTTCAGCTGTAGGCCTGACAGTCAATAGGTTAGACAAGGGGCATAATTAGTGTTTGTGTGTGTGTATATGTGTATTAGGCCAAGGGAGAGAGGGTAAATGAACAACACAGATAAAGATGGTAAAGATAGAAATTGAGTGAATAAGAGAGAAAAGCACAAAGACAAGTTATCAGTGTTGCCCAGCAGAGCACTATAAACATGAGAAATCAATGTGAAGGATGCAAACACATCTGCAGTGCCATCTATGCTTCTGCTTCTCCTACCTTCTCTGCTCCCTGTTAAGTGGGCGCACGGAGAATGTGTACTGTGTGTCTTTGTTGGTAAGAAGTCATTTTTTTCTGCACTTGCACTTGTTTACAAAAAGGGTTTAACAAAGGGGTTAACTCGCAAAATTGATCAAAATTATGAAATGAATTTTCGAATCAGTGTTTTGAGTTCGAAGTTTCCTGTTATTTGGAGGCAGTTGGTAAATGTTCTCGATGTGTGCCGAAGTTAGAACAGCGGTGTTCTTATTTCGTTTTCAGACTATACGCTGTTTGCCTGACAACCTCAGACATCAGTCAAAACAGAATGAGTCACAATCAATTTAATGCCATAAACAAGGCGCAACATCCATCTATGTGAAAATGTTGACATTTTTCACATTGGCTGAAGTGCACAGATGGAATATTAAACTATAGAAAACAGGAAGAACGGAACAAATGCCAATTCCATTAAACCCTCCTGAATGATCATGAGCATTTAAAAGGTAATTATTTAAAAATGTTTCAGTTGTTGTGCATTGCTTTCGAAGGCTACTGCCTTGACCTTTAAGTAAAACAAACTGAGCTGAGGTGTCCACCTGTGACTTAACCTGATACCTGTCAGCTCCAAGTTCCCGCTAATGTGGGATAAAGTGCTGTCCAGCTGAGGCAAAGGAACAGGATGCACGTCTTGCTGCAGACAGTACGATTAATCACCCAACCTATTATTATTCATCATATCATCACCTAAGCAGACAGGCCTTAGCACCCACATGATGCACTGTAACATTTATACACACAAATCCAATGCCAGAGACAGTTAGATGGCTGCTTTGCTGTGGCTAAGATGATGGCTCTGACACAATAAAGAAAATGAAGAGTCATGGAAAGTGCAGGACCAGGAAATGTTGTCGACTAGTATTTTTAGATAATTGTTTTTTCCAGAAACAGAGCCTGAAGCATTAAAGAGATGCCGGATATTTTGGCTGATATTTCCACATTAAAATGTCCCTAATTCAAATGCTGGATTTCCTAGATAATATTACAGCTATCTGGACAGAAAAAAGTTCAATATATTAAGGAAAGTTGAGTCGAATCTCGAGATGGGCTGGGTGAAGGTCATGGTAGTGTGCCATGAACTGCACTATTTTCCTGTCACATGAAAATAGTGCACTGCAGTCTCTAACGTCACTACTTTGAACACTGCTGTTCATTTGACTGTGTGTCTGTATCTGTGTGTGTATGTGTGGTAGGAACATCATATTTTGGCAGATTAGGGCAAAATATTTTCACTGTGTTTACCATATTTAAGTGTACTCGACTCACTGTTCGGTTGGGTCAAGGCAAAACTTAGGAACTACTTTTTTAGGTTTTAGTTAAAAATTCACCCTTACAAAGCATTACCACATGCATAAGAGATTTATTTTCTTGGTGATTTGATTCGGGGGGGGGTTAAACCAGGACAGTGCATGTTGCTAAATATCAATATAAAAATACGACAGAGATATTTAGCAACACTGCAAATTTATATCTGTGACCTGCCTGTGGGTAACATAACAAAAATGTACTTGATAGCTTTAGTTACTAAAAACTACTTGGCAACTAGAGCAGGTGCTGCAATAGCTACTTCCTGACCCAATGATTAGAAAGGGAATCAGTCTCGTGTACATGTAATGTGTCACTACAGTCTGTCAGTTTAATAAGGGATGATAAAACAGCAGAACCTAGTATGTAAAGCGAGAGTGTATATTACTTAAAATTATTAGCAGAAATTCTAAATTAAATGCGTTATCAGTCATTCTGTCTACGGGAGATTTATACCAGAAAAAGGTTGGCCATTGTCTGTGCCTGTTCTAAGACCAGAAGACATCAGCAAAACATCAAAATAAACTTCTTCTGTGCTGTTTTCAGTCCCACAGAGATGTCTGTCATTCTTAATTGCAAAAATGTAATTACTGACTATTCTGAACTGGCCTAAATAAAATACATTTAATATTAGCTTGCAATTTGCATGTCATAATACGGTACTCTATCCCTTTACTGCACGTTAATCACACTCCTGTAAATACTGGGGTAGAGAATTGAAGATTATCACTGGAGCAACACAATGTCAATATTGTATTGTGGTTGCTGATTGGCCAACTCTTTGGAGCATATTTTGTGTCTTAGCCAATAACAGATTAGAATGACAAAAGTAAGTAGATTCAATTGATGTTAAAGGTTACACTGGGTGCCGGTTTAGCTCAGTGGGTAAGGAGACCACCACATGCTGCATGGCAGGAAAGCAGGAAGGGAGATGGGACGACACGCAGCAAAGGGCTGCAGATTGAAGTCCGACCGACTCTCTCTTTCCCCGCTATCCTGTCTATCTTCACTTACTGTCCAATAAAGGCAATAAGCCAAAAAATAATAAGAAAAAAAGGAGGACCTTACCCCTTTGCACGGCTTTCAACTCTGTCGAGATATTTAATCAGAGTCTCAATAACAGATTCTTCAAAAAAGGCAGGAAAAAGCCTCATCTCATGTGGAGAGAAAGAGGGGAACTGAGGAGAAGCATAAATCACGATGGAGGAAGAGGATGCAGATAAGGAAAACTGTTCTTGATTCAATGGATCCTCCCTCCTTATCCTTTCTGGCCAACATAGGGACTGTAAATCCCCCCCGAAACTTGAGAGGATGTAAACAAACCCTTAGCTCTGTTTCAAACCTGTGCTTTTGCTGGGAGACACTGTCACCTCACAACAAGTTTATGTTAGGTTAATTGGTGAGTCCAAATTGGTTGCAGGTGTAAATGTGTCTTCCTCTCTGTGTTAGCCATGTGACAGACTTACGAACTGTGCAAAGCTCTCTAGACCCCTCCCCATTGGACAAGTGGTAAAATGGACGGATGGATGATTATCAACCAGATCAAATTCTCAATTGTATATCTCCAGAATCTTGCAAAAGAGCTTTGTAGAATCTACACGATTCATCAGAGTTAGCAAAAAAAATTGGATTGGCTTCAACACTGAACTTGGCTTTAACCAGTACAGCACTTCTTGCGAGATACAAATTTTTAGGGTTAAATATATTAGGAGAATGTATACAAATGCTTCCCTACCCTAAAGACATTTGTTCTCTATAAACAATTTAAGAAATTATATTATGTTGTAGAAATTACATTAGAAAGCATCTAACTTCTTGAAATGTGCAGTATTTTATCATTAATATTCCAACTACAAACGCATTTCTTGGACAAGAACAAAAAGCTTTGATTCTAACGACGTCATGGACAGTTGCCATGAGAGGGCATTGAATCCAATTTTAGGGGGCATGAAGCCTGTGTGGGAGTAGATGAGGTGCTGACCAGGACACCCTTGGTTGTCAGTAACTATAAGCTAAAACGAAAACTATCTATATAGTTCCGTTCTCTATAACTTACTGTAATCATATCATCTGTCTTCTGTCACTTCATTCACTCCACTAATATGTCTTTTCACCACTGCCCTATGATCTAATTCGATTCACTTCCATGTCAGTGAAACTCTGAATCTGTTTTTCATTTTCACAAATCGGTGCTTTGCTCTTCACACTGTCACTGTGCAGATGGTCAGATTTCTTGGAGTTGTGAGAACTTCCTGAACATGGAGAATAATAGTTCATCTTGACATGTTTATTTTTACTCTCCAGACTAAAAGAGCTAAACGTAATGTATGAGCTGCAAAAACACATAAATGTATGCATATGTGAAAGTACTTCCTCTTCACTGCTCAGAGACACTGCACACAGTAGCCAAAGAGGTACTACTGCAGACTGACGACAGCAGCTAGACAAAGCTACAAAGTGACAGCTCACTGCAGAACAAAGGTTTAGAGGTTTACCTGCTTGTAATGTCTTTTTTCCACTTATATTATCTTTATGTAATTAACCTTGTAAAATGCCATAGTTTTACCTGAGATTTACTTCTGAGCGCCTAAGTTTTTTTTCTCAAGTCTTTACAACTTACCACTGTTGTTTCAACCCTCTATACTCTAAGTCTCACTGAGTGCACCTTAGAATTAGTAATGACAAGTGAAAAATAATAACTGAGTTGTGACTGTAATATTGTTACTGTAACAATCCAAAGCAGATTTTGAAGCGATACAACGAACATAAATAGAGTTAGACAGAGTGTGAGCGCAAGCACCCAAGAGAGAAAGAAGCTGAGAGTGAAAGTGTCATCGCATACTGATATAGCCTTGTTCTGCCTGGTTCTGCTGGAGGTTTCTTCCTGTTAAAAGAGAGTTTTTCCTTCTGGCTGTTGCCAAAGTGCATACTCGTCTGATTGTTGGGGTTTGTCTGTATTATTGTAGGGTCTTTACCTTAAAATATTAAGTGCCTTAAGGCAACTGTTGATGTGATTTGTCGTTATATAGATAAAACTGAAACTGAAATTGAAATGTAAAGACAGTAAGCAGAGAAAATCTACCCGCTGGGCACTTTTCAAAGGGAATCATTTCTGCCAATCAGCACCTGTAAATCCAGAAACATCATACTAATGACAATCCTTCATTGCTGACAGTGGTGTTAATCATAACATCTATCTCCAAGAAAGATAACGTGTATATTTTATTATTTCCCCAAGTGCAATAGAACTTCTTTAAAGAGAGACTTTTTCCTTTGGAGTGCAAAATGTGTGTTTGTAAATTAAAGTCACTGTGAAGTAATATTTTTACTGCCAGACGAGACGTTCAACAGCTTACGAAATAAGCATTATATTTCGAGCATTTGCAGATGTCCAAAAGGGCCCATAGTATGTTTATTCTCAACTCCATAGTTGTATTCTTGGACTTGCGTCTTTGCATGAGTCACAGTTCAGTTGAGTGATATTTTTTTTATATCCTATGCTGGGCCTCGAATAACTGTTCTAACAGAAATCATGCAGAGTAGAAACAATGTCTAAAACTGAGCCTAGATATAGACACATATACATATACACACACACACACACACACACACACACACACACGCACAGTTTCTATAATAGCCCTAAAGTGATGGCGATGGCTGAAACGTTAAATTTTTCAAAATGAATTGTCAACTTGAAGCAACAAAGAATCCCCTGGGGCTTCACTGTTCTCTCCTATTTCCTTGGCTATACATTGCAGAGTGGGCTGTGCGCTCATTTAAGATAATTTGCCACTTTGCTTTCTCTTTATTTAAGCGTTGTCATTGCAGTTTACTACATGTTGAGGGAACTAATATAAAAGCAATTCAACTGTATTTTCAAAGAACAAGTCCGCTGTGGAAAACATTAAATCACAGGCCTCTGGCATATAGGCAGGGTATGAATAAAAGAACAGCAAGAAGCCTGTGTGTGATTGCTTTTGTGTCTGAATCCGTTAGTGTTTATGAATGTAGTGGCTGGGTGTAGGAGTGCAGGTGAATGGTTTGTATTGCACGGGGAGGTTGTAAATATGAATGGTGGATTGAGAGAGTGAACAAACATAAGTTAAATGAAAAGGTCAGGATGGCAGATAGCAGCTTTGATGGGAATCCCCACTGGGGTGTGTGTGTGTGTGTGTGTGTGTGTGTGTGTGTGTGTGTGTGTGTGTGTGTGTGTGTGTGTGTGTGATATCAGCAGGGCCACTCACTGTACTATTTTTAACCTTGCTTGTTGAGGTTTTACTTCATCATTGGGGACTAAAGACAATCTATTTCAGCCTCCTCCACTTTCCTTTTCCTTCGTCTTCCTCTATTCTTCATCTCACAATTTTTCTCCATATTTACCTCCATCTCTAAGACTTAAAAAACTAATCTTAACCCTGTTAAAAAACTGTAAAGTATATGTAAAAAAAAAAAAAAAAAGCCAGTTTCTCTAGCTTAAGAAAGGAAAACAAAAATGACTATTAAGCTGATAACATCTCAACTCACGGCTGATTAGATTAATTAAGCTGTTAAATGTCTGATTAAGTCTGAATGAGATGCTCTGAAAATCTGACAGCGAATAAAATCTAAATAACAGTCCTTTGCCAGGATGAGCTTATTGATTTCTATGAATGAAATCAGGAAATTTATTGGCACTTTAGCAAAGGCATTTATCCCTTTAAAGGTAAGAATAGGCCTTTATTGATATTGTTTCTTTCCACTTGTGGGTTAGTCTCAGAGCAAAAATAGCACAGCAACATCCTTCCCACTAAATTTGGTGGTTGCCCAATGATTGCAAAGAATTTCTTTAGCATTTGGCAACCAGTTGCAAGCAGCTTGCCATCCAGAGGTTGCACATGCAAAACCCACATACTCTGGACAACCATTTTCAATTGCAAGGTGCAAGGGAACCCGTCTCCATCACATTGCAATCAATCTCATTCAGTCTGCACCAATAACTCGCTGATACATGTATTTGTGACCCAGTTGGCTGTATTCGGCTGTTAAGTGCCTCTGTCATTTTGCAGGTAAATCACCACTGTGAACTGTGCAGCATTATTTATTTCAAATCTGTGAGGTTTTTAGGGTGGATTCTGAAAATAAAGTTCTGTGTAAGTAGACAGTAACAGATCTGTGATTGGCTTTATAATCACAAACAGATTGCATGAAATTGCTATCTTGACCCCATCAATCACAAACTGATAGCAGACTAATTCCGTTTTACTGCCATATTATCGCCGTCTTAACACCAAAGTTGCTTTGAAGAAGTGTTTGTAGACCTCGCCCCTGCCTTTGAAGCAACTGCTTTAAAAAGGTAACAAGAGTGCAAGTTCATTACACATGGCTGCAATAATTTTTGTTTTGTTTTTCTTAGTTTGGCTTTAGCATTAGAAGCCCAAATAACCTATATCACTGAGGGCAAGAACAATAGCAGAGATGTGGTCTTGACAAACCGCAGATATGTCTAACCTTACCATTCAGATCCATCGAAAACAACCAAGCCATCTGCTACAAATAAGATCGAGTAAAATGTATTCATGATCAGACGATAAGCTTTTTAGTTGGGATTGATTGCAACTGAAATTTCTGACACATCATCCAACTGTAGTGGCTGCTGTATAAATGAGTGAATGAAAAGGTTTATTCTGAAAGAAGAAAATTGTGTAAAGCTTCTGTGAACTGATTCTCATCTGTGTCACTCTCATTCATCATGAAACTGATCTTTCCAGTTGCTTTGTAACATCCTGAAAGTTTACACTAGTTCACAAACTGCACTGCACTGCATTATCCACCAGTGCAGGGAGAGTAACGCAGTGAAACTTTGCTACAAATCTTATTTCTGTTGCCGATGTTTGTGCACCAAAAATCAAATCAAAGTATGCCCATCAAATAAAAATCCCGGTCTTCCGTTTCTACAGTAAGCAGACAAATTACACTGGAGAGACAGATTTACTTAAGAGACCACTGCACTGGCTGATGGAGGCTTTCAGGTCAAATCTAATGAAAAACAGACAGTCCATGTCTTTGGAAACAAACTGCTGCATTCAAATCCTTTTCAATAGTAAAGACTCACATTCACTGCCTCATTCATGCCAACAGACTGCTCAACACTGATGACTCTCAAATGTTGCTCAATATTTATTATTCATTTTACACACTGACTTTGCTGATGAGCTTATGACAGATTTAGCAGGGTGTGATTAAAACAGGATGAAACAAAACTATTAATGGTAACATTTAATTCTTTAAGACTTAAGCATTTAAGACTTTTAGACATTTAGCACACAGCTTTTGGCATTTTACCACAGAATAGGATTTAGGAAACGATAAACCCTGCTTCCATATAGTGCGGATACAGCCATGTGAAAACACTTTTACCAACTTCTCTCCTGACTTTAACGTCACCTCTTATCTGTTTAATGTGATATTGCAATAACAATAACCACTGAAATGCCCCCCCCCCCCCCGTTTATATTGCTATATTCCACCCCTTACCATCTCCATGCCTCATACTTTCATCATGCATTAATGCATATGGCACCTCACGTGACCTGCGCATTACTGATTCGGTGTACTTGTGAGTGGCATGCTGGGCTATTGCATAATGATGGTTCAGATAGCATTACTGTCCATGGTGGTGTAATTCTACACACGTTAATGATTCCCAATGCAGCATGACGGCTGAGTAAGCCGAGGTGGATTTCTCGCCACCCATGTTCACTTACTCCTCGGTCATCAAAGACATTGTTTTCAAAAAGAGAAAGGCAAAAGAAATTGCCTTTCATAAACGTACTTTCTACCAATGCTTTATTTATTTATAAACCACATTAACTGGCTGTATTTCAGATTTATTTTCAGTGCAAATGTAGAAGATTTTGGTATTTTAATTCTCACCACCTCAAAATATTAACTCAACTGTAATGGAAGAGTTCATAATGCTTCAGGACTTCCGTCTCCATTTTTAATTGTGCACTTTCCATCTGACCTAACCACTTTAAACCAGCAATGTGACCAGGTGAGAGAATGAGTATTAATAACTACACCATTCCAAATTATGTCCAAATCTATCGATGGATATAATTTTGTGCTCACATAAAACATTCTGTACATGGTTCAGTCTCCAGTCACACTGGTGTGTTAGTGCAAACCAGCATTTATAAATAGTTTCCATTCCCACAAGTAGCAAAATTATAGGAGTAATCTGGCAACTGGTCGTCCTGGCATCAGAAGGGAACGTCAAAACAAATCTGACTCCAGTTACTGTAACTTAAACTAAACACACTGACTTGTCTCGCCTGTACTCTGTCGTTAATATTATGTCAGTGTTAATCCCAGGAAGGAACATAGCAGAGGCTCTGTGCAGTTTGCCTTTTTTTGTATTGTGCTCATCTTTCCAAGCCTAAGAAACTGCTAGCATGCTTCAATACTAGTCTCGAGACACCTAAAAAACCCTGCATGTCAGATTGGATAAGAGGTTTTTTTTCTTAATGAATGCACTGTGGCTCTCTTGGATGAGGACCAGATCCTGTCAGGTGCTTTATTTGAGTAAAGTGACACCAGAGTTTAACTGGCACTACTCCCAATAACCTTGGAAGGTTGTGAAAGTGCAAATAAACTGCTACAAATATTACTGATGTGAATTCACTCTGTATCTACTCCAATTGCTGAAATTGCTCAAACAACTCCCAGAAAAAACATTTCCTTAATCAGTCCAGTTTCATCTTTCTGCTGTTGTTAACATGAGCATCACGTGCTACCCCGAGAGCAGCCCTCTGTGCATTACAGGCTTGCTTGGCTTAGTCCCTCATGCTGCATATATATGTAAGCACGCTGCTGAACAATAAGGGGAAAATGCCACACCGCACTTGTTAAGGCAAATCCGCTCACACATTCACACACAGCCACAGTCACAAGGACTTTGTGGCGTTACCAAGGCAACCAAAACACAAGAGCTAATTATAGTTACAGCTATAGACTCTGGGATAAAACTCAGGCACACTTACACGGACAAGCACACAAAGCAGCTGTCAATACATCCCAGTCCTTACAGGTTTTAAGTCAACAGGCATAGTGCTTATGTGAAAATGAACACAGCTGCTCAACCTCATACTATAAAGAGTCACATATACATGTGTACAGACGATTTTAATGATTGCACGTACACATGTACAATACTTTCAACATATTCTGAAAGTATTTTATTTTACTTGCAGAAGTTTCTCCTAGAACACAAGCACACATCTGAATATTCCTTTTGTATATTCTAATAAATGAGCTGTACTGTGTAATGTGGTATTTTTGGTAATTAGGAGCCATCTGTGGCAATCCAAGCGCATGTAACTGTTAAATTCTCTGATAATATGCTAACAGCTTAAGGAACAAGTCACTGAAAATCAGTCACGTATCCTCGCTGAGATGTACTGAAGGCATTTCTAAGATGGAAATGGATATAAATACCATCAAAATACAAAGAAATACGAAGACATGTAAGACAGGGTCCAGAAGGACTGGAAAACAAAACAGTTCCATATGTTTAAACTATGGACTTTTTTTGTATATACTGCAGACTCAGTACTAGAATGTGGCAACAATATCAATCCCATCCCAAGTATATAACCAAATAATTTCACAATAAGTGACTCTGCTGAATCAGAGTGTATAATTGAGTTTTTTATTGCCATTTCAAAAAACTATTAAGGCTGGGCTTTTCTTTATAGTTACTTTCAGCTACATTATTAAAAGATTCAATAATTTAAAAATACTTAAATGCAGATTTCTGACAAAATACGCCGGAGGTGCATTAAACTACATCGGGGTGGGCAACTCCAGGCCTCCAGGGCCGGTGTCCTGCAGGTTTTTGATGTGTCCTTGATCCAACACAGCTGATTCAAATGGCTAAATGACCGCCTCAACATGTCTTGAAGTTCTCCAGAGGCCTGGTAATGAACTAAACTAATCATGTGATTCAGGTGTGTTGACCCAGGGTGAGATCTAAAACCTGCAGGACACTGGCCATCGAGGCCTGGAGTTGCCTACCCCTGAACTGCATAAACAATCAGCATTTCACAGCAGCCACAAAAATATTCCAATCATCCAACTTCTGCTTGTAAATTTCAGGAAATATTATTTTGGGTGCTCAACATACATAATACATATTTATTAATATTATTAATATTTCACATTCTTTTCCAATAACCCACTGTCTTTGATTACACCTAATTCACACTTTGAATTAACCTAATTCAAAGTGAGAATCTATGGCCACAAGGGAGTAGCAGCAGAAATGCTATAGTGACACAGCATACAGTGATACAGCATAGTGACACAGCTACTGCTTAACACCCTATTTTAACAATAATAATCACTGAAGTATCTCTTTAGTGAGAAGTAACTTGCTGCACAATATTGTCATATAATAAATTTTTATTGAAAAATGTTTTCTATCTGTTGTTTTGGGCTGGGTTTTATAAACAAGCTACTGATATCTAAAACCTGCAGGACACTGGCCCTCGAGGCGTGGAGTTGCCTACCCCTGAACTACATAAACAATCAGCATTTCACAGCGGCCACAAAAATATTCCAATCATCCAACTTCTGCTTGTAAATTTCAGGAAATATTATTTTGGGTGCTCAACATACATAATACATATTTATTACATTTAAATATCACATTTTTAGTCTTTACTACAATGGGCCTCTGCAATCGCCTTATGGCACATGGATGTTTAACCTACATTGGCACCCCGAGAAGAAAGTAAATATTAAATCCACAAAGTAAGTATTAAAATAAATAAAGCAGCTGGAAGATTTCTAAAATTTCTCTACTTCTTATTTTCTGCTGAAGCACACATTACCCGTGGTTACTGCTGACAGAAATACACTAATCAATGTTGAAAAAGGAAGTGCAGGGATTGGATTAAGCACAGCAGACCTTCAGACCCTATCTGCCTTTAATATCCTCCAACCAGCCAGAGCAGCTGGACGTAACACTGTAAGAAGTGCGATCAACCCACAAAGAGAAAAGGCGAGCTGGCATAAGAGTTACGCTAAATCAGTTTGGACCCAAGGCAGGAAATAAAGCTATTTCCTCTGACCAGCCTATTTCTGCTCACTGTTATCCAATCTCTGTGGTGCTTTTCCTCAATTTGCATCTTGAAGAATGTAATCAGCAGTCGCTCAAGACAAACCACATGGCCAACATTTTATCTCTGAAAACTGCACATCTAGTAAACACTTCCCCATCTTGCTGCATAACAGCAGAGCATAAGTGTGTTCTGTCAGCATGGAAACTGGAACAGTGAAATAGTTTGATCTGGGTTCTTTTGATAGATTTTAAAGCTTGAATTCTTAAAGTTGAGCATCTGGTGAACATTTCAAAAGTATAAATTTTTAATTAATTTTTTTTTAAACTTTTCATTTTATTTTCATTGCTTCTTCTTGTGCTTTTCCTCTTTTTTAATCTGTTTTCTGAAAGAGCTACATTATGCCACAAAACATCCCCTTTCACATTTCATTACATACCCAGTGTGCAACTTTTTCGCCCTAAGCCAGAGTGTATGCTGTTTGTCCTATGTCTCAGTTGGTCTCATATGGCTCAGGTATGCTTTTCACTAAATAGAAAATAAGGACTGCGGGAAGGAATGTGAAAGGCTAGTCCATGCAGAGATAGATACACATACACACACAAAAAAATTACTTATTTTCATAGATAGATAGATAGATAGATAGATAGATAGATAGATAGATAGATAGATAGATAGATAGATAGATAGATAGATAGATAGATAGATAGATAGATAGATAGATAGATAGATAATACTTTTGGTGCAGTCAAAAAAGTACAATAGTTTTTAAATTTAAATTTAAAACAAAATAAAAACATAACAACGATCATCACATAACACCGTTGATTGGCTGGAGGTTCTCAGTTTATACTACAAGGATCTGAGTGTGCCTGTGTTTGTGTTTGTGTGCGTGTGTCTTCGTGTGTGTGTGTGTGTGCGTGCGTACCAACCCCTTGGGCTGTAAACACAGTTCAGTACCTTGGACAGCTACCATTATCTTCTGGTGGAAAAGTGGGTGCAGTCATCCATAGCCATCTTCAACAATAACCTCTTCGCTTTATATAAACTGGCATCGGCGCAGAATTCAAACTTGTTTTTTAACTTTTAAATAAATCCATTGCCTTGCCAGATACAGATGCAAAGTGTGATCTACTACTTAGGGGAGCCAGAGTTTCAGTATTCCAGCCACTGCTTAAAGCTCAAAATGGTACAGGGATGCATTTACACATATACGCACAGTGATGGCACAATATGTTGCTCAGCCTTAAAAAGGCACACTTCTGCACTGCGGCAGTGTCTATTTGAGCGCACTGCTATTATGGGAATTATAAAAATTCTAAGTGGACCGAAAACCATTAGGTAATTTGTTTAGATTTGATATGGCAGATGTCTAGTGGATTACAGCTGTGGATGGATTAATAATAATTAAAATTACTGAGCCCACTATGGTGAATCTAACCCTGTTTAAATTGGACTCACGGATGAGAGTCTCCTCATGGAAGTGCAGCCAAACAGCACTTTGATAAGTCCATATATAGAGTCTGAACATAAGAAATGAATGGTTATGTTATATTCTCTATTTCATTTATTGACGTTCATAATCTTTCATTCCTCTTTGGGCTACATTACGCTGAGTAGTGTAGCCCTAAGAGGAATGCTCCCACTACTTTGCTTAGCTTTGCATTTGCTATTTTATTAGCTTAGTTTTCAAGTACTTTACTCACTGGTTAAGTTTATGTATCAAAAGGTACTTGTTTAGATTAAGGAATGAAAAAATACTTCTGAAAAGTGCACTGGGACATTAATCAGTCCCAATAATTTAGGTTACCCTGTGTTTAAAAGTGTAAGTGTGAGATCTGTCTCACTATTAACTCAGTGTATCACAGAGCGAACACTGTAGGACACCTTCAGTATGCTGTGGGATGCCAGTGGGTTTGACAAAACAGCAGATATGTAACCCCCATAACACACGTATTAATATAACTACTGAGAGAGTTCATTCATTTCTCAGGAAACTTAATTAACAATCTGTTACCTGTTTCAGTCGGGTTGGTAAAAAATTCAACTTTAGCCTCTCAAATATGAAAACTCACAGCTCTTCTCAGTTTTATGTTTTACATTTCAACAAAAATAATAATAAGCTAATTAATGAAGTAAAAGTAATAAAAGAAAACATTCACTGGGACCTTACAGATAAATATTTTAAAATGCTTCATCGCAAACAGTCCCAGCATGCACTGAACAGCACAGACTGCTGAAATTAAAAGTGCAGGGCATCTGTGCAATCATACTGGAGTTACTCTGTAAACCCAGAGTACACTGTAGTATAAATAAGCTTCCATCCTGGTGTGTATCCATGTGAATGTAGGCGCTACACTAAAGGTTTGTAGGTCTGCATGTATGCCTACTTTTAATGTCAGCAATCTTAACCAGTGACTGCTGACATTAAAAGCAGTATTTTCTTAAATGTGTGTGAGATTGTTAGAGTCTCAGGTAGGCAGTAGGTCAAATGAAGAGATGTTCAAACCTGGAGAGTTAATATGATTGATTGATTCTTTGTTTTGAACATGTTGAAAAAGTACAACAACATAGAATTAAAAAGAGACAAAGAAACAAAGCAAAAAAAAAGGAAAAGGAGCAACCAAAACAACAAATTGATGATGATCATCTGTTTGGCATTATGGTTGTCATGGGTCTGGTGCTGACCTTATCAAATAAATAAAAAGCTGTACCTTCTAGAGTCGGGGTGTGCCATTATATCTTCAAAATTAGATTACAAGGACATTTGTAATAACCATATTTATAACAATATTTTTTTTAATTAACGAGGTTTCATTGGAGGTTGTAGTTTGCTGGCAGCAGCTTTTATTAGCACAAACAAAATGAACGTAATTTCACATTCTTTTCCAATAACCCACTGTCTTTGATTACACCTAATTCACACTTTGAATTAACCTAATTCAAAGTGAGAATCTATGGCCACAAGGGAGTAGCAGCAGAAATGCTATAGTGACACAGCATACAGTGATACAGCATAGTGACACAGCTACTGCTTAACACCCTATTTTAACAATAATAATCACTGAAGTATCTCTTTAGTGAGAAGTAACTTGCTGCACAATATTGTCATATAATAAATTTGTAATTGAAAAATATTTTCTATCTGTTGTTTTGGGCTGGGTTTTATAAACAAGCTACTGATATCTAAAACCTGCAGGACACTGGCCATCGAGGCGTGGAGTTGCCTACCCCTGAACTGCATAAACAATCAGCATTTCACAGCGGCCACAAAAATATTCCAATCATCCAACTTCTGCTTGTAAATTTCAGGAAATATTATTTTGGGTGCTTAACATACATAATACATATTTATTACATTTAAATATCACATTTTTAGTCTTTACTACAATGGGCCTCTGCAATCGCCTTATGGCACATGGATGTTTAACCTACATTGGCACCCCGAGAAGAAAGTAAATATTAAATCCACAAAGTAAGTATTAAAATAAATAAAGCAGCTGGAAGATTTCTAAAATTTCTCTACTTCTTATTTTCTGCTGAAGCACACATTACCCGTGGTTACTGCTGACAGAAATACACTAATCAATGTTGAAAAAGGAAGTGCAGGGATTGGATTAAGCACAGCAGACCTTCAGACCCTTTCTGCCTTTAATATCCTCCAACCAGCCAGAGCAGCTGGACGTAACACTGTAAGAGGTGCGATCAACCCACAAAGAGAAAAAGAGAGCTGGCATAAGAGTTACGCTAAATCAGTTTGGACCCAAGGCAGGAAATAAGGCTATTTCCTCTGACCAGCCTATTTCTGTAATTTTTGTAATTGAAAAATATTTTCTATCTGTTGTTTTGGGCTGGGTTTTATAAACAAGCTACTGAAAGCCCTCTTTTACCACCGTGTAACTGCATCAGTTACTTCCAGCCACTATATTTCCACCTTAAGCAGGAGCAGTTTCTTGCATCTTTTGTAAAGCCGTGTGCTTAGCTGGAGGTTACTGTGGAAGAAGCTCGCTTTTAAGGTACTAAATCATCATCGGAGGCTGAGACGTTGCAATGCTGCTCTTGGTCTCAGACATGTCTGGGCTTATGTTATTGTAGAGCACCATAGGGAATGGATGACACTATATCACTGATAATGCAATATTACACTTTTACATCACATCAAAATTACTGTGGACAGTAGGATATGGCACAGCCCTAGCAAAAAATACCACGAACTGATCCAGTGTGAATCATTCTTAAATGTGTAAGGCAACAACTGACTCAAGCTTATTTTTAAAGTAGCAAATAAATCAACCTTAATGCATACATTAAGTGAAAAAGGTATTTTACACAACAAACATAATTATTATTGAAGGTCATTTTAGCTGAGAGTGAGTCATTAGGCTACTGCATACTGATGTCATTTAGAGCTGCACTAGTTTACTTTTTTCCCTGTAGTGTCACTGTGAATTGTCCTCATGCACATGCATGGTGGATGAAGAAAGTGGTGAGCATACCAGTGTCTGCTTAAAGCATCAAAGTGACACCGGTTTTGCAGAGATCTGTAATTTTGGCCATTAGCTTTGATTGGAAGTTAAAGGATTTGTATTTAGGTGAATTTATGCACAACTAATGATTCTGAGCAGCCATGTGGTGCCAGAGCAGCTTCAATTTCTTAGATTTTTGATATGTCTGTAGACTTTACCTGAGGGATAGAAAAAATATATTTTCTTTAAGGTACTGTCTTATCACACTCATGAAATTCACAGCACTGGACTTTTGGGAGATGGATGTTGTCCGGTGTAGGATTCTAGCTGTCTTCTTTGTGGCATTTTCCTTTCATGACGTACCGCATGTTTTTTGTTAAAGATCGGGACTGCAGGCAGGAGAGTTCAGCATCTAGACTCCTTTACTATGGAACAGATTCAGTATGCAGTTTATCGTTTTCTTGCAGAAATATGCAAGTCCTTCACTAAAAAAAAAGTCATCTGGATGGAATCATATGTTGCTTTAAAACCTGTATACATCTTACTGCATGGATGATATTTTCCAGATGTGCAAGGTGCCACTTCCATAGGCACTAATGCTCCTCCATACCGTCAGAGATGTAGGCTTTTGAACTGAGTGCTGATAACAAGCTACATGGTCTCGCTCCTCTTTAGCCCAGAGACTACAATGTTCATTGTTTTATAAAAAGAATTTCAAATTTCAATTCACCAGACCACAGAACAGATTTCCCACTTTTAGATGAGACATTCAAAGTCTTTGGAATTTTAAGTTGAAGAACATTATTCTGAATTGTTCAGAATTGTTCAGAATTGTTCAGCGGGTAATTACCCTAATTAGCTGCATAAATTGTCTTTTTTAGCACCACTTACTTTTCCAGTGTTTTGCTTCCCCCGTACCAACTTTTCTCAGACGTGTTGCTGCCATGAACTTGAAAATAAGCTAATATTTTTCTTAAAATAGTTCAAACATTCTGTGTTCAAATCATTTTATTTTAATGTATATTTCACACTGTGTCCTAACTTTTTCAGAATTAGGTTTACGTTTTCCTATATTAGTTGTACCAGCTCTTTTGTATTTCTTCTGACTCACCAACAGGCAGACCGCACATAATGCAGCAGGAAAAGGAAGCAGAGACCAAGCCAGCCAAAGTCTTTTCAGAAATAGTTCTTTTAACGCCTACATTTTGTCAGGATCCTGGGTCTCCTGACCCAGCGTTTTTAGTTCTTTGTGATTCTTGTATTTTGTACTTGTGTGATTTATTCTATGGTTTCTAGTTTTGATCCCTTGCCCTTCATGTTTCTCTGTGCCCCCTCTGTTCTGTGTACGCCTGTGTCTTTGCATGTTTGAGCTTCTTGTTTTCTATTGTGAATTATGTTCTCATGGTTGGTCTTTTGTTACTCCCTCGAGTCTAGTTTCTTGTGTTCCAAGCTTAGTATTTCCCTCTGTGTATTTTGGTTCTTAGAGTCCTCTGCCTTATGGTTTATGTCTGTGTTTCTTAGTTGCTGTCTCCAGCGTGTCAAGTTCACGTCTCTGTGTTATACTTCCTGTTTTACTTTGAAGGTCCGTGTCTTATGTGAATGTGTCCTGCTTTGCTTCCTTGTCTCGTCAGTTCTGATTTCTCCCAGCTGTGCCCTCCTTCTGTGTCTCATTCCCCCTCGTTACTTCCCAGTGTATTTAAACCCTGTGTTTCTCTGAGTCAGTGTCACGTTGTCCCTCAAGCTGTGTGTTTTGTCGTGTGCCTCGCTGCAAAGTGTGAGTTTATATTTTCCCAGTTTAGTTTAGTTTGGTTTTGTATGCTTTTCCCCTGTCAGCAAATATAGAGCTGAGTTTTTTGAGTTCACCCCTCGAGTCTGAGTGCCTGCATCTTGGGTCCAACTCCTGCCTGCCACACAGCGATTCATGACACATTTCCACTGACAACCAACTAAACTCCAAACTTTTTGAGCTTCACAGGACCCACTGCCTGGGTAACCGAGCTACAAACAGAGAGCACAAAAATCTCCGCCAATGAACGACAAATAACAAGCCCTGAAAACCGAGGAACAGTGAAAGCACAGAAATGAGCTCAGCTGGCGGTGTATCAACATGGGAACCAGAGCATTTCCAAATCGCCCTTCTTTCTTTCCCTTGGAGCACTACAGAGCTTTCTGGGAAGCAATGAATGACCTGATTTTCCCAGAACTGCTAATTGGAGGTTTATGCCAATTGCCATGGTAATGGTAATGAGTGAAGGTCAGAGGTGAGGAAAGGTGCCACAATGTATGAGTGAAATCAAAGTGAGGATGCAGAAAAATGGGACAGTAGCTTTACAGGATATAACTCTATATAAGAATAACAGCAAAAAACTAAAGTATGCACGTTAATCAAAGCCTGTATAGGCACAAAGCCCATTCAGTAATGCCAGTCAGCAGGGTTAAGGTATGCTGGGAATCTTGGAAAACAAGATCATTTTGAGACATGCACTCCTCCTCTCCCTTCCCTGTTTTAAAGATTTCTCAGTTTAAATCAGGACATGTTTTTCTTAAATGAAACTTTAATTAAAAGAAAAACAAAATTACAATTGGCTGGAGACTGTCTTGGAACATAGAATGTGATGAATAGTAGCAGCACATGATTTCAGCCAGTCAATGCACCATGACAACAGCCTCAGTGTCAGTCACTAGACGATGCTGTACACGGCTCAGGCTGAGTGACAGGACCGGCTAAGTGCTACAGAGTGTGTACGACAGGCCGACACAAAGTGAGACTTTGTTATTAAAGCAGTAATGGGATCTCTTTTACCTCCCCACCAGCAGGTAGATCAATAGAGCTCTCCTCATTGAGTGTCCACTGTAGTGGCTCCCTGAGGGGCAGTGATCACGTGTGAGGGAGGATAAGAAAGGCAGAATCTTTGTGCGTTTCTGGGATACCAGTCCATACATTTCTCTATTTTAGAGTCTAAACTGATGCAACAAGAGCAACAGATATTTCTGTAATGGACTAGAAAGAGCATAAAGTGCCTCTGACATTATGCTGAGTAACAGAAAAATATAATTTGCAAATCTGTCTCCATTCCAAGCTGACCAGTGATTCCCCAGTGACTCACAGTGGGTAGGCCACTGATGCTGCATTTTTATCATTCGACACTGCCGTTTTCCACTCACGAGACACCCGTCAGGTTTTTATGAATGGAATTTAACTATTTAAGGTCCACAGCAATACTTGCGTGCATTTAAATAACTGCTTCAAACTTATGGGATTGTTATTACATGAAATTTTAGAAGAAGTTTGAATATGCACATCAGATCAGAACTGAAACCAAAAACAGGACAAATAATGTACATTTTCATATCTGCTGTTTGTGAATATTCTATCAGCATTTTCCATAAAATGAACATCTATCAACTTGTATTGAGATTCTGCTGCCAACTACAGGTACTGACCGAAAAATCATTAATGCCGACAACTTTGCTGCCTTCCGAAGAGCAGAGGGCTTCTCCATGTTAACCTTCCACAAAGAGTGACATTTCATACAATCACATTAACAGTCCTGCTGTGATTTAGTCTATATATGGAGCAGAAGGAAACAGTGAGAGCTGGAGAGGGAGAGAAATGCGACACGGGCATAAGCAGACTGTTGGAATCAAAGAATTACGAGTGTAATGGACTCTATCTATGAACCAAAATGAATTAAATAAATGCATCAATTAATAATTCAAATAGGAAATATACATGTGTTTGTGTGCATGCATGTCTGTCTGAGAGGGCAAAATTGAAAGTTATAGTGGCATGAAAGGCATGAGGTCATGTGATCAGAAAGGCCATCAGCTGTTAATTGCTGATTGTGTCATCAAAGACAGTAATAGCCTGGAATCACAAAAGGAGTAAAGACTTCAGTAATCTTGTGTGAGAAGAGAGGCTGGAATACTTTAACAACTAAATCCTGAACAAAAGGGTTTATTGTTAATGTTATAAACAGGAAGTTGTAACGTCGGGTTGCGTTTAGTGGTTGAGAGGAGGCGGCAAAACACTTAGCAGGGTAGCCAAAAGAATACACACTCACGCTGGCGTTGGGAATTCCACAGTGTGTTCTTTAATATACCTTCTCTTCATCAACCATATAAGCCCGGTTGAACAGCTGCAGCTTAACAAACATAGCGCACAGTGTTCGTACAACCCATAACGTTGCAAACAAAGGTGTCTGGAGAGGTAAAACATAAAATCCGTCCCTCCTCATGCACTAGCGTACAAGCACATGTCCACACAATCACAGAGAGAGAGCAGTGGCACAAACTGATGAAACCATCAACCCTCGACTTGGGTGTCTTAAAGGGACACCACACCATAGTGGCTGTTACAAAGTGACAGGCCCAGTTCCCCATTACAGCGTCTGTAGCCAGTTACATGGGGAACAGTGCTGAGTGTTACGCTTTACTATAATCACATTACATTTTTCTGTAATGTCATAATGCAACTAAATTCAGTAATCACATTACAATTCTTAATCACAAAGTTATCTTGTTACTTGGATTACATAAGTTCCTTAATCATCTGCAAACTGGGTACACAGAAAAAAAAAAAAGCTGATTTTTCCCATGCACACTAGCACTACAGTCAGATGATTTCAGTTTGTGTGGAGGAGGAAAAAGATAGCAGAGTGGCAGACACTACTTTTAATTTGTCTTTTTACACAAAGCACAAGAATGTGACGGTTAAGTGCAAACTGCACCCAAGCCAGAAACAAGTGTGCGTTACTGCTAACGGGACAACTCTTTGCAAGCATCTGGAAAGACAGTGATAACACAGAGCTAGTAGGAAAGAATCCCAAATGTCGACTCAAGCCAAGCAGACAAAGCTGCCAACATTTTTAACACGAAACAAAAGCAGCCAGACTTGCAGCAGTGTAGCCTCCATTTCTGCTTCTAGAGTTTTATCTCTATGGCCACAACACTTTTTTCTGTGGACTGCTCTTTCGTCTGGCTTTCAACTTCGCTGTCAGTTTAGTATTAAGACATAAGAACGAAACAAAAGAGCCCGTGCATCCTCACTGGGCCACAACTGGTAATTATAAGAAATGAATCTCAAACCATGTTGCAGAGAGATGCAAAAGTAATCTGAAGAGTAGTTAAACAAATTACTATATACGGAGAGTAATTAGGTCATTTCATTTGCATTACATAACTACATGTAACTACACTACGCTGTATATTTGGTTGAACGTACAAAAAGTCATGCAAGCACTAAAAAAAACTAACTTACTCACTAAAAAAGCTTATTCACCTCCACATTTACTTCTGGATGTAGGTGAATGTAAAGTACAGTAACACCAAAGAAATGTTTGGAAGATGTTGACAGCACTAGACCACGGGAGAGGTACTTCAGTTGCAGCATACAGGTGCTTTCAGAGAGTCAATATCCGGTCGTTAAGTGATGACGTGACGAATCCTACTTCCGGGCCTAAAGTAGTCTGCGTTTAATATGGCTTTTGTGTTGTTAACATGTTTAATGTTTTGTATTTTCTTCTATTTAATCTCAAAAAGCTCCTAAAACAGTCAGTGATCACTGTTGACCTCCCTCGGCTTTTATTACCGCTAATCATTTATTTAAACTCAGTTTTTAAAACCTTAGGATGTAACTACAGCCCAGCCCATGCAGCAGTATATGAATGACTAACCTCGTATTGTGGATGGATTATCTCAGTTGTTCTCCTGGCTGAAGTTTGGTCCTTTTACAGCATCCTGCCATGCGATTACATTTGTTCCTGACCACCGAGAACACTCACGTTAACTTTTATCGATTGGAAAAAAAGTTAGCTTGTTTATATTATGCTAACATAGCTGTGTCGCTAGTGGTCACGTAGCACATCATTATATACCAGCTAGCCAAACTTCAGTAAACCTACAAACGTCACTGCTGTTTAGTTTTCTGTCTTCATTTATGTTGGAAGTGATAACAGAGCTGTACGTTTTAATTTGTTTCCAAAACCCCGCAGTCAGGACATGCTATATTGTATTTAGATGGAAGCTAGCGAGCTAACTTCCTGCTAACTTCTAACTCCGTTAAATGTCATAAATTCCGTTTTCATGGATGCCTGGATGTTAAACTCAATTGTTACACCTGGTAGAGCAGAACGCTGATCATTTTATTAAAGATGAAAGACTTTAGACAGTTTTTCAACTCTCAGTAATGCCATAGTGATCGTTTGATATATGGACCTGCAGCGGAGTTTAGGCCCAGACACGGCTAGTGACGTCAGACTTAACGACCGGATAGCATAAAAGCAAACGCAATGGAGTCTCATGTTTCCCCCCGAAAGTGAAATGCAACACATTTGGTTTTTGGGGGGTTTTGCACACACACACACACACACACACACACACAAAGCTAATTGCAGAAACTTTGGCTACTGATTCTACAACATCAGCAGGAAGCCATGTACAGAAATCAATATATCTCCAGCACTACTGTATCTATTATAGCAAGAACTACTAACCAGCATCAGTGATTATTTTTTGAATTTTTATAAGACTCCCTGCTTTGTTTGGTCAGCAAGCAGAAAGAAGCTGCCTCATGAAGATATTTGATTCTTCAGCAGCAAAAATGTCTGACAAACAGCTGCTGGTAAAGTGTGGTGACTGACTTAAAAGCTTTCTGTCCACTGGCCTCGACCTTCTGTCTGTTGATTTTTTATCTGTCAAGCTAACCATGTTTCCATAACAGTGTTGCTAACCAGGGCCATTGTTCCAAGGTCAAAAACACTAAGGAGGAAGAGCGTAAGAAACAGGCAGTTAAGAAGTCCAAAATATTTTTAGAAAAGAAATAGAGCAGGTTGACCGTGTGCAATGTCTACACCCTCGGGCCTGCACACTTTTGTGGTAATATATAGTTTGTCAAAATATGTGATTAAACGTAAACTAAAGCCTGTGTTCATCGTTCAAAGCAACAAACTGTGTTTCAGCAAAACACTGGCTTAGACTGTGATCTTTGTTTGCTCGAAATAAAAGAAAATCCTAAGAAAATAATTTTTACCACAAACCAACATTCATTTCCCTACCAGTAGGACTAAAATAGAGACCAAGATTCCAGTGTCTACAGTGTGTTTCTTGTGGTTTGAGGAAATGTGTTTACAGCAGGCTATGCAAGAATGATGTTTATATAACGTTTAGAACAAGCAGAGAGGTCTTCAATCTTAGACCACATTAATAATTCTGAGACAGAGAGTTCATTCTTATGTGACTATGAAACTGCTACAGGGCAACAATGTGTTTAAACATTGTCGTGTTTAAACAGGTTTACAAAAGTTCCTTGCCATTAATCGCATCTCGTTTATCCAAGTCGCATTAATAGTTGATAACGTGCGAGTCACCAGCTCACTCTCTCAAAATTACATGACAGCTTTACATCCCTAAAGGCAATTCCTGAATATGCCCACCCTCGTGTGCTCCCCTAAATGATTTTCCATGATGCTGAATTAGTGGCTTCATAAATTGGATTGTTATTTCACACAGATCATCGAGGCCTTGTGGCCATTGCTTCAGCTTTCGCTGTGTGACCACAGGCCAATAACCACAAGCCACACACATAAACAATTATTGCTCAATGCACGTATCTCATCTCTCCATTAAGTATTGGCGTCATGAAGGAGCGACCGGTGGCGAAAATAATCTTCTGGCAGTCACAAATCCAAGCATCACTTCCTTCTTCTCAAAACCCAGAGCCCACAAACTTAAACTAACCCCAAACATGAGGAAATCATGGGCAAATGCAAAAAACAAATCATGTCACAAGAAGAGAACTGTCAGTAAAGAAAGAAAGCATGCTTTAAGACCTTAAAGTGGGGTTGATCATTTTCCAAGTAATCAAGCCCAAAGTTCGGGTAATCATTTAAGTGAAACACTAACAACCTCCTACCAAACCCTTCAAAAAACGGTTTCCTTTTTTACTTTCTTTCTCTTCACAAATCCCCCCCCCCCCCCCCCCTCCACATAACTTCACACTGACCAGCAAGAAAACAAACCCCAAAAAACAAAAAAACAGAAAAAGGAGCTTGACATTCAGAGTCAGCACTCTGGCACACTTCCATAACCAACTGCTTGCGTAATCCTCCGCAAATGCACTGCGACTGTGCTTTGTACCACAACACAGTCTGTGAAATGACGACCTCAAAGTTAATATAAATCCATCTACTTTTGTATGTAATGTTATTTAGGTACACAAGACAGTCAGACAAAATTCTGGATGCAGGATCCTCAACCAAATCTACTTTTATGAGTTAAAACTTCATATCAGTGTGAAGTTAATAACTGACTAAATTAAACTTGATGGCTACTGCAATGTGTTCAAAAAACAAACAAATGTCACTTTAACTACAGGTTTATTAAGTTATAATGAAACTGTTACCTCACATCATGAACTTTACGTTTGCAGTTCAAGTGCTTAATTTCAAGTGCTGTTTTTACACTTTTGGAATTCTGTACAATCCACTCATAACAATGCTTATCAAGTGCTTGACAAAAATACTGGCAACAGTAACAGGAAAAAAAGAGAATCCAATGGATCATCCACTGAGGCCTCTGGGTCCAGTTTTCAGAAATGCGTATCGGAGTCCAGTTTCACCTCCCACTGACGTCAAGTCCCTGCTAAGGCCAAAACAGCCCAGCAGCAATGCTTCTCTTCCCTTCTGTATTTCGAGGAAATTACTCAGCTTTTTCCAAAGTATCTGCACTGTTGATCCTTGGCCAGCATGTGTGAGCATGTGAGTTTGGATGTGTGTGTTTAGCTGCGTGTGGCTCTTTGCAGTGACATCAATGGGGGTGCAAAGGGGAAGGAAGTTAGAAAATGTTTGGAGTTGGAGAAAAGACAGAGCCGATCTTTGTAATCACAGAGCAACAGTCTCAGAGTGAGCTTGACTCAGTTTTATTGCCTCTGCATATCTCAAACTGGTGCTAGAACCAGTACCGAATTATTAATACTAATATCTTGGAAGACATTACTGTGTTATGCAATACATCATACTACAATTTATGTTAAGAAGATCAGGTTCAGCAGGAACTTGACTGTATTACCACACCACAAAGTAAACTCCAAAGAAAGCATGGTTAAAAATGATTTCTCGAGCAAAAACAAATCCTCATCAGTTAGTCTCAGACGTTCCCCTCTTGTGTTTCCCTACTTTCGAGCTGATAAAATCACTGTTGTGTCTCTTCTCCCAAAACGGAGCAGACTTCGACTTGACGTCCATCATGTAGGACTACAGCTGGCAAGAACAGTATTTGTTCTCAGATGTAAAGGTTCAGTGTAACCAGAATCTGCAGGAAGCAGAGAACTACCTCATATGCTGCTACACTGAGCTCACCGAGGCTGCAGGGCATAACAAAGACTGCCGTCGTTAACTGCTCTCCAAGACTGTTCAGTTGCCGTCCTCATGGAGAGGCAGCTCATTATTGCTCTGTTGTTTAGTTTTAACAACATGGGCCCACCTGTATTATTTATTCACCCTTTTAAGAAAGGACCACAAATAGAAACCAATTCTGGATTCTCCATGAATAATGCATGGGTAGCATTGTCAGGAACATGACCTCAGTAATAGGTTACTGTTATTTTGTTAGTGCTGCTGTTATTTCTTCTGGGATAAAGTTTAAAAAACAGGTAGATAAGAAAGATCTCAACGCCACAGTCTTATTTTTCTTCAGCAACTTCTTCTGACTAATTGCAACAGTAGCAGTTAATTTGTGATCAATATTTGTAACACTGATCCTGTTTTTCAACAGAACTCCCACATTTCCAAAAGAAGCAACACACCAACTTATATTCTCATGTAACTAAAACAGCATTTGATTAGTGCCTAACAGTTTCTGCATGTGCATCACCTCTGTTTTCAGCTACCTTTCTAACCTGATAGTGCAAAACCGAGCCCAAACACTGTGTGAACACTGTGCAGCAAAACACAAAGGACATTTGCTGTTATGTAGTGTTTTTAGAGATTTAGCTCAATACAAACTGAAGAAATGAAGACCATTCTGAGTTAGGCTCACTGGTATCTCTTAGATGTAGTCCTTTATTTGTATGATTAGAAGGAATGCCCACACACATTCCCACAGAAACACACAGAGGAAAGCCTTTGTGATCATTATTAAGCATGTAGAAGATGAACTGGCAGCTCGATAGTCAACATCCTTTGTCCAATATATCCACTATCCCTCCTCTGCACATGTCAAAATCATCTCAGCCTTGCCTCTAACTTTGTCTCCAAACCGCTCAAGCTGAGCTGCCCCTCTAATCTACTCCTTTTGAACCCAGCTCCTCCCAGTTACTCCCAATGAAATCTTAATATCTTCAACTTTGCCAATTCTGGCTCAGAATCCTGTAGTTTTGCCAGTGTCACTGTCTCTAACTCATAGATCATAGCAAGATTTAACTACAACCATGTAAACCTCCCTTTAACTCTTGCTCACCCCTGACACTTGTCTCCAGCCACCCCACCCTGTCTCCACTCTCTCCTTTACCGTCCGTTACCTTGGATGGCTGACCCCAGGCATTTAAACTCACCTACCTTTACTGTCTCTCCTCCTTGCAAGTTTACAGTTCCACCCGTCTCCCTATCACTCACACATATACTCTGTCTCACTCCCACCAACTTTCATTCTTTTCCACTCCAGTGCATACCTCCACCTCTCCAGGCTCTCTTCCACCTGCTCCCTACTCTCACAACAGGTCACAATGTCATCTGCAAATAAGAGCCTCCTGCCTGACTCATCTATCAACCTGTCCATCACCATGGCAAACAAGACAGGGCTCAAAGTAGATCCCTAATGTAATCCCACCCCCGCATTGAACGCATCTGTCACCCCTGCCGCACACCTCATCACTGTCTCTCTGTCCTTTGCATGTCCTGCACCACCGTCACATACTCCTCTGCCACTCCTGACTCCCACCTACAGTACAAGAGTTCCTCTCTTGCCACCCTACCATATGCTGTCTCTAAATCCACAAAGATAGCGAAGCCTCTGACCTTTTCTAAACTTCACCCTCAACACTCTCAAACTAAACATCATATCACTAGTGTGCTTCCTCTGGATAAAGTCCTACTGCTGCTCACTGATTGTCACCTCTCTTCCTAACCTAGTTTCTGCAACTCCTTCCCATACCTTCATGGTATGGCTCATCAGCTTTATCCCTCTGTGGATACTGCAGCTCTGCACATCACCAGTACCAGTACACTTCTTCTCCATTCCCCTTCATCCCTTCACTCCTCAAAATCATGTTAACCTGTCCACTGCCCTCTCTCCTAGTCATCTGGATCAACTGCCTTCCCACTATTCGTCCTCTTCACAGCTGCCCTCACTTCCTCCTTACTAATCCTCTGCATTTCCTGATTCACTAACTATCCTCCATCCATCCTCTTTTCTCTCTCATTTTCTGCATTCATCAGCTCCTTAAAGTAATCCTTACATCTTCTCAGCACACTCTCTTCACTGGTTAGCACATTTCCATATTCTGGCTTCAATCACCCTTAATGCACATCCTTATGACCTGTTTATAACCTGCTGCACATCTTCTCTGTGTTTGTATATATGGAATTTACACACCTGTCAGCATAGAGATTTAAATATACCAGTATTCATGCATACTACCGTGTGGGTTTCTCTATATAGTATTTTATGTTTTCTATACTTTCAAACACCAGAAAAAAATCTAAACTTGCCTTTCTTTCCCTTCCCTGTTGAATTCTGGGATTGTGGTAGTGGACTTTGAAAAGGGGTTGTCCTTTGAGGAGAAAGATGTGGGATGAGAGTGAGTCATGCACATACAAACACGTACGAGCGCGCACACCGAGAAAAGAAATGTGTGGGAAGTGATCAGCAGATGTGTTAGCACCAAACAAACGCTACACTTTGGGGGCCAGAACGCAACAAGCGAGAGAGTCAAAAATTAGCACAGGTTGATCAATATGAGATGAATCATCCCAGGAGCCGGTGAGTCCATGTAACCTCTATAAGTCCTCAAAAAAGACTCAGGACTGAAACCACGGAGACTTAAAGCAGCAAGAACTGGAAACGGCTGTGTAAAAATAGATCAAGGATGTGACATATGCCATATAAACCTTTACCTAGCAGGCTGAATCTACTTTGTAGTAGACCTGCCCTTCCCACACTGCTGGCTTGTGCAATCAGTATTAGAAGTTCACACTTGCGCTTCAGTGTTTGGACTTTGTGGGCATTACGTACATGCTGGCTTTTGTATTTACACGAAATCAATCACTTCTCTGCTTGTAGCAACAATTATATTTCCTTAGAAATGGCACCAGCTGTTCTACAGCAGACAGATAACAGGTGTACTAGAAGTTATGGTATTAAAAAGGGAAAATAAAGTAAACAGAGAATAAATTGCAGCAACTGAGGGGTTTGTGGAATTTCTGAGGGGCCATAAGGGGCAACCAGACTTTAACAAGAGCCAGAGCTAAGTAGGCTGCTTTTTAAGGCCTCTTTAGGTCTATTTAAAGAGCCTGCACATCTGCCCCCTGTTTGCCTTTCTGGGGCTGTAAAGCCTGGAAAGAGAAAGGAGAGTGAATGGTGATAGAAGAGAAGGGAGATAGTCTTTATGAGATGCACACTTGGATGGCTTGAACCAATAGCATCAAGTGAACAGAGAGTGACTTGGGCATACAAATCAAACTTCCCCAGTATTTTTTTTTTTTTTCATTTTCACCAGCTGCTACACTGAGGGAGGCTGAACAGAAAAACTGCAGTGTTGTTATGGAAATTCAAATAAGAACGAAAATGAAGAGCACACAGTAGACAACTTAAAGCAGCATTATGTAATTTTTATATGCTAGTGATCCCAAACAGCAGCTGTTTGAAACAGGAGGACATCTCTGCAAACAAAGCTGGTAGTTACCCCTTTTTAAACCATTATGGAATCATTTATTTAAGAAAATGATATTTAATGTCGAGATTTTTTTGGTTCTGGTTTTTGTTTTGGTTTGTTTGGGGGTTTTTTTCTTTATACTGAACAGCTTCCCCTCCAGTGGATGTTCATAGCGACCTATACCAGTCTCCAAAATGAACCGAAACCACCAACGTGTACACTGTGCAGTGGTGTTTACTGTATCACTTCCGTTTCTTATCAGTAATTCTGATTCTGTGTATAGGTGTATGGTAACATTGCTGGTCATGATGTTTGCTATATTTTTCAGTAAAATTTCAAATTTCAAATTAAAACCTTGATGTATAGATGTTCTCTGTGTCTAGGGTGGTGGTGTTTGGTTTAGGTTCTATCAAGCTGCATCCAGACTGGAAGCTTTGAAGCTGATGCCCAGTCGTTTGCAGACGTTCCAGGCTTTAGTTTCCTAGGTAACCCTGTCGTGCATATACTATCAGGTCATATGTCAATCAGCGGTATCCTGTGCTGGTAGCTGCTTCGATTGCTCACCTTCAATGTGAGAAACGTTCATTTCAAGTTGTGCCCACATGTCCATGCCAGCAGTTATTTTCCCTGGAATCACTTTTAGTCACCGTACGTCTGTCGCTTGTCTTGGTCTTTGGTTGCCACATTGCTTTGAATCACTTCCAGTGTGGACGCAACTTTAGAAAGGTTTTCCATTTCCATTCACTTCTTGCAACTATAATGAGGGACAGGCAGAAACGTCTGCTTCGTCCACATTGAAAGCAGTTAATTGATTGTGCATTGCTTTGAAGCTGACAGCTGGTTACTTGTCAACATTCTAGGATCGGGTTGCCAAACCAACTAATGCATTTACTACCAGGTCATGTGTCAATTAACAGGACACTGTGCTCTCACTGGTGATCATTGCAAACGCTCGTCTGGAAGCTGAGAAAAGATTATTTCAGGTCCCGCCCCTTGAGGTCGAATGTCTCTGGTCACCACATTACTGCAAATCTCTTGCAGTGTGGACACAGCTTTATAATTCCACCGTAAGAATTTCTCTTTGCATGGGCAATTAAAATTCTTGTTGCTATCTATCATGCCATATAATTGTTGAACAACTACTCCTAGGATTTTTCTTTTTTTTAAATCTGAAGTTTAGCAGAGAAAAAAAAATCCTTAGAATCATTGTCTATGAGAATGCTCAAAAAATATGAGTTTTTAAAACATGATTTAACTGTATATCAATGTTGTGGCAAACAGAAAAGTCTAAAAGGGAACATAAAAGTCTGTGAGAATTACTCTGTGGCTACGTCCATTTGTAGTGTAATGTAGAAATGATTCAAACTAAATAACAATAACAAATAACACGTTTTTTTAAAGCTTGAAACAAACAGACAACAGTCTTCTTGAACCCTACTTAACTTTCCTACATATATAAAAATAAATCTTGTCCGCGTTCCTTAGTAATCCCTTGTGAAATGTTACACAGTATTGCTATAATTGCATTCCTAGGGGTGGGGTAGGGTCTCTTTGGGTCATTTAGCTTCAGCTGCCATGTACAGTCCTCATCACTGATTATCCTAGCTGGGCCGAGTCTGGTGATTTTACCATTGCAGAACTTTACAACCCTGTCGTAGCGCTTTCATCCATGCAGGACCTCCACGGGGGCCACCAGCAGGTAAAATATTAAATTCCTAATCCTGCCAATTATAAAACATACTGGATGAGTTGGCACAAAAACTGGTATGACCTCAAAGGACCCACCTGGGGAAATTGCACTACTTCAACAAGCTCAGCTGGTTAGCGCCAGTTAGCGAGCATTAGCAGGCTAATGTTAGCAAGTAGCTCCGAACCACTGCTATACCCATGTACAGTTTCACAGAACCACTAACATGGTTCTGATTTGCTACAGACTACAGTCTCTTTAAAATGTTACAAAACAAGCCACTTATAGGGTTTCCAACAGGCAAGATGACCCCTTTTTAGGATAAAAGCTACAACTGTTAAATTAGCTAATGTATCTTATTAGCCCACCGTTGCCATTAACTGTTTTTACACATATAATTTAAAAAAAAAAACAGGTCAAAAGTCTAATTTCTTTCCTTACTGGGATTCCATTATCATTTTTTATCTGTTTGTTGTCAGAAAGGAGAAAAAAACATAGGAATATTTATTTAACCAGGAGCGTTACGTCACACATAAAAAAACTAAAACAAAATGAATACTAAGTGTTTAAAACACAATCAGAATGACAAAAAAGAAAAAACAACTTCTTAAACCAACAATTGCCAGCTTTACAAAAGAGCCATGCTTTCAAATATTAAATGCAAATATATAAAAAAAATAAAAATCATTATTCTTATTATCTGTTCTTTACCCACTTCTTTTTATAAAACTGCACAGACAGGCACATGTGCTCAGTTTCTAATTAAAAACATCGATTTCCTTTTGTACTTTCCTACAAGCTGACTGCCAACTATCAATGTGATCAACCATTCTGTTATCTAAATGATTAGACAAGCACATCTCTCTACTTGCTCCTCCAAACATTATCCCCTTCATCCCCCCACTCTCAGCCATGTAGCTTCCATGTATGCACACACGCGCGCGCGCGCGCAGACACTTTCTCCAGTCAATGCATCTTAGCTGGCATTTTCGCTGCTTAATCCTGCAAATCACACAGCAAATCAACCGTGGTCAGGGCTGACTCGGTGGAAGAGGACACTAAAACAGGGGAAAATTTACACACACACACACGCCACACGCACCTGCACCAGTGAGGGAAGAAATCAATACCAACTCTTCTTTTTCAAAGGAGGAGTTCAAAACATGACCTACCTTTACAATCACGTGGGGAATTGTAACTCGGTGTGGAAAATAATTTGCCCTCTCTCTCACACTCAGGCAGTCCCTTGCAGAGATTGCCTGAGCGTCATTGTGAGCCCATTAAAATAAGACATGAAGTTTATTAGCTTCATTCAGCAAGTGATCTCTGTGTTCCTTCATCAGAATTCCTTCATGCAGAGGTGGCAGGGGAAATACTGGCCTTACATCTAGCCCAGGTTAGTACAAGACAGCACTCCCTTAAAAATCTTGTACCCAAGGAGAGCTCAGCGTACTTGGACAAGGCTCATTTTCAACTTGAGAAGTTCAAAATGTGCACCTGAATAGCAGTTATTGTGCTGAAATATTCAATCAATTATAAAACAAACTGCAGAAGTTGTTCGATGCAGAGATGATGGTAAATATAAAGTCTCTCATTATAATCACTTAAAGGCTATGTAAGCTTTTATTTCACATCCAGATAAAAGCTCTTACCATCTGAAAGCTTGTTTTACTCCCGTTGCATTTCTTGTCAGCCGGTTAAATAAAGAATCATCTCTTGCAAGTAAAATCTAGTGTCTGAGTATTGCAATGTCATTCAATCAGTCCAACACTTTGGATGCATCTAGGATTTCTACCAGTTTAATCACAAGCGGGAGGACCCCCAGCAAGCCCAAAAGCTTTTTAGCACAAAAATATTAGATTAGTTCATGCATCTTATTAGCCCACTGTTCTCATTAACAGTTTTCACGCACATTAACAACCACTTGAACGTCTCATTTCTTTCCTCACTGGGGCTCCGTCATCATGCGTTGTCTTTTTGTTGTCAGAAAAGAGAAAGAAGCTTATGACATTTCATGGTTCATTTAAATTTTGCTGCGTTTAGAGGTATGTGCTGGATTGAATATACACCCTGCTGAAACATAACATAAACAAATGCTTAAAAAAAAAACAGCAGAGCCTATTAACCTTGGCATCAATGTGTCCAAGCTGAAATTATCCACACTGCAAGCAAGTGATTGGTGCTAAACCCCAGGTTTGGGGTAAAGTAAGACTCATTCAACTGCCTCATTATTTGACAGTTATCCTAGGGATAGCCTTACACAATAATCACTATAATCCAGTCCGCGATCAGGGTAATGGTAGGGAAGGATGGTGCTGGTTACCATAGAAACCAGAGACGATAATGAAGCGTGTCAGCATATAGCTATCTATAGCCTGTCTAATTTGTGTGCGTGTGTGTATGTATGTGCGTGTGTAGGCTGAGATGATAGTTCTTCCAAAGATGCGTTGCACCTGTGTGTGGGCTGCAGGCGTAGCAGCACAGCATGATGACCAGTGTGCGCAAGTGTATTCTTATCCCGAGTGTAAAAGCAGCTCAGTTACACATGGCGGGAGCAAGCTGAAACTTTTCTAAAAGCGATAGAAATAGATTCACTCATAGCCTCATTAATGCCAAATGCATTTTTGCACACACATGGACACTGACGCACCTGAGAAATTAAGCCTTACTTATTTCAGAAGACGGCAAAGTAACTGACGGAAGTTTGCAAAGTGCAAAAAAACAAAAAACTAAAGCACATCATATTGGTAAAACACTCTTAAAGCTGCTATAATTTCAGTGTCAGGCAGTGAAATCATCCTAATGTAGCAGTAAGCAGCACTAAACCAAAGATGACTTTTTAAACGTATCCTTCCTTCTCCATATTTCATGCGAGTACACCATCTCAGTCTATCTTTGTTCTCCCCCTTCTTCCTCTTATTTGCACGTATTTTACTGAATGAAAGCCTCTGGTGAACCTCCACTTTCCATCTCCATCTTAATACCCTAACCCCATCTTGGTAAATCTTTCCTTCTCGCCTCTTCATGCACTAATGGAGAAAAAAAGGGCAGAAAAAAAAGAGGGAGAGGGGGGGGGATTGTGGATTTATATTTTCCATTTCTCTGCAATCCTCTGTTGCACTTTCTGTCTAAGTATCTCTGTGGAGAGACAGCAGGGACCAGCAGCTACTGTACAAATACAGGTTCAGCTCTATGCCTGTATACACATACACAAATACAAAATACACACGCACAACATGTGAAACTACAGACGGTGAAAGAGGACCACCGGAACATTAAATTGAATCAGATGGCAACTCACTCTTCATAGATTATAGAGCTAAAGGTTATTCAAGAAAGAAAGGCCAAAGACCTAATCAGGGCAGAACACACAGAACACAGTAAATAGCCGGCCACAAACAGTGTAGCCAAACAAGCACGAGGCCACTTTAAAGCCACTTTCATACTAAAGGTGATAGCGTTATCAGTTTGGCATTTGCTTAAGTATTGAAGATATAAGCCTAAATCAAGCTTTAAGCACCTTGTTGTATTTATTTGGAACTTGTGATTGAACTTTCCCTCTTGCCTGTCAAAACCAGAGCACTACAGTTCAAAAGGAAGTGATTAAAAACATTGTTTAACATGTTATATGATGCCGTCATTTTTATTTTGCGCTCTTCTGCAGCCAAACACCAGTCTGTGCTGTAACAGGTCTTAGCTGTCGACAGCAACCAACGCTAGTCTATGGTCGTGTGAATTTAGACTCACTATCCACAATATCACAGAACAAGTGCAAAGTCTATATTTGAGTTGCTAAAGTGTGTTTGTACATATTCAGGGGACCGTGAACAAATTCAAATCTGACAGCAGAGGCCACAAGTCAATAGAGGTAACCTTCCCAGATAGCAGTTTACTTCATGTAAACAGACAGTTACATTTGTATAAAGTTAATGCTGGCATGTTATAATTCTTGTATAAATAAGCACTTGTGGAATATAACTGATTTGAAGACACTGCATGATCTTGAAATTCAAAACAGATTGTTCACTCGGATAATTTTACTCTCAAAAGATGGGACAGCAAGTCTGTCAATAATATAATGTTAGATCAGCATCACAACTGGATTTAGCACCATGTAGCACTACAAAATACATTAAGGAGCTTCCTAAAAGGGAAATCAAATCACCCTTGAAATTTAACAGTGCTAATAATTGTCCTCTCAGAATCACTTTCAGCGTCACAGCCAGAATCTAGTTTCCTGTGTGCGTTTGTAGGATCGTAATTTCCAACACTTTACTCAGACAGAAGTGATGTGTTTACTCTGTTTATCGCATTAACCCCCCCCCCCCCCAACCACTCAACCCCTCTATCCCCCACCCTGCACACCCACACACACCCCTCTGCTTTTGGCAGGAATCTACTCAATAATTCATAAAACACAAAAAGGGGGTGTGGAAATTCGGTTGTGGCAAGATAAATAATAGAGTGTGCACGAGCTTGGATAAAGTGATCATTGGGAAATGCAGGGGTTGCTGTGGAGAGCAGAACCCCACTGACAGCTCAGACATAAGCGCATGTGCGCGATATGACTCTGACACTGCTCGTACAATCAATCAGTTTTAATCACCCATTCCCTCATATCGCCTTAACATCGAAGCGAGAGCGACAAAGTTGATGTCTTTTGAATGAATGGGGATGTTTTTGGCACCGATGGTAAGACAGGAGGGGACATTAAATGGCGCCAGGAAAAAAATTAATGGGAATTTTCCACTGTTTTCACAAATGATTTGGAAAAATGGACAGATTTACTAATGAAATAATATTGAGTGTCTGCCCAAAAATCTATTATTAATAAATACCACATATTGTAAAAAGTGTTTTGAGTAGTCTCTCGGGACACTCTAGAGGCTCCACAAAGTTCTCTGCTACACCTAAGGTATAACAAAAAAAAAACAGAGCTGAGCTACATCATATCGTCTTTAATGTAGGTATACATTTTTACGTGATATAAAAAATGTCATACTGTGATATTGTTGCTATAGCAATGTGATGCATTTACTTCCTGCAGTGCACGCAATAATGAGATAAGCCCAGGCACATCTGGGAGCAAGAGCCACATCTCGTCCTTCGACGACGATTTACTACCAAAGAAAGGAGCTAATTTGGGCACCAGTTTAGCTCTTGGGGTGAGCGGGCGACCATAAGCTGTTCCCCTTAAAGGTTTCAATTTCAAATTAGTTTAACCACTGGGTCAACGACCTTCGAGTAAAACCAGGCTACGAAGAAGAAGATATTAGCAGCTGGTGATGTGCAAACAAATGGCTCAACCAAGAATCGCTAGCTTCATCCCACATGACAGGAAGAGCAAACGGTGGATGGAAATTACTGACGTGTTGGAAAAACAGGATTCTAAGCAGCTGTTTAAAAACTCGACCCAAATGCAACATCCCAAAAAGATTCTTTCGTTTTTTCAGTTTTCAGTTTGTGACACGCAGCTCCTCAAGAGTTACAAAGTTAAGTTGCTTAAGCTATTGTTAAAATAAGCTGCGTTAGGCAATTATGTCATACTTTTATTTAAAATTTCCAACCAGAACACTACCAGGGCTACTTTTGCTCTTACATTTGACTTGTGCTGTGTCACTGCTTTTGCACTGTAATTTTCCAGTGAAGTTAAACTTCAAATTAGGAAGCGACACTGATGGCAGCTTATTGGAAAAGGAGAATTTAAATGCCCTTTATTTACTTATCGATGCTGCTATGTGCAAGCTGCAAGCATCAACAAAATGCTGTTCAGTTTTGGGGGGGTTTCTGTACTACATTAAATATCGCTATCACAAATTCTTTCTGAAATGTTGTGGTATAGTTTTGAGGCTACATTGTCCACTCCTAATAAAGAGAAACTAAAAAGGAGATCTTCACATACGTCAGCTGCTGCTGTAGTGCTTCTATGTGTATGCATATCACTTCACGACGATGAATGCACATACTCCACGCGACTAGATTTGCGTTCCCCATGTCTCCATGCGTTATTAGTAGTACACATCATGCATAACAACACTACATCATCATCAGCTCGCCTCTCATCCTTAATTTGTCATACATTACTTCTCTGATGCCCTTGCTGTCTGCTACTGGCACTGACTAATCCATTCACGCAGACCATTCCATGTAATTCCTGTCATCTTTCCTGCAAAATCTCTTCAACCACACCCCTGCGAAAGCTCTCTCGATAAACAACAAAGAAGATTTGCGTGAACCCACTTGAGAGCAGCAAATGAATGCCTGTAATGTCAAGTGCTGTAAAGAGGCTGTGTATATTAATTTACACTCATCTTCTATCTAGACTCTAGCCTCTCATCCTTGTATCACATTTGTGCATATTTTGGTGATTTTATACAAGGCAGCATTCGCAATTACACTGAGGGCCAAAGAGAAGAGCAACCCTTTCAACTCTTGTAGCAGGATGTAGAGCAAACAGAAAAAAGGACGTTTACATTTTATTCTAATCTCAGCATGGTTTTTTTTCTTTTTATAAAGCATCTCCGAGACACGGCATTAGCATATGCACCCAAAGTAGCAAACAGTAAGCATTTTCAGTGACATTTCCCAAATTGAACACAGCAAGAAAGTTGCTTTGGTGTAAAGAATCAGCTGCTTTGTCTCTATTTATAGCCACATTTTACAGATTTAGCAGCCGCCTTCTAACTGTGGCTGCCAGTAGAAAATGTCTCTTATCCCTCCTGTGTGATTTGCTAGCGCGGTGGAAGAAATCCTTTTTTTTCTCCATGGTGACACGAGGTTGTTTTATGCCAAGGCTTGATCAAAAAGAGCCTGCGCTGCACTCATTTAACTCCATTACTTATTTTTATGTGACTTTATGGGAAAACAGAAAATGATTAAGCAATACTCCTAATGATATCCGAGTGGGGGTTTTGTGTCGTGCAAATTTCCAATAAGTGATCACTGGGTTTTCACTCTCTCTCAAAATGTTGGGAACTGCTGTCCATCATTTTGAGCTCATTATCAGTCTCGCATAAGCGTCTCAGGCTTCGAGTGCTTGATGCTGCTATAGAGTACAGATCACTGAAGAGCTTGCAATGATTATGTGCCTTACTGTTGAAAACAAAAAAGAGGCACAAATACACTCATTCCAACTAAAAGTATGGAACATAAAGGAGAGGATCGGTCCAGGCGAGGCTGTCAGTGTTGCATGACGACATCATGGAGCTCTTATGTTATGAAAAGGCCTTTGTCTCAATACAATCCAGATACACTAGCACACCGGCACACAAACACACACACACACAGCCATTTAGGAAATGAGAATAGTCTTCATCCGAGGATAATGGTCCGTCACAACCCATGATGGTTTCCTCTAGAAGAGTAAATGGCAGTAAATGAGACGCTGATTGAATCATAGCATTGTCATGTATACCAGATGGCAAAAAGGTCTTGCACCTTACCACGAAACCAACTAAATAAACAGCATGTAATGGGCCCTGTTTCCCAAACAAACTCTGGGGTGGTCTGTAGGGATCTAACAATGAAGTGCGAAAACAATATACTGAGTAAATGTGCAGCTCTGCTTTCGAATTAAATACTGGTGTTTTGATACAGGGATATCACGGAGCTTTGGGGTCATCTTGAGGTTACGTTAATATACTACGGAAGGCAGGTAATGAATCGAAAACTCAAACTTCCACCTCACTCATCTAACAAGCGCAAAAAGAGAAGTTCCCTACAGCAATCACCAATATCTCACTTTGCAACTTTATTACATTATCCATTCAAACCACAGGAACACCAAGTCCTCCAGGGACACTGTCTTCTTGAATTACGTTGCCTAAAAAAAAAAAAAAAAAAATTCATCTGCAAAGAAGCATTGCTGTCTTCATTCAGCCATAACAGATTTGTTCTTACATATTTTCTGCCTTTCATCCTGTGGACACATGGAAAATAACTGCTAGTGTCATAAAAATTTGCTCTGGGCCAAAGTATCACTTGACAATGGCAGCCAATCAAGTTAAAGAGACTGATCTTTTTTTTTCCTCCAACACAAATTAGATATCCTGGGGAAACAGACAATATTTCCAACACATGTAACCCTTTAGTGTCTATTGAACAGTCTTACTGAGATAAAATTCACTAAGTACATCAAGCGATGGAAGCCAGTGTTGCGTGAAATTGTTCAAACTGCCAAGCTCGAGGGCTCATACAATGTCAGAACAATATGAATGCTTCCATGTGCATTTACAACTGATATTCCCTCATGGGGACTTAGGGTTGGGTTCCCTCATGGGTTCCCTCATGGGGAATATCAGTTCCCTCATGGGGAATATCAGTCACAAAATGACTCAGCAATTCAAATCCTATTATGGCGCTTTGTAAATATCCGCTACATTACAGCTAACAGATGCTAACTGCACTTCTGTGTCCAAGTTGCTTTTAGTCAGCAACATCAATGATAATCTCAGCTGTGTCGAAGCAGAGCAGGTGTTCAGCTGAAATTAAGCTATGCAAACATAAATTACGCTACAGTAAGGTATGCAGGTTTCTTTTGGCGAGTATGTGGGCATGCTACATCAGGATATGCATTCTGTAATGAATTTATACAAAACTGGTAATTGCAAACATATGAATACCACGAAAAAATGTCGAGTTAGAAAGCCACCTAGGTGTCCTTTGAACCTACCATCCAGACATCCCTTCAAGCAGTCAGCCAACCCTAAGTCTTCTCATTTATTAAGTCACCCTTCTATATGTCAAGCCATCCATTCTCTCTAGCACCTAAAACAAGCAGTTTCTGCAAAATCTGGCTTTACTACTCCTTCCAAATGATAAACATGGCGGTCAATAATGGATATACCTCTGGGTTTCCTCTAAATATGTCATTCTTTTCCCAAAAAAGATGTTATCCCAGCTCAAGTCTTTCAGGAGATTACAGCATTTCACAATCAGATGCTGTCATAATCCTTCAGTTACTGCCAGCGCTAACACCCCATCAAACAGGCATTCAGCCAAAGGGTACTACTGTCTGTCGACTACACCAAACAGACTAAAAACTCATGGATATTCAGTTAATTCAGTTTTGAGAGGGTGTGTTTTTCACTATCCTCTGCTGAATGTCATTATCCTCTGAGTCACTACAGTTAATAAGGAAAAAAGAGGCTGACCTTCTGCAATGAGGCCCTGCATCATTTTGTCTTTTCCCTTGAAAACATTGCGCGCTCTTGTGACAACCTTATTCAAATGATACGGTCTAGGTCTACATCTGAGCACAATTCAAAGAGATTCTCTGGTGCCCTTTTCATGACACAGATAAAGCTATTACAGTGTGAAATTGTACTCGCAATGAAAACTTTAAATTCATCCACCAGGGCTATGATCTCAAACAACTGTGCTGATGGGGCCACATAGAGACTCGGGTTAGCCAAAGGTTGACCAAAAATACATATCAAACAAAGACAGTGAGGCGCAAGTGAGAGCTGCTGCAGAAGGAAAAATATATAATGGCAGACCGACAGAAAGAGGAGAAGGAGGAATACATCCATCTGTGTCCTATCCTTTACTGGAAAGGATAGAGAGGTGGCTGATGAATTGTCGAGCGCCACGGTGGCTGATGAATGGCTCAGCTCGTAGGAGAAGAGAGCAGATTTATTCCCAAGGCACTTAAAAGGGAAAATGATTATTTCTTGGCTAAGTGGTTCTGGTTAGTATTACATGTAAATCTTCTGAGATGGAACTTTAAACCAATACTCAAACAGAGAAGCTACGCTATGAGTGAACTGCTTCAAAGGCTTGAGTTACACTGAGTCATCCTGGCCGTTATTATTACACTGACAGAATTAAAGTTAATATGAGCAAATCTTTTCATTTGCTAGGTGAGTCCAATCTACAACAAGGCTTGTGAGCATTTAGGTGGAAACTTTTGCAATTGCAATTTCAAGACTTATGAATACTTACTTATAAAATCTAAGTTTGAGGCTAAAATGAGCTCATCTCTGAGGCAAATCTAACAATATTACCACTTGGAATGCATATAAGTCCAAGCCTATGATAAACACAGTTCTCTCTTTCTGCCCCGACTTGTCCACGCCACATGTTTCACTTTGTTTGTCCATCGGCTATTCAGTCTACTGACTAATACATGGTGCCTGACTTTAATCTCCTCTAACATCACGACGCTCTTGTCTTCCAAAAAGACCCTCTTTCTGTCTACGGCTATTGCTGACAAAAACCGTAATTTATCATAAAATTATACAAGGGATTGGTCTGTACTATAAATATATGTAGACTGACTTAACTTAGCTACATAACACAAAGCAGTAACAAGAACTTGGATATCAAGACGATAAGTCGAACCAGGCTCTTCCATTCTAGCTATGAGAAAAGAACAACTACGGAGAATATTGCAATAATAATATATGGTGCACTGAATACAGTTGTTGCAAGAAAAGCATGTAAGACTTTCTTAGAGGTAAAGTCCCGTATGTAAGTGTTAATGTGTGAATGTTGCTTCTAGTACAAAGTACTTTAACTGGAGAGTAACTATCAGAAAAGTGCCACATATGTGCTGTCAGTGTAAAGCCAGGGGAAAAAAACTGTCTGTGTGACACGGATCTAGCCTTGTCAGTTCACCTAAAAACCTGGCTGTATTAACACAAATTTTATATATTGTCAATAAATAAAAAGCAATAAGTCACCAGTGATATCTGATTTTTTTTGTTACTAAAAAACTTCTACCACCATTATTTTTAAAGTCGAGATTCTTGGAGTGCCACGTCTTACTTTATGTATTTGTGTCGTTTACGGTCTCAACTACTGAGAATCTTCAGATTCTCTTTATATCTACACAGTGAGATTTTTCAGGAAATAAGATGCTGCTTTCAAGAGAACTGACTGGTCAACATGTATTTTTATGTGTCATTTTCTTACCTCGAAAATAACCTGCACCAAAGCAGTTTAGGTTTACAGAATAAGTTACTATGGGCGTTTAACAAAATAAACTAAGTTACCTCACCAAGACTGAAAACCCTGTGCAAAAACCTTCCACTAACAAAGCTTCATAGTACAGGCCTTGGGTGTTAACATCTAGATGAGAAGCAGGAGCTAGTTTGGCTGATCATAAATACTGAAATGTCTAGTTAAAGTTCAGCTAGTATAGCCAACCAGCCGTCTGGTAATGTCTATTTCTTGGCTGAGAGTTGTGACATCATCTGCTGCCTGCCACTCAAATGTGTGGTTAAAAGATTAGATTTGAACAGAGAAAATAATCTCCAATAAGACCATGACGTGCTGTGTTTACACTTCATATTTGAGATTTAAAAAAGTAGTAAAGATTGGAAATTAGTGAGCTTTAAAGGTTCTGTGCAGACTGGATTTCTTTCCTTTCTCTCTAATCTTTAAGCTAAGCACAGGAAAATGTTCGCGTGAACATAATAAGGTGTTCTCTGTGTGGTTTCTTTTTTTCTAGTTTCATGTCCAAAGAAATTGGGAAGACCACTTTCCTCTGTTTAAAGTTGGAAAGAAGAATGAGAAAGGCTGAGTATGGATGGAAAAATGCTGCAGCAGTAATACGTCAGGAACACACCCAGACAGGCATCTTAATCATCACCCAGAGATGATTAAGAGGAAAGAACTGAGCCTCACAGAGCAGCTCATACACTCTGGTATTGCTAAATGATTCCTTCAGTGCGCATGATGTTTGTTAAACTTGTATAAACACAGCACGGATAGCCAGTCCAACCTCAGTAGTAGGGCTCGAATGACGCAACACAGCAAGCAGCAGTATCGGTTTATGACACAAGGGAGCTTATAAGGGGAAAAAAAATCTCCCAGAACTTCCCCCATTACCCCCACTCCTGTCTTCTTGTCCTCTCTGCCATCCTTTCCCTTCTGCTCAGCACATCAACCGGCAGCACAACGCGGTTTGTCCTTATGCCTCATCTGTCTACTCTACCCTTCCGTCTTTCATTATCTTAATCCATCCTTCCTATCCCTTTGGACTGGCAGGAAACTGGATTTTCAGGAGCGAGGGGACGACACTCAGCTCAATGTGTGCAGGCTTGATAAGAATAGTAAGAACAAACAGGCCAAACTACAGCCTAATATGTTTTTCCCCCAGATCATTAAGGAGGTTCCTTTCTGTAACAGGACTGTCAGCAAACAATGGTACCCTGCTTCCTGTGTTTCATCCAAACATGGATTTATCTTCACAAATAAAAAAGAAGCAAAGCGCGGGGCCTGTGTGAGCAGTAGTGGATGACCACTCTCCTCCTTGTTTGCTGAAAAGTAAGAGTAATGTCTCCATCCCTGTTTTCTTTTTAACTATCAGATTCTGAGTACAGTACAAAAGCGTCAGTGTTTTTGAGCATTTTGATCCATACTATTTTTTTCTTCACCTTTAACTACATATACTCCTTATACTTCCAATTTTACTGTATTTCTAAGAGTATATTTAAGTATTTTGTTTAGCTTCATTGCACCTCATCATACAAACCTCAATAAGGGTTTTAAAGCTTGACAATAACCATAAATAGCAGGGTTTGGGGTTTTTTAAGTTCACCCTGGGTTTACGTGTGCTTTTCATAGTTTGGGTCTAGCCCGACTGCAGAGGAAGGAAAAAAATAGCAACAGGAAGTTAAAACAGCAGGTGCCAAAAAGTCAAGCCTCACTGTAACAGCATTTTTGAAAGTACGAACTGGTAAATTAAAGTGTCATTGGCTCAGCATATTCTCATAAATATACACATAACAACTTAGGTTAGCGGTTGTCAGGTGCTCCCACGTATCAGCAGACTTGTAAATAAAGGAAAAAACAGCAGCATCCAATGTGGTGCTTTGAATTTTTCATGCTATGGTGACCCTGGTGACCCTCTTGTTGAAAACGCGATCGCAGATTGAGCCTTTGATTACACTGTTCTTGCTTCTCATAACTACCATCTGTTCACAAGTTAAACCGACGTGACAAGAAAGTGCTCGCTATTCCTCTAAGCTTATAAAATGTTCACAGGAAAGGCTGCTTCACTGAATGGAAAAAAAAAGCATGTGTGAACGCTAAGACGCAATATCACCGCACACACACACACCACAAAGGTGTTTAAGAACACAGGCATGAGCACACTGTCCCTGTAACACCTTTGTGCAAGAAAATGACTTCTCCCTTTTAACCGCAGGTCTCTACATGAATTGTTGGTGTGAAACTTTGCGTAGTGTGTGTGTTGAGAAAACTGCTGCTGACCATGGGAAGAAAAGTGAACTTATTACATGCGGCAAGATTTTCCCAGTGAATCTAAAATTACTGTGTAAGGCTGTACATGTAAACGGGAGATGCGTGTAACTGCACTTCAGTGCAAAAATCCTCTCTTCCTCCATCTCTAATCATGATTTCCTCAAATCCTGAAGGTGTCAGAAAACAAGAATATAATGAGGGCTACACAAATTTGCTGTTGGAGAACTCAATCACCACATCCATGTATGAATCAGAGAGCAAAAATGAGGAAAATATGAATGAATAAGTTCCCCGTAAAAGGCCTGACAAAAAAAATGGTCTCATTATCTGCTTTACAATACTTGTTTCTTTCCTCAGAGATGACCAAGGCTCATGTGGATTTTACTCATAAAGTCTGGGGTTGAGGAGATGCCACTGGAAAGCATTGTTCCACGTGACTATACCAGCCCCCAGCCATAAGAACACCACCCCCTACACCCACACGTCACAACGACAAGAGGGATGGAGATGAATGAGAAAAACAAAGGCCTGGGTGACAATTGATAAAAATGCTGTTGTGCTGTACAGCAAGCATGCCAGGACAAGAGAGCAGCGATCGTCTTCAGCTTCTAATTTTAGACTGTGTCACGGGACCAAACAGACAAATAGGTTGAATACAGACAATGGACAATTCTTTCTGACATCGCCGCGTGCGGCACAAGTGCATGCAGGTATCAGTGTGCCGACCCCTGCTCTGCATTGTGTTAGTGTCATCATGTGCAGCATTACATCAATGCAATGCAATATGCATGTAATTGCCTGCATGTGAGCAAGTTAGAGTGTGCGGCCGTAAGAGGAAGAGTGAGAGCACACTGCCACTGTACGCAATTCTACCACCAGCTGATCAAACAATCGGATCTATAATTGGTTTTATATTTGATGGAAGCGTTTTACGAGCTGTGCAAAGGCACCTGCTTGTATTGGGAGTTCTTTGTGTTGCAATGCGTTATCAGACAAAAAGTAGTGATTTAAAGTGCGAGTAGAAAAGTGCCGATAAAGGCGGAGAAGTGTGCATAAAGCGCAGATAATAGATTAGTCTCCAGTGAAGTTAACCTGAACGCATTTCTCACTTCATATGACCTCCTGTCACATGTCTGGGACAAGCAAACCCATGGCGTTAGCCGCTAAGGTCGTCCGAACAGCACTGAACCCCGCTCGTGATTTAAAAAATAACAAAAGAAACAAGTGGTGGAGAACTTACCTCCTCTACTGTGAGGGGCATGCATATCCTGTACTCCTTCATCAGCATCTTCCCCCCTCTTTTCTGTTTATTCACAATGTGTCAAACCAGCCGAGTAAAGGTTCCCTCCGCCGACCGACGGGATGTGTGTACAGTCTGGAGACGTGTCAGAGCATGCGAGGGGACGCTTAGCCCGAGTTATAAAACGCTCCCGGAGTTCCGGCTCACTTCTTTCATCAGAACCAGAGGACGCAGTCTTCTGTGCTGAACGTGAGAGGAGAAGTGAACTCGGTTCTGGGTTGTTCCCTCCCAACACACTGATGACGCGTCAAGTTGAAGCAAATGACGCTGGACACAACCGGAAGTGAGCATATGGACCATTAAAATAAGAGCAGAAGTGTGCGACTGCAATTTGAATTGATCCCGTTTTCTACATATACACATTATTGTTGTTGTTTGGCGACATTTTTTTTCACTTAACTATTTATACTTTATTCTATTTTATATTGCCAGAAAGTGGAACGCCATATTCCAAAGGGTCAAAAGGCACAGGTTACTTTTTTTGTAAGTTTCTATTGGAAGTGAGTTTGAGGACAACATTAGGAAAGGCTGAGATGGTTTGGACATGTGCAGAGGAGGGATAGTGGATATACTGGACCACGGATGTTAACCATGGGGCTGTCAGGCAGGAGGGGGGGAAAGAAGTCCACCTGCTCCCTACTTTCACTACAGATTAGTGTGTTCTGCCAACATCACAGTCCAGGGAGACTCCTGTATGAGCTCATCTGTCAACCATCACCATCACAAACAAAAAGGGGCGCAGAGCCGATGCCTGATGTAATGCCGCACCCACTGTCACTCCTACTGCACACTCACCACTGTCTCACCGTGCTCATATGTATGCTTCACCAACCCTTACATCTTTCTCTGCCACTCCTGGCTTCCTCATACAGTACCACAGTTCCTCTCCTTGCACCCTATCGTGCTTTTTTCTCTAGATCCATTGAGACATAGTGCAACTCCTTCCTCCTTAATGCCTTTAATTTTTAGTCTGAATGTGTTTAAAAATATACGAGTTGTTTAATAATTCTGATCATCATCAAACTGCCAAAACTAATTATATCTGTGGGCATCAAACACTGGTCGAACTTAACTTTCAGTTAATTTGTAAATGACTAAGTACAAAGATGCAAAAGCAAATTTCTTATTTGCACTAAAAACGAAAGATCTTTAATTTATATTTTTAAAGAAAAAGAAAAAAGTGATTATTCAAGATTTAGTGGATTACATTTTATTTCCATTAAATAAAAACCTGTTTTAAAGTTTAGGGTGCGATTATTTAAGCTATTATTTTGAAAAAACGAATTCACCGGATGTGGCATTGCCTTTTGCATGCTGGCTGCACAGCTTTCTGTTGGGGATACCACAAGAAGTAAAAAGCTAAACTGCTGACGAGTAAAGCTGAAGGCTTCTTAAAGCAGCGTTTGTTAAGCAGCCTTCAGCTTGTAGGCAATAAAACTGCGGTTTAAACCAGTCCTTCAGTCAGATGAGAATGAGGCCCTCTGCAACCCCCTCCGCCCCCCGGACACAAACACACACACTTGTAAAAACAGCTCGCAGGGGAATCGGAAAATGTAAGCACTTAACAGCAGTCTAGGCCCCCCTTCTTTCCTCTGCTTGGCCGGTTGAAATACGAAGCGGCTTGCTGGAAACATCGGTCTGCTCAACCACAGCACAGGAAACATCAGCTCACTGCTGCACTCCCCCCAACCTCCTCTCACACGTCTACATAGTGCTATCACCCCTTTTGCTTCTCGATCAAAGACGCATTTAGCACATATGCACAGACCACTGAGAGTGAGCTATAAAGAGTTTTAGATAGTTTCAGCAGGGTGAGTATGATGGGAACATTTTGAGAGGATCAGACACTACAGCATTTTAAAATGAGTTAGGGGTTGTGCTGTGTACTGCGTTCTTAGTCCAGATGGCTTCAGATAGCTGGAGAGGAACTGGTTCATTTGTTGTTTTCAGTAGGACCATCACGATACATACGTGAGAGCCAAGACAGCAAACGCGTGTCTTATATACTGTAGCTACTAATGTTGGCCTTTCAGTGGGATGTAAACGAACTGTACAGTTTGCACAATTCACCCATTAAAAACACACACACATAGGTTTCACAACATATCTGAAGAGAGGAAGTCAGGATTGTTAACTCACTTGACCAAACATTTGGCCTAAAGGATCTAGGAACTATTATTATACTGTTCCATAACCTTCATTTATTATTTTAACATTGACAGCCAGTGCCTTCTTTTAACACAAGCACAGATCTTTGTCTCATCCTAACTAAGTGTTGAAGGGAAAAACTTTGCAAGACCTTCAGAATATTGGTGCTAATATTTCTGAGTCCAGTAGAGTTCAGTAAGTACCTTCTGGTACTTGTATAACACTCTGTATTTGTAATTGGATTTCTGTAGTTTGTGAGTTCCTTTTGAAAACAAGACATTTTGTCAGTGACAGTAATGCTGCTGTCCATTAGTGTCAGCTACGCCTGCTAGAATCCGCCATACTTTAACACAGAGAATAAATTCAAATAGATGTCGTACTGCTGGATTCATTAATGCATTTCCGAATCTACTCAGCAAACCCCGTGTTCATATTTCAGCACTAAAATTGCTGATTATCAGTATTTTTCCTAAGAAACATATTCATGCCAGTGTAGCAAATCCCCTGAATCAGCACTTAAATTTAAACTATCCCAACTATCTTCTTAATGCTCTAATTAATGTGTGACATTATTTTTTTTAAAAAAAGTTTAAATTAATAACAGCATGGTAAGTACATAAAAAATTGCAAATGTGACCAGTTTGTGCATGACTGTGGCCTCATTAATGTTAAAGTACAGCTCACACACCTAATAGCTAAAACATTTAATGCTCTTAAAGGCATTGCTTACAGGGATACATTATTAAGTGATCAGTTAACATTAACTCAAAATATCTGGTGGCACAGTTGCTACAGAAGAGCTTTATGAAAACAAGCATCATGTAATGTGAGTTTCCTCACAGCAATGTAAGTTTTTACACCATATATTGGGAATAACAAAAGATAACTTTAACACAAAGCTTGAGCTCCTCATCAACTCATCTTTCTTAATGAACTTAACTGAATGAAGATTCAAGACAATTAACATTGATGACAAAACACTTTTTTGAGAGAAATGTTTACAGTTTTCCTTGTTGTGTTCTAGTTAATGGTCTAACATTGAGTAGCACCATTTTACTTGGGCCTTATGAGCGAAATGAGTCACATTTTCAAAGAAAGAACTTGCATAATACAGCACTCAAGAAAATTAACCCCGCTGGCACAGCAATAAAGCATGTGCCACTTCTTTGTGAACCTCGGGAAGCTGCAAATATTAATTTAAGTGCTAAATTTACCTGAGCTTGCACTGAAAAGAACGTCTTATAAAATACACCGTGATTCAATGTAACTGTGTTCACATATTTGGCTTTAAAACAGCCCAGTAAGGTAAAGGATTATTAAACCCAAAGCACAGAAACACATCCACGGCTGCTATATTAATAATGGATTGCATTTACATAGCGTATTTCGAGACCCTCAAAGTGCTTTACAACTCCACTATTCATTCACTCTCACACACTGGTGGTAGGCATAGCTGGCCTGGGGCAGACTGACAGAAGCGAGGCTGCTATGTCGCGCAATTGGCCCCTCTGGCCATCACCAGTAGGCGGTAGGTGAAGTGTCTTGCCCAAGGACACAATGACCAAGACAGACAGAGCTGGGGATCAAACCGGCAACCTTCCAGTTACAAGATGAGCTTCCCAACCCCCTGAACCACGGTCCACAGTACTATAGTACACTAAACTGAATTTAATCATTGCTGTATTCGAATTCTGTTACCACTCCAGAGATGCATGGGTGGTATTGTTTTTTTTTTTTTATGGATTTCAAAGGGGAATACCAAAAATGTGCTTCATGCCTCCATTAAAAAGAAGCCTAAGATACAACTGTGTAACTGTTTTATAGCCATGTCCTGGGTAAATATGACATTCTTTTAAATGCCTCAAAACCATATGATAAGACATGTCTTAAGACAGGTCCTAAGATATCACAAAACTCATTCATTGCATAAAGCACAGTCACACAAAGGTTTCATTCATTAGTCAGTGACACATAAAACAAGGAAGAGCTTCTTAAAATCTAAAGCCTGTATTTAATTTCTGATAGTCTGTGTTTATCTTAAACCCCCCCGGCTGTCGAACAGTGATGGTCTTTCGCGTAACTACTTGACCTAAAGACGGCCCAAAAATTTCAATAACGTCTGTGTTGATTAGAAAAGAGATTAGCGCCCGATGTCATCTGATCTACAGATGACATCAGGCACTGCATTATTAACACAAAAATAAATAAATAAAAATGTGAGCTTGGAAAAAAGGTTAACCCCTGTTGAACTTTTTAGCAGAAAATCACAACTTAACTTAAATTTTGAAATACATCTGTTTAGAATGTATAAATAGCACAAAACCCATAAGGTTTTAATTGTGTTTCACTGGAAGTGAAAATAGCAAGAAATTTCTAGAAGTGTATAACCACTGCGATTATTAAAAGTTGTCCTCACTTCTGTGTTAGAAAAAAAATCATCTTAATGTCTATTTATAATTATCAGTATTATTTTAATAAGAATTAACAGTTAGAACACAAATTTTACTCGCTGCAAACTAGTCTGTGCATTCAAAGCAGTGGCAGGAAAACTTGCATGTGTGGGATTTGGACGTTTCCAAGACATTTAAATGGCACCACAGGTGCTTTTATAATCTTATGACCCCTCTAAAACTCTCTTTTGATCTCTGTTTTAATCTCAGTTCAGGTTGTTTTGAATTTGCTTACTTTTACAGGTTTTCTTATATTGTGGGTATTTGTGCCTGCAGGTTCACAACAACAGAGTAGTTTTACTGACCGCTTAAAAGGCTTCCGACTGCAAGTTACACTTTAATTACACAGTTCAAGAACCTCACATCCACAGCCAGTTTAGAATCACCAATTAGCCTTACATGTATGTCTTTGGTCTTTAGTAGGAAGCCAGAGTAACCACAGGACACCCACTTGAAGTACACTGGAGCATGCCACCCCATTTCAGAGCCTTTCAGTACCTTTGTCAATGCACCCTCTGGCCTCTGTATGGGCTCTGTTCTTCATGTGCACCACATATGATCACTTCTGCTGTTTTACTGTTACAGTGTTTAGAGAATCTCCCACGATCCTTTAAAGACCAGCAGATGCCTGTCTCTGTGGGATCGTGGGCAAGTATGGTGGGAATACAGTTCTCATTACAGTGTCAAGGTACCCACTGAACTCTGTAATCACTGTCCTATAAAAATTATACACAGGCAGACAGAGTTTCACAGTTTCAAGATTCCTTAAAAATAGAATTTTCCTTGATTTGACCCACACTGTTGGATCTAAAATCCTTCTCAGTAGATAAAGATGAACTCTGATCCACAAAAATCTTAAACACTTGTACAACAGTATGAAATGTTAAAATACATTCATTTTTCTATAGTTTGGGTCACTTCAGGAAAAGTCGTCAAATGTCTGGCTAAAATAATGACATTTACGACATTTTTGTTGCTGACTGTACTGATGATCACAGTAATGATGAGACCATCTGAAGCTCCATCTCATGCTGAGCTCTTCCTGATGGTTTTGAAGTCTGAAAAGTATGCTGAGATTATTTTTATGCCTTCGCAATCAGAGTTCTTGCTCCATATTTGATCTTTCTCTCAACAGAGCCGAGTCATGTTCAGTTTACCAGGCCTCCGAGGTCTATGCTGACTGAGCCTGCCCTGGGATCAAACTGATTCTAGTTCAGGGCTTAGGGGCTTTCTCTGCCAGGAGGAAGAAAATCACTGACCCACATTGGCTGTATTTACTGGGAGCCTTTCAAAGCACACATCAACGCACACATTAAAAGGACACCTCCTGGTGGACTGCTGCAATTACACGATGTGTTCATTCAATCAAATCCTGTCCATTCACAAAGTTCTTCACTCACCCTGACCATTTGATTGATGATTGCCAAGCACGTGAGGCACGTTTATTCTGTGAATGGTAAAATAATGTGTCTGTTCCATTTCAGTCTTCACCACCGACATGATTTCCACTATTATTCTTTAAAGTATGGCTTCTTATTTCCTCTAAGCCAGTGCTTCCCAAACTTTTTCCAGCCACGTACCCCTTGAGACATGTCACCCTCAGCCGCATACCCTCTGCTATGAACGACTCTTAATTAGTGTCTATAAATACATTGCAATATCGCATGCATAAAAATAAATACTGCACAGTCGATTATTTCTCACCACCAAATGAATTTATTAATATTTTTTAGTAATGACAGAATTTTAATAATAAACTTTACTACTTAATACTAGCAGTGTATCAAAAGATTTATTAGAATTCACTGTTTTGTCGAGAGCATAAAGGCCATGAACTTTCATTAAACAGAACTTTATTTAATGTGATGGATGTGCTTGAGCAGAGGCACACAGCTCTTCAATGTTTGGCTCAATTTGGGAAAGGCTGAGTCTTAAATCGTTTTCCACACAAAGTCTTGCTCTGTATTTTGTTTTCATGTTTGTTAAAGCAGAAAATCCCCTTTCGCATAAGTATGTGGTGGCGAAAGGCATCAGTCTTGACAGCGCGCTTAGCCAGCGCGGGCTGTTCAGTGCGCAGTCCTATCCAGAAATCCGCCAGGGTCTTTTGAGCGTGTTCAACTTTTAGAGATCCATCTGTGGCGATTTCAACTAGGCTCTCCTGGTCAGACGGTGATAACGAAGTAGGCACGGCGGTGAACGGGTGACGTATCCAATCATTTGAGCCGTCCGTCTCTGGGAAGTATCGGCGTAACTGCACCGCCAGCTCCTCAAGGTGCACGTTACATTCGCGCTTTACACTTTTAGATAGTGTGAGATCATTAGAGCACAGAAAATCATGCAGCACAGGAAAGACTTCAGTGTTGTTTGTATCCAAGCAGTTCTTCCAAAGGTTTAACTTCTTTATCATGGCCTCAACTTTATCTTGAACATTGAATATAGTTGCAGAAACGCCTTGTAATCCGAGATTGAGCTCGTTCAGACGAGAAAATATATCACACAGATAAGCCAGGCACGTAAGGTACTCTTCATCATGCAAATGTTCAGACAGCTCAAAGGGATGGTTACTGAAGAAAACTTTAAGTTCATCCCTCAACTCAAAGAAACGAGTCAGCACTTTCCCTCTAGATAGCCAGCGAACCTCTGTGTGGAGTAATAATGTCTCATGCTCGCTGCCCATCTCATTGCACAACGCAGCAAATAAGCGGGAGTTCAGCGGCCTGGCTTTCACAAAGTTAACCATTTTTACACTCGTGTCCAAAACATGTTTCAAACGGACAGGTATTCCCTTTGCAGCAAGAGCCTCTCGGTGGATGCTGCAGTGTACCCAGGAGGCATCTGGCACGACTGCTTGCACACGCGAAACCACACCTCCGTGTCTCTCAGTCATGGCCCGTGCGCCATCAGTACAGATGCCAACACATCTGTCCCACACGAGTCCATGTGTGTTCATGAATGTGTCCAGCTTTTGAAAAATATCTGCGGCAGTTGTCCTTTGTTCCAGTGGTTTACAGAACAGCATGTCCTCCTTGATGGTTCCTTCATGAATGTAGCGCACATATACGAGGAGATGCGCCAGGCCAGCCACATCCGTGGACTCATCTAGCTGTATTGCATAAAATTCACTGGGGCGTATGCGCAGAAGTAGCTGCTGTAAAACATTTTCTGACATTGCATTGATGCGCCGTGAGACAGTATTGTTTGATGATGGAATGGACTGTATCGTCTTTTTTGCCTTTTCCCCCAACATTGTCCCTACCATATCTAAAGCAGCAGGGAGAATGAGGTCCTCCACAATAGTGTGGGGTTTGTTGTTTTTAGCCACTCTGTAACTGACCATGTAAGATGCTTGTAGTCTATTTTTATTCATAAGATCTGGCACCTGAATGCAGGTTTTACTTGTTGAAAGTGATTTTAGCTGTCGCTCAAAATATTCCCTTGGTTTATTTTTCAAATGGGGATGATTTGTCTCTAAATGTCTGCGCAAAAGTGAAGGTTTCATTGAGTTCTGAGACAATACTTTTGCACAAATAACACATTGTGGCCGGGAAAATCCATCAATATTTATACACGTGAACCCCAGCGAAATATAATTGTCATCATATTTGCGCTTCTTTGATGAGGTTGTGTTACAGTCCGAGCTGTCATGCTTTCTCCCACTTTGACGCTCCGCATCAGACACTTCATCACTTTCCACATGGCTGGCTCCAGCTATGCTAGCCACTTGGCTAGTAACCACAGATACATCCCTGCTAGCATCCAAATCTGACGAACACATTGTTGTTGAACAATCACCTGTGCGGTCACTGGAAAATGCATCTTCAGGTATGAGCTTATTGGTTGTTGTGGTCGGTGTCTCTGTGGTAGGGCCTTTTTTTCTTGTTAACCACTTGTCCATTTTCGCGCTGCACTGAATGCTTGGAGGCAACTTCAGCTGTTAGGTGTCAGTCATTTGGGCAAGTCACGCCCATGTATTTTGTCAGAGCTATTTTTTTGCTGAACACCAGAGGGTGGTATATAGTCATGTATTTGACAGGCACATAAAACTGCATTAGCGCAAATTTCGGCTTTTAAATTTTTTGATCCCCACTCCAACCCCAACCCACGCATACCCCCTACAGCCACTTGCGTACCCCCGAGGGTACGCGTACGCTAGTTTGGGAACTACTGCTCTAAGCTATATGTATGTGGTCAGTGGTGATTCCACCAAAACCCTCAACCATTACTCTTAGCCTTGTCACCATTATAGTCCTCGTGTCTAAGAGCAAATTAAGTAAAATATATGAACAGCAATGTAAAATAGCATAGTCTTACTGCCACAGGAGTGGGTTGTTTTTTGTTTGTTTTTTTGTTTGATTGATTGTTTTGTTTTGTTTTGTTTTTTTTACTGTGGAGGGAAAGCCATACCAGGCAGTTCATATCCACTATACTTTTTTCACATGATGCCAGCGGCGGACTGATATGGCAGTCTCTTTCAGTCGGCCACATAACAAATATACTGGGCATGTCAAACATATATGAGCAGGCTTGTTGCAATATCTATGAAATAAAGACTGATTAGTCTTACTAGTATGTATGCCAATATGTGAGTATGTTCTTCAGTTAAAGCACCAGCAAGCAGCTCATCATAAGGAACTATTCAATCACATGAAGCCAAATATTTAAACGGTAACAATAAGGTTTTAATGGAGTGTCCGGAATAAGTAATTAGTGCAGCGACAGGTCGCCTACACCCAACTACACCATACAAACACTTATGTCCCACGTCTCTGTTCATCATCACGTTTGGCTTCATCATTAATGTAATAAACTCGAACTCACTCAAGATGTTATTTTGCGGTTTGCTTTGAGTAATGAATTGAGCTATAAAATGGTGAATCAGCACATCCTGCTGGTGATGCATGGTTATATCGTGTTTTTTAATGTCAAAAGAACAGCTTAGACAGATTAAAATGACCGTCTGAGTAAACGTTTTTTGAATTTAAATTATATTATTAATAATAATAATATTATTCCGAGAAGGTCGTTGGTCTAAATCTAATCTGGTGCCTTTCTGTGTAGTGTTTGCATGTTTTTTCTGGGTACTCTGCCCTACTTCTTCAGGCATGGGTTTAAGCTAATTGTGACTCTAATTTGACAATAGGTGTAACACTGGGACAGACTGGTCACCTGTCCACGAGTCCCTAAAATCTATTATTAGGGAAACTTTTATTCATTTATTTATTGTATTCTGTCTCTATAACTAAGATAAAGAGATTCGTATCCATTCTTCTGAATTTTAGTCAAAGACTAAAAGATTCCACTCAACGTCAGAATCTTTAAATTATTTAACTATAAACTTACTGACCAACGATCAGGGAAAATCAGGATTTTACCAGGTCTGCCTGACAAATACCGGGGGTCCATCGTCGGTCCTTCAGGCGCCTCGGACAGAAGTTTAGTTCTCGACTTTGATTGGTCGCTTTCGCAGCATCGTTCGTTTGACAAGTAAAACAGTGGTCCGCAGGAAAAGAAAGTTCCGTGCGCTATCTTCATTTGTACACCGCAAAGATGTCTGAGGAGCGATCTGAAAGATCCGATGGGAGGATTGTCAAGATGGAGATCGACTACAGTTCAACTGTAGACCAGCGTCTCCCGGAATGTGAAAAAATGGCTAAAGTAAGCGGGTTGTAAAAGAGGCCAGCGCCGGCTGAGTCATGGTGCAGCGAGATCAGTGTTAGCATTCAGGCTAGCATCTAGCGTTACTGGCTTTGTCTGGATAGCTCTTATGACCAAATATACTGTAAATATACTTTACTTTGTATTTTAAGGATTTTTTGACTTTCAAAAACTTCCAATGTACTCTATTTAAAAACACGCAGGTATTTATTTGTTATTATACTCGCTAGCATGCTAGTATTCTTTGCGTTAGCTAAACCTTTAGCTAGTTTGCTAACCTGGAAAAGTGACTAAAACATTTTGCTGGTACAAAAGCAGGACTTCCCTGTTGTCAGCTTACAGCAATAAATATATCTGACACCGTATTTGTGCATTCTTCTGTCGCAGGAGGGCAAGTTGCAGGAAGCCATCGAGAGCTTGTTATCATTGGAGAAGCAAACCAGAACAGTAAGTCGATGTACACTGTTGCAATTTGTGTTCTTGACCATTTAGCTGCAGAAATACATCTAAGAACTCGGGTCCGATGTGACAGTAACATAGATAATATAAATTGAGATTAAAACACATTCTTAAGTTAAAGTTGTTTTTCCATTCTCAAACTATTTGTAGATGTCAGATTCAGCCAGTGTCAGGTGCAGCTGATCATAGGAGTGTAAATGAATAGACACGGTTAACCAGAATACAGTGTCGCATAATTCTCTTTGCAAAGTCTTTTTTGTAAAACAGTAAAACTGAAAGATGTGTTGATGAAATAAGAAATTAATTTTTCATGAATGCAATGTATATTGGTTAACATGTATTTTTTTTATTGTTGTTGTTTTTGGTTTGTTTGCTTGTTTGTTTTTTAATCTGCCTTTAACCTTTGTGCAGGCATCCGACATGGTGTCAACCTCCAGAATCCTTGTGGCTGTGGTTCAGATGTGTTATGAAGCCAAGGACTGGGATGCACTCAATGAAAACATCATGCTACTCACCAAACGGAGGAGTCAGCTCAAACAGGTTACATACCTCTTTTGTCTTGATTCCTGTTTTGTATCAATTCTTTCCTAAAACTATCTTCTGAATCTACAGTCTGAATACAGAAACATTTTATCATGCTTCTAAAGCCTTTTTTCAAATTGTATTACAATGTATAAATATATTGCTCAGTTACATGAGCAATCATAATTACTGGTCATGTAACTGTTTTTAATGAAAACATGCTGCAATGTTATCTATAGTGTAAGATCAGGATCTGTTTTGAAATGATTTCCTCTGAGTGGTAAAATGCTAAATACACTTTTTTGGAAAGTACCACTCCGACAAAATTTAGTCAAGACAAGTCCTTAAATTCAGAGCTCTTTTAATAAGCTTAACTTAATAACCCACAACCATTCTTTGAAAGTTAATACAATCTGAATCTGTTTGTTGTTTTTGTTTATTTGTTTGTTTTTCCTCTATTAGGCTGTTGCCAAAATGGTCCAAGAATGCTACAAGTATGTGGATGCTATGACTGATCTCACCATCAAGCTGAGGCTAATCGACACACTTCGCACTGTGACAGCTGGAAAGGTCTGGAATATATGTGATTTAATGTTGATATCTGAAAATTTGTATAGATTTGGAAAGCTATCAAAGAAGTTACACCTAAATAATGAGAGATTAGGGTAGCTTAAGCATTGCAGGTTGAATACGGTCACAGTTACTTAAAATCTTTTTACATGTATAATGTCTAAACTTCCAATCACAAATTAATGTGGTCTGGTTTACACACAACTATTTTGCAAATGTGGTCATGTCTGTTGAAGGCAGGTCATAGTAACTATTTGCTTAACTAACACTCTAAATTTGTCCACGTTACAGATCTATGTGGAGATCGAGCGTGCCAGGCTAACAAAGACCTTAGCTAATATCAAGGAGCAAAATGGAGAGGTCAAAGAGGCAGCTGCCATTCTTCAAGAATTACAGGTAAGGAACAGATGGTTTCAATTTTATACCTTCAAGATGACGAGGTCTGTGCAGTAGTTGTTGTTTCCTTATTGCTGTTGGGTGTATGGGGGAGATTTAATCATTTGTATGAATATAGTTTAAAAATACATAGATTAAGATTAAATAAATATTCCCATTCATTACTCACGTATGTTCTGATCAGGTGGAGACATATGGCTCGATGGAGAAAAAGGAGAAGGTGGAGTTTATATTGGAACAGATGAGGCTTTGCATTGCTGTCAAGGATTACATTCGTACCCAGATCATCAGCAAGAAGATAAACACCAAGTTTTTCCAAGAGGAGGGCACAGAGGTATGAAACAGACCAGGAACTGGGAATTAATTAATTAAAGATGGCAATGAAATATATTTTAATGTATTTTCATGGGTGGCGTCTGTACCCTCTTGTATCAGTTTGGTAGGTTTTAGCTTCAAGGGCTGACCTAATCAAACTTTTTTCTCATGAACAACTCAGGAGCAGAAGTTGAAGTACTACAACCTGATGATTCAGGTGGACCAGCATGAGGGCTCCTACCTGTCCATCTGCAAACACTACAGGGCCATTTATGATACCCCTTGCATCTTGGAGGACAGCAGCAAGTGGCAACAGGTGTGTGTGTATATATATATTTACTGTCAAGAGTATAAAGGTTATTTTAACGGATGTTTAACTTTGTGATTAGCAAATTCAGCTTGCTGACTTGTTTACAAATAATGACAGGGGTTTCCAGTAGAAAATGATACTGTTTTTTTGTAGTTTTGTTGTTTTTTGTAATATTTGCAGGTCTTAAAGTGAGATAAATACAACCTCAGATGAGCAACAACACATGACGTATTGCATCATGTAATTATTTAACAAAAGTAGTTAGTGTGTGTGTGTGTGTCTGGGGAGGGGGCACAAAACCCAGTACATGCACCCCAGTACGCCCTAAGATTCAATGGGTAGTAGAACTACTTTTGACAGGAATAACTTGAAGTAATAGTTTCTGTATAACTCAGTCTTTCACAGTGTTGTGGAGGAATCTCAGCCCCCAAAACTGCTTCAGATCACTAAGCTTTGTGGGCATTTGTTTATGCACAGCTCTCTTAAGGTCACCCTGCAGCATTTTAATCTGGACTGGACTTTGACTGGGCCATTGCAACACTTTGGCTTAAAAAGAAAAGCGTCAATCTGTTATAGATTTGCTGGTGTCCTTGGAATTATTGTCCAGCAAACCATCCACCATTAAAGAGGTGATCATGCTTGCTGATGATCAGTTAATCAAGTGTATTTGATTAGCAGCACCTGGCTGCTACTTAGACACTTAATTCCTATGCAGGCAGTAGGGATGTACTTAATTTTTCACTCACTGCTTCTGCATTTTAACTTGTTGAATAAATAATGAGATGGTGTAATATTTCCTGTGGTGGTGTTCAGTTGAGGTTGTATTTACCTGAGTTTAAGACCTGATAAGGACCAGATAGTTTTTGTTTTTTTCCACATAAAACTTAGAAATGAAAGAAGGAGATCAGTTAATCAAGTGTATTTGATTAACCTGACTAAATGTGCCCTAAAGTATTGGAGGGAGACGTTCTCTTAGTCCTGTTACTGAAATCTGTATTTATGTGTAACAGTTAATTAGGTCTTTTTCTTTTTTTAAGTACAAGAAGCACCTACAAAGCATGTGAACATCTTTTGGAATAAGAGAAACAGTGATGTCATAGTTTAAGCACCATCAAATCTGTATGTCTAGTTTGCTGCAGCTACTTTTTTGTCTTTCAGGCCCTGAAGAGTGTGGTGCTCTATGTGATTCTTTCACCCTATGAGAACGAGCAGTCAGACCTTGTGCACAGAATCAGTGGAGACAAGAAACTGGAAGAAATCCCGAAATACAAGTGAGAAATAATTTTTGCTTCTTTGCTTTTGGTGCTGCTGTACTCTAAAAAAGTAAGCTACAGATGTGTTGTGGCTAGATAATAGAAAAATACAAAGAAAACACAATATATGCTACAGTATAATGTAGCTTGCTACCTTTTCTCAATTACTATATGAATCTTTGTGGACAGTCCCACGCACAGTGGGTATTTGCTATTTTAGCAAAGTTGCTAAATGTTTTTATCTCAAGAAAATGCTAAAAACTGTATTTAAAAATGTTGCTGTTTGCTGATGATGGTAATATTTTCTGCTCTGGTGATGATTTGCTGGCTTCACCTTATTTAAGCTATTGTGCAGAAGTCTGGGGCAATAACTACAAAAGTACATCACATTCACTGTTATTATTTATTTATTTATTTATTTTAAAGGCAGTAATGATCATTTACAATTCAGGTTATAAGGACTTTATAAATTGACTATTTTTAAAGATTAAATTATTAAAATTTGTAGATCTTGTGAAATTCTGGACAGCACTTTTTTTTCTTCTTTTCTTTTTTTTTTTTTTTTTTTTTTTTTTTTGAGCAAAAAATAATCAGCTACCAGGAAATATTCAAAGCATTTTTTCCTGAGAGAATGAAGTTATAATTTAAGGGGTTTTTGCAACTTCAAAACTGAAGGTGTATACTACCAGGAAAAGTTCTAGTTTGAGTGTGTGGAGTCAGACAGTTAAAGGTTGAATCAGTGTCCAAACATGAAGCAGGTCAAAAAGAGAGGTATGGTATGGACATGGTCCTCAAGAGATGTAAAGAAGGGGACAATGTTGAATTTCAGTGAATGTCTCTCTGGTTGTTACTTTGTGCTTATTTGGATTTTGTAATTAACATTCCCAAAGTGGAGTTACTTGGCTTTCACGTGCAGATGTGAACTTATGGAGTTGTAAATATAAGATGATCTGATTATTATTTTGTGTATTTCATTTTATATTCTGTGTTATTGGAAGTATTTATAATGTTGTTCTTGTTTATAACAATAATTAAGTTGGCTAAATAGTATCTGATGACTTATGAAGGAAGAATGTGATTAAATAAGTGTGCACTTCTTCCCACTTATTTCAGATAAGTAAACTGAGTCAAAAAAAGAGGAGCAGTATTGTACTGTGTTTTGCTTCATTTTTCTTCTTTTGCTGTTGTTTTCCTACATAATTACGTAATCAAACAATCCAAACAAATCAGCATTACAATTCAAGGCAGTACTTTTTCCTAAGCTACTTGGGAGAGCTAACCACAGCAATGTTCACATATGTTGATACTGGGTGTGTACTCTCCGTAGAAAGGTGTAGATACAAGTTTTTTTGGGAGGGGTTGTTAATAAATATTCTTCTTGTCCCAGGGACCTTCTGAAACAGTTCACTACCATGGAGTTAATGCGCTGGGCCTCCTTGGTGGAGGATTATGGGAAAGAGCTGAGAGAGGGATCATCCAACAGCCCTGCAACAGATGTCTTCTCTTATACAGAGGAAGGGGAGAAAAGGTGGAAGGACCTGAAGAATAGAGTGGTCGAGCATGTAAGTCCTATTGTTGAGAGCAGGGGCTTCTCACTTGGAGTTTGAACACACAACTGTGACACTTTGTTAGACTTGTTTTAGTTTTGACGGTTTTCTGAGTGCTTTCTTAGTTTTAAACTAGTCAGTGGGTGACATGTTTTCCCCTCGTTTTTTACTAAAGTAAAGTAGTTGGCAGGACCATTCAAAACCTTTTTCCTATAATGATCAAGAGACTGAGTTCAATTTAAATAGATACAAGGACTAATCCCAAAAGGTTGATTCCGTTCATCTGGACGTAGCGTTTTCAGTGCGAGAAACATTTTGTCAGTCATCCAAGTGACTTCTTCAGTCTCAGCTGACTGTAGGTTTCCCCAACCTTATAAACACTACATTTGCACAATGACTGAATTTAGCCCACTGAATGAACAATGGGCTGTGAGGTCAGTTCCTTGATCCATTAATATGTAATAGGACTAAATGGAACACAATTGGACATACAATAGAAATACGATGGAGGCAACTGGGATAAAGATGACTCTGAAGCTTTATGCTGATTGAGTGGATAAACTGTTTGGCTCTTATATTTAGGTACATTGTATGTGCACTGGTAACAGTGATATGATTTTCATGTGTTTTCTACTGTCCCCAGAACATCCGAATAATGGCCAAATATTACACGAGAATCACAATGAAAAGGATGGCTAACCTTCTTGACCTCTCTGTTGATGTAAGTAAAACAAATTAGTAATTTCTTGTAATCTGAAGGTCATTTTTATGCTCGGAACTGCCGAGTTACACTCAAAAACTATAAATAAGAGGCACTAACCCAGGTCTCTCTCTCTCGTTAAATACTTTATCAGGAATCGGAGGAGTTCCTCTCCAGCCTAGTTGTAAACAAGACCATCTACGCCAAGGTTGACCGGCTGGCTGGCATCATCAACTTTCAGCGGCCCAAAGACCCCAATGACCTGCTCAACGACTGGTCACACAAACTCAACTCACTTATGTCTCTGGTCAACAAGACCACACATCTCATTGCCAAGGAGGAAATGATTCATAATCTGCAGTGAAACGAGAACAAAGTGCTTTATTTTATGTTTTGATTCATATTTTGTTTTTCCTTCTGTGGAAATGTTTTTGACTACACAGTATAATGGCAGCCTGTGAAAGCAATCTAATTCCAATGTGATAGAATTAGCAAAAAAAGTCTTCAACACACATAAACATGCAAACACTTATCCTTTGCATCTCACTCTGGACTGGATATTCAAAGTGTTACACATTGCCATTTGATGTAATATATACAGTAGTTTAGCCTCTGTTTCTTTATAAAAACCTGGTTTTCAATGTACATCTAGCAATGTAAACAATAAACTTCTGACATTTGGTTAACAGTTATATATGTAGGTGTTATTGTAGCCTGACTTACATTGATTCTATTATGACAAACCATGAAAACATGAGTGTATACTAGGTAATAAAAGGATTAATGTGAAAAACACCAAGGGCGTACAGCGCACAAAATTCATGAATAATATGTGCCGATGGTTTAATTACAATGGGTTATCCAGATTTCAGATCCCTCTCTTCACTTTGATTTTAATCTCCACAGGGCCCAAAATGAAATGTTTGACACATTCATACACCACATAAAAAGTTTTTTTCCACCAGCAGATATATTGACAATAACGAAATTGTTGGCATCCAGTTGTGCACCAGTAAACACCACAGTAGGCGTTTTGAGTGGTAATAGCACAAAAGCACAGGTAGAACTAATGTCATTAAATGTGGCTCGGGATAATAAAATGTCAGGGGTGCCATAACAATGAGCTAGCATGCATAATAGCAAAATACTGGAACTTCTTATTTGAATGGAAAACTGCTTTTAATCATAGCAATTACCTCTGTGCTTTACTTACTATGTGTAGGTGCCCTCATTTCTTGGCTTATGAGTGCGGAAAATACAATTTTAACTAGCTCAATTATATTTTCCCTCTTTTTTTTATGTCCACAATGTAATGTGGCAAGTCAACATAAAGATTCAAATGTTATTATTGTGGATATTTTCAATACATCACAGTTTAATCTTACACACACCACTTATTGTTGTGTGTGTGGTCATTTCGGGGTTTTTTAATACGCTCTATGAAGCATATGGATTAATTTTGGTCAACTCGAGGACTTGATTGGATTTATTAGAAACACCTCATCTGTGTCACGAAATCGGCTCATATCATTGTACATCCCTGAGAGTTATAAAAGGCTTGACTGGATGGATGAGGAAAAAAACCTTTAGGTTAAGGGAAGATAACTGACATTCCTAAAATGTCATAAACTCAAAATGATTTTTAGTTTTATACTAAATTTTTTAGTTTAATAAACATAATTTGATGCAGATTTCTTTTTTAAACCGTAATGCTACATTTCAGATTTTATATTTTCAGACATATAGGAGTCAATCCTACAGTTGTAGAACGTTGTCTGTCCCACTCATGAATTTCAAAATATCCATAAAATATTAAAACATGTATTTGGGGGTTAATTACATCTGTCCTGAGACAAAATGTAAACCTAGTTATTGATAAAGTGGTTCCAAAATTATTATTTAAAATATAAAATAACTCTTGAGAAACCCCTCCCCCAAAAGAAAATGGCATTTTTCTCTTATCCCAACTTCTTTATAACCAAATTGCATGTCAAATACAACAATTAAAATGTTATAAACGCACTTTTTTGTTTTCATTTTGTTGGCATGTGTGTTATAATTGTTAAACAACTTTTTAAAACACCAACATACTTTAAAGAAGAGTGATTGTATCCCAGATCATTTGTTCAACTATGCCCATTTAGCCTGGAAAAGGAAAAGATAAAGTAGTTAGAAGGCGACAAAAAAGAAGTAATATGAACAAGTCCTGTGATAACACTATAGATAGTCCAAAGGTCAGTTCTCTTGGGAAGATTTTGTATTTTTCCAATCTTTTCTGACTAGACTGTGTCACTCTAACCAATGCAACACTGTTACCTGTATTACAAAAAGAAGATAAATTAATTTTGGTGTTTCCTTTTTTTAATATATATATTCACAATCATTCATGACTGTTGAAGTCCATTATGTCACTCAATTAAATATATACTATATATATATATATATATATATATATATATATATATATATATATATATAATGTGTGTGTGTGTGTGTGTAATAAACTTATATATATATTATAAACATTAAATGAGTTCACAAGGGTTTATATGTGTGAACAGTGTATTTGAGGAAAGATAAATACTGAAATTAAATGAAAAAGTTGGGGAACGTAGATTTCAAAAGTTGCTTACATGAATATAAATTAAGTCTTAAGAATGTATATTATATGCTATAAAATATGCTTTTTCATATTCCAGAGTATTGGTGTGAGCTGTACCAAGCATAGCACACAGCAACTTAAATGTCACATAAAAGTGTACTTTTGATACCTGAGGTGGACAAATCTATATTTTCGATGTTTTTTTTATGTGTTTTTCTTAGAAACATAACAGAGAATTATGAAATAAAAGACCAGTTTTAAAAAACGATTCCTAAATTGTGCTCTAACTGCAGAATGACCCGTAGACTAACTTTACTTGAATTTTAGTCCCACGTGTGTGCTTACAAGGAATAAAACTAACTACTATGACAAAAAGGATGCTTGTCATCACGGGCCATATAGACGCGCACGCAAACACACGTTTCGGTCCCCTCAACCTTCAGATCTGTACATCCCACTATGCTTTGCGATGACGGTCTGACAAGTGGATCCAAGATGGCGTAGAAAGTAAAGCTAGGTAAGTGTTGACTTCCCATTTTCAGCCCTTTCAGTTGTCTTTTTCATCTCAAAGGCACTGCCACGAAACCCCACCATAAATCATTAGGATAATGGCGAATGCTTTGAGTTTATGCACGAATAACAACACGATGTCATACCAGTTATATGCGTCCAAACACCGTGGCAAAATCACAGGCCCGAACCCGTTTTGTTTCGGCGAACCTAGCTAGCTAGCCCGCTAACATTAACAAACCAGACAGCCATTCTTGTTGTGAGCTTCCCAGTTTGGATCCAAGAAAGGCCGTGTTTTGGCTAGCAGGCTAACTGCTAGCTACGCATACTCTATTTAGTGGCAACACTGTGTGCCCTGTGCAAAGGCGAGCGATAAGTTGACCAACACTTTGAGTGGGGACATTTTTTTTTGTTTTTTTGTTTTTTTGCAAGGCTTTGTGACGCTGCCGTCATCGCTCTTACTTGCAGCAGTCATGACAAGTTTGCTGGACAAACAATAGCTATAACTAACTACTGAAAGGCAGATCATGTCCACTCCAGTGTATTTGCTATTTAGTGTATGCACTCTTGCTGCCTCCTGCCAGTTAAGCTCAGGGAAATAAGTTTTTACAGCCGTATTTTGCACACGTTGCTGCTGACGATACTGTCAAGCCAAATAACGTTATCTGAGGACAACGGAGACAGTCGCGGTTGCTCTACAACTATTTTCCGTTATAAATATCAGCGTTTTCTTCCACTGTATATTGTAATCGTGGAGTCCCACGACTGGACACAAAAAATAAGACAGCTGCCCACCCGCTGCATCCCGCCAAACTATTTTTCGTTGCACCAGTGAAGTGGCAAGCACTAATATTAGGTAACGGATATCCCCACAGTAACAAATAGGGCTGTGAATCGCTACATTGGTTTTAAACTAACCCTACTTGATCGTAGCAAGCACTGTGTTAATATCAGTCATGCATCTCTTTTGTTCTTTGTTTTTTTGTTCTACAATTCTGTTGTTCATCTTCCCATAAGCCATCATTCTCTGGTCAAGCAACTTTTAACTCTCAACTACTTTTGGATGATTACATGTTTTTTCCTTAGTCTTAAGACTATTTTAATTATTATATTTGCAGAAGGTTGTTTTACAAATACAAACAGCTACTTTAAATTTAAATCCCAGAAGTTATTTTAAGATTTTCTGACACTGTGGATGAACCATTTTTATGCAAAATGCTCCAGACAATGTGTGATGACGAGGTGTGGCAAAATTGGTTAGTTTCATGTCTGCATGATGACAAAAAACTAGTTATACTAATCAAAAATGCACCTGTATTTTTTTTTTTTTTACATTTTTTTTTTTTTTTAAAGGAAGCGTTCACACCATGAGTTCACTTTTTGAAGATCAGCAGACCTATAATGTGTCATATTCCTAAATGAAAAGGCAAAGAATTAGCTGCTTATGGTCCCCTCCCTGCTTGGTTAGCTTATTTTTTACTGACTCATGGAATATCTGTCCAGGCCAATGGTGATGATTGTGGTATTTTTAGCGTTAAAATTAATATGAGTGCAATGACTGCATTATTTGCTTCACATGTGCTTTTTGCGACAGTGAAAAAAAATCCTTCAAATACATTATTGTGTGTCATGTGTATTACCATGTACTGCACATAAGCTGAAAGACTTGTCTCTCTATGGTCCTAAGAGACATGTTGAGCCAGAGCAGCTATTACTAACGTAGCTGTATGTTAGTAGATGTTGAAGAAGTGTCTCAAACACTGTTACAGGGTTAACAGACTCCCCCACTGCACCCACCGCCTCTTGCATGATTGATTTTGATTTTGAAAATATTTTTTAACAATGTGTGAAATGTCAAATGATCCTTTTGTTTAATGTCTTCATCATGCGATGCAGGTGTAAATTGCAATTTCACAGCTAGCATATAGTAATTTGGTGCCTCCTTTCTCTCTTTCAAGGACACCCTGTTCCAAATATGCCTAAAATTACTGTGCTGTAGGTGACAGCTTCCCTGTTCCTCTGAGGTAGTCAGAATCAAAATCTAAATTCCGTACTGTGGTGAGTGCTTGGATTGAAATTGAGCATCAGCTAACTGTTGAAACTCAGTTTGCTTTGCACATAGCTATAATAGGGGCTTTTAGTGTAGTATTTTTGTGACAAAAGCTCTTTATCTGCCTTCCTGAGATAAGTTGCAGTTCTGGTGTTGAAACCAGTGTGGTTGGAAACCGGGCCAGAAGTTGCTAGGCTGTTATCCAAGGCTAAGCATTTGAGGCTTTGGCGTTTGATAGGAGTTCACAGTGTACCCTCCCTATCCTGGAAAAAAAAAGCCACTTTCTTGTTTCTTACATGTTGTTGTACAAGATATTAATTAGAAGTTGCTAGAAAAACTACTGGTAACAGTCCCCCCCCCCCCAAAAAAAAAACAAAAAACAAAAAAACAACACCCAGAACATGAGTACATTCATGGCTCAGTACATTTTCATTACAGCAGATGAAACTAAACAAAAAATATACTTTGAAACTTTAACCTTTTGTTCAAGTTTTGCATACTGTGAAAAAAGGTTTAGTAAATGAAACTAATATGATTGCAACAGATTTGTATGTATGTTTGTAAAAATATCGTGTTAACAATTAAACACTAGTGGTGCCACTTGAGTTTGAATATTTGTACAAAGCACAGTTGGTCTTTTTGTCCACACTGAGGAAACAGTGATTGTCACTAGATAAAAGCAATGTTGGTCTTTACATTCAGTGTGACCTTTAGGATTTGGAATTGATAATTGGTTTTGGATGGTTACCAAATTGTCTAGATCATTTGAATCATGTGTCTCTGAACCTATGAATTTCCGTTATCTGTGCTATTATGTTTTCTCACAGTTAACACAGGGGCCTTTGTACTTCGGAATCACATGTGAGGCTTTTTGAACTCTTTATTCTATACTATGTTTATGTTTATTGATAATAAATCCACATTGATTTAGAAAATGTAGAAAACTTCCTATTCCTATTTTTCTCCAAAAGTTGGTTAGGAATATACAAAGTGAAATGATCGTACCCCTAACCAGAACCTGTATTGACAGTGATATTGTAATTTTATCAAGATCCATCCTTAGTGAGCCCCACAATGTGAGCAGGGAAGTTGCAGATCCCAGTGGTAAAGTAAGTTAAATTAAAAACTCAGCGGGTTGTGTGAGTTGTCAGATAAAGTACACGTATAATGCCTTACCTGCTTTCAAGGTGCACTGCTGTGCTTTTCTCTGTGGCTCTCAGCCTGGAATTTTTTTTCCGGGAATCTAAGTGTGTAGACATAAGTGCAAACTTCTCACAGTACTGGTTTTTGTCACGGGGCAATATCGAACTGAACACTGTGTACTGATGGGTTGAGGGCAAGTACCATTACACTCCTAGTGCCAAAATATGCAAGTCTCATCAGGACAGATTGTGATGAGGTTTTATCTGAAACATTGTAAAAATAAAAGTACTGCTAGAAATACAACATAAAGGTTATATTGACTTTTCCTCTGCATACTGTCCAGCATGTCCACTATCTTGTCTCAGCAATGCCCCTTTATTCTGGATGATCAGTTATGCCCATTATGAGTCAGTTGACACCAGACAGCTGACTCCACTACTGACTTCAGAGCTTGATCATAAAGAAGAATGTCTCTTATATTGCTTAAGACATCTCACATGACTACATCTTTCTCTGCTCTTTGCACATGTATTTCAATTTACACTGTGTAAGCACAGGCGGAGGCTGAGGTATGTTAGAAACACTCCAAGGAGTCTTATCCTCTGTTCTTGTTGATTTATGGCAAACATCAGTCACATGAGAACTTGACTCTTGCTTGTTGCCACTGTAAAATGACATTTTACTGTAGAAAACCTTTTTTTAAAAAAACAAAAACAAACTTGTTCCAAATCAAAAGCCACAATATATAATTTATTATTAAAGTGAACATAATTTAATAATTTATGACTGTGACGTTATGTGGAGGGGAAAAAAAAAGTGTTCTTATTTTTGTGCTGTTTGTGTTTTATTTGTAGACGGTTTGTCCCTAAGTCATGGCGGACAGGAGAGCGGAGAAGTCATGTGAAGAAGCCAGTAGATCGTTAGCCAGGCGGGAGTACGAGGCGGCAGTCAGCCATAGCACGGATGCCCTGGTGGTCCTTGCACCCCAACCCCCATCCTCCAGCAACCCCATCCCGCTGAGCCCTCCATCTTTTGTCGCCGCCGCCGGACCCCTCCGCAGCCGTGCCCTGCTCTACCGAATTGCTGCCTTCTTGCAGCTGGTGAGGACACGGCTGATTTTTACAACTATTTAAAATCCCCCAAAATCACAATATAGAGACAGAACTCATTAACAATAATAATGTGAAATATAAAATTATCATCTAATACTCATCTCAAAATTATTACATTACATTGAAATAACTGACCATTGTCCTTTGAATCAACCTTTGTAAAATGAAGAGAAGATTAAAAATGAGAAAACAGAAGTTTCTTCCAGGGTACTGTTAGGTCATCTTTAGACCTGTTGCTTGAGGCTGAAGATTATGGAAACTACTTAAGTCTTATAAGTCTGATAATGTGAGGAAGTATCACCAAGTATTCTCATTTGTAAAGGTCATAAATTTTCTCCCCCATTTCTGCCAACAGAAAAATTATGATGAAGCAGATGAAGACTGCAAACATGGTGAGTGGCAACTCAAATTGTAAACAGTGCTGATACTGTAAGTTCGTGTAGTGTAATAGGTAATTTTGTACCCATGGTAGAAGTTTCAGCATGTCCCGACATGTTAATTTTGCATCTACTGTAAGTGTTATAGCTGAAAAACAGAAGAAAATAAATGTTTAGGTCAGCACTCAGGTGATGCCTGGGGTCGAAGATAGTGTCCCAGTGTTGTCAAGTGAGTCGTTTACTGCAGTAAACCTGGCATGGCAGGGGACTGCTGAAGCTTGCGTCATAGAAAAGTATATGGTACAATGTAGCCTCTTTCAGCCTGTATGAAAATACAAGCCCTGATAATCCTAAAATGTCATGTTTTCATTGAACTTTTCAGAAAATCAAATCAGTCCCTTTCACTCTTTTTCTAGAGAGCAGGCATGCAGACTTATCACATACAGAACATTGAAAAATATCTAACTGACTGAACTGAATTTATTCTTTCCATACCCACTCCTCTTTCCTCTTCATCTTGTGATAGTCCTGGCAGAAGAAATTGCCAGGGGAGATGGTTCACTACAGGCGAACTTGCGCTCCATGCTGTTGGATGGCAGCCTGCAGGAGGTGGCCAGCATCCTGTCTAAAGCCTTGTATGGAGAGCCAATGGTATGATTAATGTACAATCTATAAATCGCATTCAAAAGTACTGTCAGACTACACATTGGCAGCTAGAAGGGTATTTAAAGTGCAGTGCCTACCATTGCCAATGTTCTACAGTTTTATTATAATAATAATAATAATAATAATAATAATAATAATAATAATAATAATAATAATAATAATTCAGGCAATGTTTTTATTATGATTTTTGAAGCAGCTGTCAAAAGTTAGATGGTTTTGGTTTCCACTGGCCATTGTTAGATCATACATTTTTTAATTTTTTTTCTCAACAAATTACTTGTATGTTAGTACAGATTTTAAACTTGAATATTCATTTAGATCTGTTGTGGGATTTTAAATGTTACCCTATATTTTGGATTAGAAATGTAATAGGCACTTTCTATGTATAATGAAATTCTGAGGAGTTCTTGGTCCATATAGAGCAGTGTTAAGCAGACAGGCAGTTAAACTGTAAAATTACACAATATTACAAAGATGAAATAAAGATCAATGAAATATTTTGCTCATTATGGATATTAAAACCTTTTGGGTGAAAAATAGACAAAAATGCACTTCTAATCACCACTTATTTAGCAGATATTTTCTAAGACCTTAAACATTCAGGAAAATCTTCATATAGCGGTGGATGAAGTCACTACCAGGAAGTGCAAATAAGTGATGAATCAAACAAGAGTTTTATTTGGCAAATAATTCACTAAGAAAGTGAATTGCTAAGTACCGTAGCTGTAAGGAAGCCATAAATGCATGAGCCAAAGGCTTTTTTGCGTTTTTCGATACTATAATTTGTGACTTGTTGCCAGCAAACTCCAGGTTACATCGCACATACATTTCACATTCCACTGATCTAATATGGAAACCTTTGTAGTGCATACTGTAATGATGATGAAGATCAATTTTGCATGTTATTGTTAAAAAATGATTACTAATAAAAAGGACTAAAGTAGTTGTTTTCTTTCTCAACAGAATGGTATTGTTGCAAAAGACCTGAGCAGATTAAAAATGCTCTTCTCTGAAATAGAGGTACGTGCCTATTGTTTGTCATGCTCCTTTGTTCCAGTCATGTGGTGTTTGGTTTTACAGGGAATTCTTCAATGCTTGTAGATGGAAATAATTAAGATTTGGTTATAGCCAAAGTATCTGTTGTTTATTTGTTCCCGTGCAATATGTTTAATGCCTAAGCTGATTGCATGGAGCTCGAGCTGTTTTTACACATGAACAGAGGATAACCTCAGGAAAGTCAGATTGGAACATTGTCCAAAGTTGCCCTTTCTCACATTTAATGATGGATCCAACAATGTGTGACATTTGCATGCAAATGTGCACCTCCATTGGGTAATGCCTGGAAAAGTTAAGGGCATGCGTGTATCTGAAGTTACTAGTTGACATATTAGAAATAATCTATGCACCACCTCCAAGCTTCTCATTCTGCCCCCCTCTCTGTCAGGCTGTAAAAGGAGAGATGGCACCAGAATACACAGATGACCAGGATGAAGGTAAGCAAATGTGTACCATGACAAAAAAAAATCACATTAATGTTGTTTTGTTTTTTCCCCTCTGCTTATCTTGACTGGTGGTGCAATATGATTATAAGCTTCTGGCTGAAATGGACCTGTGTGCCACTGTGAATGCCTGAGTGTGTTTTTAAGGATGAAAATACTGTATGGAAAATATGAACGCACATCTTCATTTAGATTATGAAATTCCAGCTCCGATTATGCTTGAGTTTAAAGGCAGATCTTCTTCACAGTTTTAAGCATTTAGGCTGTGATTTGTAGCTGTGCGTATCTCTCATACATACTGAAGGACAACAGACAAACTTAAAAAAAAAAAAAAAGGAACTGACAGTGTTTAAAATTAAACATAAATGTCTCTTAATAGAAGACCAGCTTGTTTTTAAAAATTGAAAATTTGAAAAGCGAAGCTGCAACAGCCAACAAGGCGATGTCCAGCAGTAGCAACAATCCCAGCATAGTTTCTCTAGAAGTTGTATAATCTAGTTAGCATTAATGGTTACACTTTTCTCAGTCTTACATTGACCACCCTGCTCATATATTGACAGAGGTCCAAGATGGCTGGCGTTTCCGACCACCTCCAAGAGGAGTCACGAGCAGTGAGGAATACACCCTTTGTAAAAGGTAATACAAATTGTGTGGTTATTTGTAAGAAGTGAGGAATATCTGTAAATTTGTATATCTTTTGATGTGTTACTGGGGTTATAAAAGCAAATACATGTAACAAATTGTAAGGAAGAATTTATGATTGGTAGGGCATAAATGGGAAGAAAAAGTACTGACTATTAGTTACTAAATAGTGGAAACGAGGTGGGACTATATAAGCGTATGCTTCTTCCTACTCCTTTTTGAGCGTCAGTTGTAAGTTATTTATAATTATTACTGTTTTGTTCTACTTTTGTTTTGCTTTCTTTTATCTCTTTATTGTTATACTATTTTAACATGTTCACAATAAAGATACAGTACAAATACAAATGTATCTCACACTAAATGTTGCAAGGAAAAATATGCCATGACTTACGCTTATGTTTATCACACTGAGACTTCAGAATTTGTGATTGTAGTTAGTTCTGTTAACCAAAATTGTACATTGAAGTACAGGAGGGGTGGGATGAGACGGGATGTGCATTTTTGAGTCTGCACAACTTAAAAGGTAGAGGAGATGGGCACATGAAATTTTTAACTACATTGTGTCACAGTCAATGTACCAACTGTTCTTAAATTTTATACTTTTAAACAACCAGCATCACAAAACACGACGAGAAAGCATAATATAAATTAGGAACAAGAACCGTTGAGTATTCTGAAACATTTTATGAAGTAAAACAGTTGCTTGAACTAACATGGAACCACCTGAGCATACTTTTTATTTCCCTTTAGGTACTTGGAGCAGGGCCTGTGTCGGTATGGGGCTCAGTGTACATCAGCTCATTCGCAGGAGGAGCTTATGGAGTGGCAGAAGCGCTATGCTTCACGCCTCATCCGCCTCAAACAACAGCAGGAGAGTAAACACTTCACCGAAAACTACATGGAGACCTTAATAGAGAAGTGGATGAACTCCCTTTCTCCAGAGAAAGTGGTAAGTGACATTGTAGTTCATGCAAACTCAAAAGTGGCACAGTGAGATAAAAGTGAAAACACTGTGCGAACATGAATGTGTTCACTGCTATTTGAAACCATTCTAACACGCGTTCTGATTAAAAGCCTCTGCAATTTCTATATATATCTACTATATAAATCTCTCAAATTTACTACACATTTCCAGCATAGGTCCTTATTTACATATGCATCCACACAAAAGCTTTGAATATCCTAATGGATATAGTGTTGTTCAGTTTTGAGCACATACTCACAAGCCTTTAATATTATTTGGCACTCTGTATCTAGCTCTTAATTAATGTGTGCTTACGGTCAGGGATACCTAACTTTTGCGTTCATTAATATTTGATGCGTAAATTAACTTGGCTTGCAAAAATATTGGCTAACCGTTGACCTGTAAATGGTTTATGAATAAATAAGCTGTGATGGTATGTAACTAACCATGGTATTTTATTTCTTCTAGCTAAGTGACTGTTTAGAAGGAGTGAATGTAGAGACCACCTCTAGCCTCTCTGTCACCGTCACCACCAAAAAATCCTCCCACTCCTGGGTCTTCTCCTTGTTGTGCAAGGTAGGTTGAAGCATTGAGTGTTGTCAGACCTGATCATTTGTCATTGTGGAGGAGGAACATGAGGGCCGTATGTGGTGATGTGTTAAGCACAATGTTAAGTTACATTTTGTTTATTTATCAACATTAATTCATTTTCAGCTGAATGTGACAGTTCTTCCACCATTTGATGTCATTAACAGTTGCACTGGTTACTCTCTGCTCTTTTTTCACTCTGTGTGTGTTTAAAAGGACAAAAGAATCACATTGTGTTGTTACAATTATCCCAAAACCCATAGTCTGTGCTCCTTGGATACTTGGTATATTAACCATCTGTTAATTTTGTGAAGGTCCTGATTATCTTCCCATTGCTCTGTACAGCCGCCTAGAAAGCTGTACCGGATTGCTCTCCTCTATGATGCCCACCGACCACACTTCTTCATCACAGGCGTGTCAGCTGGAGAGCGGCTCCAAGGTGTTCCCAAAGGCTGCCAAGAGTGGACTCCAGGGGAGGAGACAGCAGGTGGGTCATAAATTTTTCTGCATGTTATGGTCAAACATGAGATATCAGGGGATTTTTATTTTCAAATGTATTTTTCCAGCTTCATAAGGTTTCTGATTCCATTTTGTCTGTATAAATTATGTGTCACATTTGCATGTTTCATATAATCCAAAAATGTTAATGTTAGACAAGGATAACCCAAGTAAATACAAAATGCTGATTTTTTTTTCTTTTCTTTTTAAATGATGATTTTAATTATTTTAAATGATGATTTCAATTATTAAGGTAAAAATGGCCAACCAAACTCACCTGGTCCTGTGTGGAAAAGTTCCAAGGCGAAAATCACTGCTGACCAAACCCCCCCGTTGCGTGTTTTTTTTTTTTTTTTTTTTTTTCCACTCCCTCCTCTCACCAAACCACCAATATAATTTCCTCAGTCGCCTCTTCCCCCTCCTCTACTACCAGTTGCTCCATCTATGACTTTCCAACAGTCTCGAGTCATGTCGACTGAATCCAGGGAAAAGGGCAAAAAAAACGATGTTGTGGGGTTTTCTGTTTTTTTTCCTGTTGTTGTTTTTAAAAAATATATTTTCCTCATTGACGTGTTTCAAAAATGCTGCTTTTAATTTTCGTGAACGATGCAGTCTCATGAATCGCCAAGTGACACCACTGACCAGCCATTCAGTGGCATGCAGACTTTTGACATCACATTTTTGGATTGTCTTGGATAAATCCAATCTTGGCTATTAGGTGAGAAGGAGAAGGTAGTGCAGGGGGATCCCTTAGTGGTTTTATGGTGATTGGACTATCTGTCTTGAAGACTATAATTTATGCGTCTGCAGAACAGTGTCTCCAGTGGTGTGCAGCTCAACAGTAAGTTGGACTGGAAGAGCTACATGGAGGCAGTGTACAGTAATCAGGGACAAAGATGGCTTTATTCCCTAAAGATGCTAAGGGCATTCAACATCTGCCAGCCCTTCCTGCACAGTGTCTACTCTACAGTGGTGGCCAGTGCTCTGTTTTTTTGATGCGGTCTGCTGGGGAGCACAGGTGACAAACTTATAAAGAAGGGTGACTCTATGGTTGGGTGTAAACTTTAGGCAGTCCAGCAGGTGGTGGAGAGAAAAAGACTTTTGAAGTTGGAATCAGTTAAGATCAAGCCTGCACACTTACTCCATGCCCTGGAGGTTATCAATAGTAGAACCTTCAAAAACTGACTGCACCTAAGTGCAAGTCTGAGCACCTCAGGAGGTCCTTTATACCAGCTGCTATGAAGCAGTTTGATGCATAATGATGATATGATTTTTATCCATGTTTGCATATTTGCACATTACTTATTGTCTGTTTTATTTATTTGTATAATGTCAACTTATAGGAATTATTACTATTGTTTTGCTGTTTGTGATTTCTGGTCTTATGGCTGTGTTGAAGCTGCCATGGCAATGTAATTTCTTGTAAAGGATTAATGAAGGATCTTTGAGTGGGCCAGAATTCTTCCAGTGTGATGTAAAAGACTCATTTGCAGTTACCGCAAGAGCTTGATTGCCAACAGCCAGTTATTAGCTTTAGATCCCAATTACTTTTCCACATAGTCATTAATTGCATTTGTTTTTGGATGCAATACAAAATTTGTTTAGTCTGAAACCTCTGACAAATATGCAAAAATAGAAGGATAAGGAAGGGGGCAAATACTAGCACTGTACATACATTAGTCAATGCCTTGTGTGACAGAGCTACCACACAGATTTTCATATTATATAAACTTATTAGTCCTTTTATAGGTATTGACAAGGTTAAACATGGAGAAGTCCAAAAAGTTTCATTTTGATTTTCTAATATTTCAAAACTTCTAAATTAACAAGCAAAAATCATTTCATTTATCTTTGTTTATTTTTATTGACTTCTAAACTTGAATATGCCAAACTGTCTGTTCTTTTAATTATTGTGGTTTAGTAACAGTGCAAATGGACAAACAGTGCAGTTCTTAATCAGAAGAGTACATGTACAAGAAATTGTAAACAAAGTTCCCAGCATTGCTAAGGGGGAAAATTCCATTAGCTGACTAGCCAGGTTGTACCCATAGGTCTGTATGGCTCTGATGAGTTGTTTTTTGTGTTTGTTTTTTGTTGTTTTTTTCATAGACCAGAGGCTTGCTAGCTGACAACCTCGGGTAAAATTGTGTGTATTGTGTGGGGGATATCTCTGACAGTGAAGATTCAAATATTCTGGTTGTTCTTGTTAGCGTGATCACTTTGCTGTGTTTGTGTACTCCTTGGATTCTCGGTCTGCCTTCTTAGGCAACTTTTACCATGCTGTTCTACTTATGTAGTTGTTGTGGGGGCTTTGACCTCCAAAAATATCTATATTTTAAAACACTGGTAGAGATTGTATATCAGTGGTGCATAAATATGTATTCCTCGTGTTAAATGTATATTCTATTGTATATATTAAATTTATGTGGTTAGCTCTTTCTTTTTACAGCACAGTGGAGTGCTAGTTCAAATGTACTTAAACGTTTGCTCTTCTCACAGTGGCAGCAGACAATGGCCTGGACCACTGTGTCTACAAGGTCGCAGTGGGTTTCAGCACAGAGATCTTTGGTACCTTCCGACAGACCATTGTTTTTGACTTTGGTTCAGAACCTGTGCTAATGCAGCGGATCATGGTGGATGCTGCCTCTATTGAAGGTATGCTTTAAAACGAGCATCAATGCATAGAAAAGTCTGTTGCCTCTTATTAGTGTGTATATCTGATAAAGTTTTGTGTTTCAAGATGATACTTGGATAAAAATTTCCAGATTTATTTATTTTTTTTAAAAGTCGCAAAAAAGTAGCAATTAATGCTTTGACCCATTTTGCTGTTCTTTGTTCTCTAGACTTGGAGCACCTGTTGGCAGCCAGACAGCAACTCTTGATGACTGCGAAACGCTGGGACTCATCCTGTAAAACCATTGTTGAATTCAGTCCCAATGAGACGATGGCTGAACTGGAGCGCAGCCTCCTTTCCCGCTATCAGATACCTCTATCAGCTGACCAGCTCTTCACCCAGTCAGTCCTTGACAAGACTCTGACCAAAGACAACTACCAGGCCCGACTGCACGATCTGCTCTACATAGAAGAGATTGCACAGTACAAAGAAGTTAGCAAGTGAGTACATACATATTGAAGGTTTCTTAATTCTGCTGTACAGTGCAAATAAAAACATTTATATGAAATTTGAGCATAAAACTTTGATTGGAAAGTTTATTTTACAAATGAATAAAATCAAATGCGACACAGTATCTAAAAGTACAGAACGGTAAGTTTTATACCATATTATGCACTAATGTTCCCATATATATTACACGTGCACTGCCTAAATGTACAAAATATATTAAAAAGAAATGTATATACCAATATAGATTCTTTTTTCTAAATTCTGAGCTATTCTGAGCTTTTGCTATTAAATGGTAAACCACCACAAGGTGTCAGACTTAACCTTTACTATATGCTTGCTCTATGCATGTGTGAGAGGGAGGGTGTGTTTCTCACAGACACCTTTACTAAAAGTGCTAGTGCCGTTTAATAACGGCTTTGAGGTAGCTGGAAAAAAACTGGTTTACCCTTCGTTTGCCAGCTGAAATAAGCACACTGCTGGTAAGTTGAAACACAGTGTTGAAACAAGTACAGTAGACCATCCATAGCACACAGGACATAATAGCCATTTAAAACACTGAGTTTCAAGACTGTGTCGTTTGAATAGTGGGTGCCTTTCTGTTGTTATGGCTCATATTCAAAGGGCTTTTAATCTCCAGTATTTTCAAACTCCATATGAATAATCTCTTTGAAGTAATCTGTTTTTTTGCCAGGTTCACATGCTTGGGTCATTCAGTTTTATCTGGAGAAATTTCTTCAGTTTTGAGAGAGGCACATTCCTTGTACCTGGGAGGCAAAAGACATCAGCTGATTATCTAAAAATAAAAATTGAGCAAGTAGAACCAGCGCAGAGTTTTTGTCCGGTTTGATTATCCAGCAAAATCACTAATGTAAAATCATAAAAATAACCTTCTAAGACTCCGTTTGGTTGTGTAACATCACTGGTTTGCTAATACACTAAGTTCATCACATAATATTAGTTCTTGTTTCATCATGTCAGAGAGTCACTCATAAACAATCCAGAACTGAACTTTTTTTCTTTTCTTTTTCTTTTTCCCAAAAGACCTTGAATTTCAATAAACATGTGCATGGATACATTTTGTGCCAATGTTTTTTTTTCTTTCAAGAACCTTCTTGAATGTTTTTGGTGATGTATTTAGTTGGCCTTGTACTCTGATGTTTAGATGGTTTTAAACATCACATAATTATGTGAATATATTGCAAAATGCTCTGTATTCATAAAACAAAACGGGCAAAACAAAACAGTTCCAGTTTTGTTTTCTCTAAATGTTAAATTCACCACAGCATTCATTATGACAATGATATATTTGAGGAATATATTTTTCAGTATAATGGCTTGTCATTTTTGGGGGTTTATTTTGTTTTTGCTTTTTAAATGGACTATTCAGGATAAAAGTGTGCAACCCATGTCTGTGTTTGTCCCACAGGTTTAACATCAAGGTGAACCTGCAGCTCGTCACTAGCTTTATGCTGACTGGCATTTCTGTTGGAGCAAAGTATGCTCAGAATGGACAGCTTTTTGCACGTTTCAAACTCAATGAAACACTTTCTGAGGTAAGTTGTCTAACTCTAATTTCAGCTACCATACTGCTTTCCACCTTGTTTTTTTTTGCCGTTTCACTCTTAGTACTACTTAGTGGCACTATATACCAAGAACATCTGTAAGCTAGCTATCTTGAACAGTGATTTCTGTTTTGAACACCAGGACACACTGGCTGGGCGGCTAGTGATGACCAAGGTAAATTCAGTTCTGCTGCTACCTTTGGGCCGTGAAGCGATCAACAGCCAGCCGCCTCCTGGAGTTAAAGAGCGTGTTTATGAGGCTGTGATTGAGGAGAAGACTAAGGATTACATCTTCCTAAGGATCTGCAAGCACTGCTGTGAGGAACTCGGGCTGCAGCCTGACAGAGAACTACAGGTATGGTGAACCACACTTCATGTGCTTAGACATGTGGCATCACCTACATTAAATAAGGTTTGGTGAGGGCTGGTAAAGGCTCTCTTATAAAGCATTCTTTTTTCCCACATGCAGCCTGAGAACATCATTCTTGTCATGTGGGTTTTCTAACCTTGAAAATTTGAATGAAAGGTTCACTGCTTAATTATCGTTTTCGCAAATGATTGCAGAGGTTTCAAGGAAAAATGTGTCTGTGTTGTGCATCCATGTCAACACTGATGGAATTGTTTTGGAAATTTATTTTTGCAATAATGCTATCTTCACCAGCCTCAGCTTGTTATTTTGATTGTTCCCCCCAAGCCTGAATGTCGTCAGGGGAAACAAGACACTGTGTTAATGGTTATCAAAACAACTCCTCATTCTATCACTGTGGGAGCATAATCTTCTTTTCTTCTGCATATGCTTCCTGTCTCCTCTGTGGGTTCTTATTCCACACAGCTCTTGAATGTCTCTGACTTTCTGTACTCTTGTACTCATTGTTTATTTCATGCTTAAGCTTTCATGTTTTGGTTTTAGATGTTTTCATTTGACTAATAAAAAGTGGATATATAGTGCAGCGCAAGCATGTCTTTTCAGACTGTTAATTAGACTTGCTCAGTCATAAGTGTTGCAGGTGGCTTTCTTCCAAGGTTTAGCCATTTTTGAGAGGATTAAGAGAATGGGATGCAGCAAATTTTAGTTAAATCTTAGTTTTGAATGGACAAGAATATCCAGCTCCATAGCAACTGCACAGCTTGTGGGCTTGATTTGTTGGTTTAGATGGTCATTTTATCTGAGCACTTGTGTATATTAATATTTAAAATGTTCTCACAGATGAAGACTTTGCAATGTGATGCAATTCATTGCTTGCATAAAATAAATTATTTTAGTAAAAAAAAAAAAAGTAAATTCACATCATGAAAGAGAATCATGAGCACAAGCTTTAAACCAAAAGATGCACACACATACCTTAATGAACGAATTGAATGGAATTATCTTTATTTTTGTTTTAAAATTTTGTATGATTTCTTGGCATGGATGGATATAGACAATTGTGTTGATAAACAAGCTCTCTGTGTTGTGTCTGCCAGGTGGAGCTCCAGTTCCAGCTGAACAGACTGCCACTCTGTGAGATGCATTATGCCCTGGATCGCATCAAAGATAATACTATCCTTTTCCCTGATGTTAGCCTTGTCCCTACTATCCCCTGGAGTCCCAACAGGTGTGTACTCCACCATGTACACAATGTCACACACATAAGAACACACTTGATGCATTCATTTTTATGATAATGCATTGATTGTTAGGGCACTAAAATTAAATCAGTGGGAACTCAGAGACACAAAAGTTACATATAAATAATAAATAATTGGGATCAAAGGAAATTTTACTTGTACAGATGGCAGGCTGCTTTATGTTGCTTTTATACTGAGGATATGACTGGCAGATATTTGATCTAGTAAAGGCTGCATCTACTTTAATGTTGTTTAAAAGTGAGGGAAGATATTTGCATGCAGCTTTTGCATTCAGATGCAACTAATCCTAAACACATTTATTATAACTCTTTTAATACGTCCACATCCTTATAGTTTGACAGATACTCTCACAGAGGAGTCACCACACCAAATCAAAAGTTAAATGAAGACTTCTCCGACTTTTAGCAATTTGGAAATGCTCACAGCTGCCTAAGCTTTAAATTTCTCTGGTGACAGGTGAGGGAAGTGAGACGGTAATCTTTATTGACAAGAGCAAAAGTCAAATATAATCCCTGTGGTTGTCTTAGCTGCTGCTTTATCTGAGCTCCATAATAGGATTCGTGTGGATTTTTGTTTTAATTGGAATTTGGATAAACGTGGGTTTTTGATTAAAGAAGGAGCAAGAGGTGAATTTGGCTTTAGTTTAAAAGCACACTTTCTTTATGGTAGGTATTTGTGTTTTAACATCGGCTCCATGGTGCAAACATTTGCGTAAACTTTGGAATTACCAGGATTTTTGCATTGATTACTCAAACGTATGGCCTGACGTTCATGTGAGTCCCGTTATAGACTGTCACAATCTGGCTTAACTAATAACTAACAGTAATTTAGATTTTAGAAGTCTCTGTACTAATGAGTTCATTAAGCACTACTTGCAGCCAGGCATTTAAGTTAACGAGCTCATATTAGACGTTGATGTGTTGATGTGGCAGCTCTTTCCTTATTTAAGGAAGTCATCGTATGAATTTTGGTGAAGTCTACTATATTCAAAAAGATTTATTGGTGTGAGCAATGCCTTCAAGAAAAACAACTTTCAAAGAAACTTCACAGGATGCTATGGCATGATCAAACTGTTCAATCAAGATGAAACTATAACAGTTTATTTCTGAGTAGTTATTAAAAACATCTAATGGAGGTGCTAGAGGAGGTTCTGCAAGTCGGATAGTTTAAGGCTTCACTCAGTCAGTTACTTACAGGGATTACTTGGTGTATTCATTTTAGATTTTGATACATACAACTGTGTATTATTAGTTTAGACAAATTGTTTTTTTTTTTTTTGTTTTTTTTTTTTTAATTTCATAGAAACTTAGACATTTTATGCATAATCTGTTCAGAAATTCATTCAAGTAAAGTGGTTCTGATTCTTATCTTTTAACTCAAAGTGTCGATAAACCCATAATAGTGTATTAGTGGTGCATTTAAACCTGATTTTTTTTGTTGTTTTTTTTTTTTGTTTGTTTGTTTTTTGTTTTTGTTTGTTTTGTGCATCTTACCCTAACCTCTTGCTAACTTTAGTTAGTTTTGGTAAGAGTTTATAGGACTAAATGCAGACTTTGGTGTGTAGTAAAGGTTGGGTGATATCTAAAATTTTTCCAACCGACATTCATCAGTCCAATAAATGACGATAGGCAATAAGTTTACGGATGTGAAGCAAAAAGAGCCGTCAGGAGCTAAAATTAAACCTTAGACTAAAACGTTAGAACAGGCTTTTCCCCGCAGCACACCGTGTAATAAATACTCAAAGAAAACGGCAGTCGCTACAACTTATGTCTAAAAATGTATAGTTTCATGCATTGGTTAAAACACTCGACTCCAGGTACACGACGCCCAGCTGGAAACACTTCACGCAAGTCGAGCTGCCCGAGATTCACAGAATTTACAGAAAATGTTACATTTGTGTGATTTATATCGTTATCGGGACGATAGATGTCTTACATCGGGATATGAGATTTTGGTCATATCGCACAGCCCTAGGAAAGGGCCATCCCTAGAACTATTCCCACAAAGTTGGAAGCATGAAATTATCAAAAATGTCTTTGTATTCTTGAAGCATAAGGACTTTCTTTTACTGGAACTATTGGGGTTAAGCCCGATTCCTGATAACAACTCCACACCATAAACCGCCCTCCACCAGATTTTACACTTGGCAAAGTGCGATCAGACAAGTACTGTTCTTCTGGCAACCCCCAAACCCAGACCCGTTTACTAGATTACCAGACGTCGAGTGGGATTCTTCACTCCAGAAAATGTCTTCACTTCTCTACAGTCCAATGGCACTGTGTTTTATACCACCACATCAAAACTTTGCTTTGTGCTTGATTATTTTAGGGTCGCTGCCGATCAGCCATTCCATGAAGCTCTCTGCACACTTGAGCTTAAGAACCAAATCAAAGAATTTCAGTGAAAGAGCCTTGACTTGGTCTTAAAATTTCTTTCCATTACAAATTGCTTACCTTTAATAAGTCAGATGTTTTGATTTATAATAAATGGTCTGCTTTGACTGTCAGCGGTTGGCATGTCCTAATTATTTATATCAAGGTAAGGTATGAAGGAAACAAAACAAAATGCTTGTATAGAAAGTCTTGTTGGGATTCAAGAGTTGAAGCTGTTTGTAACTCGTAGAATATTCCTTAATGTTATGCATCCCTTTTTGTTACGCACACACACTTGTGCAAATGCTGAGATTGCTCTCATTCCCTCAATTACAGCATCTCTCAGCTGGAGTTCAATCAACTGACTCTGGGGAATTCACAGCTTTAGACGATGCAGTCACCATAATGATGATAGTGATGCATGGAGACATGCACGCATGCTACATTTACAGTAATTCACAAGTATCAAATCAGATGTGAATCATTTTCTCCTACCTTTCTGTCTTGTTTAGCACACAAATTACAACTGCTTAGTTGTGAATATTTACTGGTCATCCTAAAACTACATGGAATTTGAAAAGTTATGTTTGTTGCACATTGATAGAAATGCATTCAGACACGTTCTGTACCATGTTTCCTCTGGAGAGCTAGTTTCATGCACTTGTGAAACTTGCATGATATATGACTTAATTTGACCTGGCCATCAGACACATTAGCATGTCTTAGTTTGTCTAATACTGTAAATGTATAATGAGTCGACTTCATAGCACAACACAAATTGATCAAAAAGAGAAATGTGCAGGGTGTTTAGTTTTTCCCTTTTAAAGTTGTAACTGTCCTCCTGAGACCCAGCCTATTCATTATGTCCTCTGTAGTGGACAAAAACAGTTAAACTGAAAGATACTACTTCTTTTTTTTTCTCCCTCCATTCTCAGTAGGATATGGGCAAACATTGGGTCACCTGCACATAACAACTATATGAGGTTTTATGATATCCCATTCTTAATCCATAGATATTAGCATGGAATTTATCTCCATTTGCAGCAATAACAGCTTCGACTCTTCTGAGTTGTCTCTCAAAATTTTGGAATTTGTCTGTGTGAATTATTGACCATTCATCCAGAAACCCCTTTGTGAAGTCAGACACTAATGCTTGACAAGAAGCCCGGGCTCACAATTTTGTTCCTAGTTTACCCTAACAGTGTTTGGTAGGGTTGAGTTCTGCACTTTTTGCAAGTCAGTCAAGCTCTTTCACACCAGACTGGTCTAGCCGTGCCTTATGGGCCTTAATTTGTGCACTAGGGCACAGTCATGCTGAAATGGAAAAGACCCTTCAATAAAATGAATCATTATCAATTCCCTTCACTGGAACTGATGGGCCCATAAAATAAAATACATACATAAAATAAAATAACCACAGAGAATTATCCCCTCTCTGCCAAACTTTATAGTTTGGTGAAGGTGATGTGGAGATAACAGTCCCAGACTTGTCTGGCAGACTGCTAGCTGAAGTTGCGATGGAGTGCTTTACACTTTTCGGTGCTTGGTATTGTTCTTGGTGATGTAAGACTTGAATGCAGCTGCTTGTCCATGAAAATATCATGAAGGTTCTGGTATCCAGTTACAATACCACACTCAAAATTCATTGTGCTCTTTGGAATGACCCATACTTTCCCAAATGTTTGTAAAGGCAGGCTATATGGCTTGGTGTTTCATTTTTTGTTTTTACACAGCTGTAGCAGTGGGACTGAAAACATTTAAATCCACATTTCTTACCCCCTTTCTCATCTGCCCCTCATCTTCCATACCACCCCCCCCCCCCTTACGAGCCACTCATATTTATAGTTATTTCCATAACAACAAGATTGTTGCATTCTATATGTCATCTTTTTATATTATTTTTAGTGGTACATAGACAAAATAATTACACGGGCATACTGCCTTTTTATATTCAAAAGTAATCTTTGTTTATAGTGCAGTATTTTACTTGAATGCTTGAGTTTGAGTTTATAATAACAGTTGATTTGGTCATCAAAAAATGCCTCCATCCTCTTTCCGCCCTCAGGCAGTGGGATGAGCAGTTGGATCCTCGTCTGAATGCCAAACAGAAAGAGGCCATCCTGGCCATCACCACACCCATCTCTATCCCTTTGCCCCCCATTCTTATCATTGGGCCCTATGGTACCGGCAAGACCTTCACCCTGGCACAGGCTGTAAAGCACATCCTCCGCCAAGACCACAGCAGGTTTGTGATCATTTTATCTTCTTTTCTGTTTGTGGTTTGTGATTGTTTCATCATCTTCTCTGTTTGTTTGCATGCTGATTTTTCAAGATACATTGAATCATTTTTAACAGATAGGATTCCGCCCACCCCAGATCCCTGATATACTATCAGCTTCTTTTGTATTTGTGAATGAATGTTTATGAAGTCTTCTAAATGTAATGTTTACAATGATAGATGGAGCACTTTTTTTTTTGTTTCAAACTGTAGTTGTGAAGTGCCAAGTAGATAGTCGCCAGTTTTCAATAACATTTGACTTACATTAACTAAATAATTCATGACTAATAACACAAGGTATTACATTGGTTGCCATACCATCAGTAACCGCCTGATGATTGAGTAGTAAACTGTAAAAAGCCCTAGTACTGCATTTTACATATAAAGTCAAGTTTTGTAATACTTAAAGCTAAGATACGCAGGCTATAATTTGAATAACACAGCAGGACTGTATTTTTACTCCACTTTCACTGTGAAATTATAGAAATACTATCACATCTGTCAGTAAAATTAACCTAAGACGAATGGTGCATGATTAAAGGCACAGCTAAAAGAATATACAGATGAATAAAATATCTTTTTTGTATTCGGTACAACAGAGCAATTTATAAAAGCAGGCACTGTTGTAATTTACAAAATTGCAAACTAAATGATGTTTTAACAATGAAATATGAGAACTTTTTTTCCCTACATCTTACGTTTAATCTTTGTTTTACATTTGTCATTGAGTAAGTTTCCTCTGCTTCATCACTGGATAAAAGACAAACTTGATAAACATTACTGAAATATTACAAAAAAATGGCTTCAATCACCATCATAGAAATATAATCAGCAACCTTGATCTCACAAGCAATTGTTTTTGCAGATTACTGATACTCCCTGCTATGTATCATAAAGTGTCAATGGGGTATTTGTAGGGAAATTTGAAAGGGAAATGTGGATGTGAATCAAGTTAATATCACTTATAAATGCAGGTAGGGGAGCTCAGTCAAAAGACATGACAGATGTATCCTGGGGCTGGGCTGTGCAGTGGCCTCCGTTTTCGTTTCAGTGGCAGTCACTGCCTTGGGTTTGACCTTTTTTAAAGTTGAGAAATCACAGTGCTATAAAGTGTCAAACTGTGGTGTGTGTGTCTGTGCGTGTGTTGGAGCCTGTGCTGTGCTGTGTAGTTGTCTATGGTTTGTATTGTCTAGGCCATATCACTTGAAGGCAAACTCTGCTGGTCATTTGGATGAATTTGTGTCAATGTGTGGTTGATGCACATGGTTAGTCTGATTGCAACACATTTTCAGGGCCAGAATGGAAGTCCATGCCAACTATAATGTGATCAATCAAGCTATGTCACTTCAGTGGCCCACACAGTGTTGTATAACAACAAAACAGTGTATGATTTTCTTCCATTGGCATTTTTCATCATTAGTAAGCTCCCTCACTGTGTAGATACCCACAGGAAACTTTGCAATTTCCCGTGTTAGAAGCAAACCGATGTAGCACAAGCACATAAATGGTTCCCTGGTCTTTATAAAAAATGAATGTAATATCTCGGACAGTGTCCCCTAACAAAAGTTACCATTTTGGTTTTTAATAAGGAAGACCAGGATGTGTATGTGTAATGTAAGAGAGAAAACAGCCTTGGAAAATGTGTAGCAATGTAATATTCATTCCTCAATTCACTCTGAATAGATTTAATATTCTGTGGTTAAGATGAATTATAGATATTTTAAAAGCCATGACAAGGGGAGGTGAGCCCCCGGATTAGTGCTTCTGGCTCTCCATACTTTTAAAATCGTTAACAAGACCGTATATAGACCCTGGTCAGGTGTGCTCAAGATGTGAATTACTGTATTTAATATTGGAAGCTTTCTCTGTACATCTTTAGCTGTGATGCTACATGAATGTTTAAAAGTGTAATCGTGAACAGGAGTTGTTACTGCTGTCAGGGTGAACAGCTCTGGGTTTGCTGTCCCGGATACTAATATCAGTTTACTTTTTAAAGTTTCTACTGAAAACTGGCATGGTATAGAGATTAAATAAGTCCCTTTTCTTTATTCCTTATAATTCTGTATTTGTATAGCATTAGTGAATGCAGTTTAATCATGAAATATTATAGATAAGGTATAGATATACAAAAATAATGTTATACTATGTTTTTGGGAAAGCCAAGTGCTATTAATCAAAATGAACTGATAGGATTCACAACCACTGTTTTGTTATAAAAAACAACAACAAAAAAAACCCATGCAACTTCATTATAAACTTTTTATTAAAAAAACTTACGAAGTGAAACCATTTCTTAAGGTAGTTTATGTGCCACTGTACCTTGGTGATAATTTATTCTTGCTGCTGGTTTTGGCAGATACCGATACAGTGTTTCAGCAACTGCGTATGATGAGTCATGCCTACAGTTGTTTGTCTTTTGTCTCTACAGGGTCCTGATCTGCACCCACTCCAACAGTGCGGCTGACCTTTACATTAAGGACTACCTTCATCCTTATTTTGAAGCAGGCAATCAGCATGCCAGACCTCTCAGGTAAAGAAACTCGCCTACGGAACAAGAGATGGCTGAGGGGCAAAACAAGCTTCTTGTTTTGTTTCGTAGCATGTAGTATGTACAGTAGATAAAATGTGCTGTAGTGCCCCGGGGGGAGCATTATATATTGGATTTTAAAGTGTTTGAAGTCTCTTTGCAATTTTATGTTGTAAAATAATACCACATAAGCTAGTGTTTGTAGATGCTGAGAAAAACCTGTCAGGTTCAGGTGTTCATCTTCTTAGTAAATAAATAAAAACAGTTTTAGTAATGTATTACACATCTCTGTAGTTTACATACTTTGGGTTGGGTGTTTTTTACAGAAGTGATAATTGTTTATAATTGCCCTATATGTCAGCGAAGACCATTGTAGCTGGATAGCATCAATCTTAAACTCAACTAGACATTAACTAGATGAATGTTATTGGGCACATAGTCAGAGTTATACATCCATGTACGTGGGTTGTTTTGTTTTTTCTGCCCTGCAGTGGTAACAAGCAGACATTTGTTGACTTGAGGGATTTGACCTCATGAACATTCCGGCTTTTCGAACTACTCCTTAAGGCAACAGATATACACTCGAAGATACTGACGGCTTCCTTATACTGCATCATTGACTTCTAATCACATTTCAGCAGTGCCAGAAGTCACCAAAGACAGGGAATCAATGTGTTCCTTGACCAGGCTGGGGTTAGGCTGTGTGTTTGTGTTTTCACACACACGCCTGGAGACCATATGGGCAATCAAATGACTTGTTTCACATGAGCAGTCGGTCTGATTTCTAGAGCTTCCAGTGTAATTCCTCCATAATCATTGGAGCCTCCTCTTCTCGGGTCCACTTGTCTGTTTTGAGTGAACTCAGTCAATACAGAATTTATTTGAATATTTAGGGGCAGAGTTGAAAGTGCACCACTGCAGAAAGTATGTCCAAAGGGTCTGCTCTTAGCGGCCTTCTGTGTGGATAAGATTGCGCTCAGTCTGAGGTGCACATCAGATATCATGTGCAGTCATGCATTTTTACAAGCATTTCCAGTCTATCTGCTTTTAAGTGAGACAAAACATATAAAATTAAATGAAAATTAACAGTGTTTCATTCACACTGAGACTGGAGTATTTGCTTTTTGTGGTTGTAACTCTTGATCTTTCTGCTTTCTTTGCTCACTCCAGGGTATACTTCAGGAACCGCTGGGTGAAGACGGTCCACCCAGTGGTCCAGCAGTACTGTCTCATCTCCAGCACACAGATCACTTTCCAGATGCCCACAAGGGAGGACATCCTCAGGCACCGCGTGGTGGTGGTCACCCTCAGCACCTCCCAGTACCTCTGCCAGCTTGACTTGGAGCCTGGTAAGTCGTATGAAAACAAACAAACAAAAAAAAAAAACATTAAGTCACGCTGACATATTGGTTGAGGCAGGCAGCCACTGTTCTCAGCAGCTTTTATTTGGCATACCAGTATTTGCACTTGGATTAAACTTGCCCGCCAGAGTAGCTGACACATTATATATCAGGCATACACGCTGAATGAATGCTGTGCTGAAGTGTGGTTTGTGTGTGAGATGGGGCTTAATTTAACTCAGGATTGTTCTTGTTTTTGCATTGCTGATTAAATAATTGAGGTTGAGAAACAGTAGAAAAACGACAACAACAAAAAATTGCTCGAATTCCCAGAATGGTTAAACCATAATTTCAGCAATTTAATAAATGAGTTTTCTAGTATGTTCTAAAATGTCTTACAGCACGTGAGCATGCGTGTGCACACATTTTTAAAGGCTTGTAAATGTATGCAAACAGAACACAGTCACTCTCATTTCCTGTTCTTTGGTCATCCCCACTGACTCTGACAACCGGTGTTGGCAGGGGCCCACCATTTATAGAGGGTTGGGACTCATTTAAGTTATGTAAAAGACATGGAAAACAAACCAATTTGTCAGTGCAGGCTAATAACCGACACTAATGTGTCAGCGGAGGGGGCTTTGTCGGTTGCTTGGAAACACCATCTGCCTGTTTCTAATGTACTTTACATCATTAGCCCTCCTCCCCACGTTTCATCTGTCCTGTTCTCCTGTTGGTTGATGGTGATGAAAATCTCCAGGAAACGAGACACTTGGGAGCCAGCAAGTCTTCTAAGTAGCGATAACAAATCTCACACCCAAAACACAGGTCCCCCAAAAGATGATGTTTAGGCTTTTATGTTTGGCTTGATGACTTTGCTCTTTTTTCATGGTCTAGATATGGGATCTGGCATGTAGACATTGTGCATGTATTGTTTAGCATGCCTTTATATATCTTAATAAATTCTTGTTATTATGATATGCAAAAATCCCATTCCCAGCAAAAACAGACATTCTTTGCTTCCACTAATTTGTGCAGCCCTCACAGCATGTTTTTGCCTGGATGCATTACCTTTCTCTACTGTGCAAAGTTCTATATACAGTTAGGCCCATAACTAACTCAAGTTGGATTTGTATTTCTTTTTCTTGCAACTTTCCTTCTGTGATTTAAAATCCACCACCCAAGTGGATTGTAAATCAAACCACTGATGTGCTTGAAGGGCAGACATTTAACAAAAGTATTGCATTAACCATTCAGCAATTACAACTATTATTTATACACATTCCTCAAGTTTCAGATGCAAAAAAACGATGGACAATCTAGCATAATTTTAAATATAGGGGGTATTTTAGTAATTGGTTGCAAAAGCCTTTGCAGTCAATGACTGACTGAAGTTCATGGATGTCAGGAAATGCTGTTTCCCCTTCCTTGAGATCACACCATGCCACAACACATTCAAGTAGATGATCAGAAACTGTCCTTCTGATGGGGGAGTTCCACACAGCTTTCAGAGCTTCGTTACAAAGCTTGTGTTGTAGGTTTAGTTACGCACTCAAAGACCCTTTCACACTTGCACACTTTTCAAATCACTTTTACAGTGTGAAAAGAGCCAAAAAAAAAAAAGACTAAAAGGGAGAATGTGCGAGACTGGGCGTGTGAGTATAAGAAATTGTCATTTATTATTGAAGAGTAATCTCTCTACCAAATCATTTCTGCAGTTCTGTGCCTCTGATCTCTTTCACCTCTCCTTATTACCCTACTCTCTTCCTTTCCCTTACTACTGTTTTGTGCAAATTCAAAAACTTCAATTATTAGCCCAGAGACGGATGGCGGCAACAAATGAATTTGTGAATAATTTCTCTGAGGCATTTCCAAAGTGCAGTGGTAAGCACCATATAAGTTCATTTGTGCTTCTGACCATCTGATGCTCATAAAGACGATCTTTTCTTCCCTCTCACACCGCAACTAATCTCTACTCATCTGCCTGAGAAAATGTTCTCATTTTTGAGTATTATAAGTCAATTGACATGCTTTTAACACATAACTTTATATTTACTATTCTAATATGTTTGCTCTTTGCATAGCAAAATATTGAGTGTATAATAAGGAAATTATTCATCTTAAGGCCTTTTCGTCCCTTTTTTGGTTTTATAACGGGACAAACAGCCAATGTTTTTTGTCTTATACATGCTTTTAATTTCACATGTTATGGTAATCAGCATGCATTGATAATTAAATTTCCCTCCACTGCTTAATAAACTCTAAGTGCATGTACAGATGATGTTGTAGGACTCGCACGGTCAGTTTATAGTAAATAAGAGGAAAATTTCAAGGAAAAATGAAAATTTAACAACACTTTCTAAAGTTGTTTTCACTAACATTTCTTTGCTCTCTGCATAGTGAAACACTGAAACTTTGCTATGATGCATCCAAATTCATATTCTAAATTAAGATGTAATTATTGAAAAGCCAAGCCAGAGACTATTTATGTGTATTGTTTAACGCACAGTTACATGTAGTTATTTAGAATATTTGTGACCTCTGCAACAAGCATTTTTCCCTTATTAACTGAAAATAAGGGAAACATTACAAGATATAGACTTTATAATTCTGATGGGCCGTTTCTCAGTTATACTTTGTATAAACCTACTTATTCATATTCTGTGTGCAGTGCATGGACTGTTGTATCAAAATGTTTACCATTTTATCAGGATCACTGCAGGGAACAGTGCCAGCCTATGCTTCAGTGAAGTGCATACAGCGTTAAAGGCGATAACACTGGTTTCAGGCTTTGTAGTTAGGGGGAAAAAGCCTGCAAAACATATTTTGCAGGCTTTTTGCATTTTCAAAGGCTGATACTAAGGATTGAATGTTGCTTCAAATTAAACTGCTCCACCTCTTTTCTTGCCAGGCCCTTTTTCTTTGTTGTTGTTTGTTTACTTTTTTGTCAGTTTATTTTTTATTTCCAACTGTCAAATTTCATATCTGCATGTCCTTTTCTGTGGAAATAGTGTAGCTTTAGAGGATGTTTGCTGGTTGTTTTTCAGCCTCTCTTCCTTGCTCCTTGTTCTAGCACTCATTTGCCATGCTGTTTTATCCCTCTCCCCTCATTCTGCCGACCTCTGTTAGAGCTTTTTAAGGCAGGGTTAGACTACAAGTTCAGTCATTTGTTTGTGCACAGAACCCTGCCTTTAAGTTGTAAGACTGGTTAAAACAATGGGAGAAAAAAATATAAAGGACACCAATGAAGAGTGTGTGAGAGAGAGAGATTTAAAAAACAAAAAACAAAAAAAAAAACTGTTTGGTCGTAGAGCATGAATGTTTGTTGTTTCTGTGTGACCAATTTGTAAGATTTTATTGATGTAAGATTTTTTTTAATTAATAATTAATGGAGTCAACATTACAAACAACAGAAAACTAAAGATAAACATTTAATTTAAGATCAACATTAGCCTAGAACTGTTGACAGTGTTGACTTGATGTGTGTCCACTTTTCCACTCAACGAGAAAGGTCAATGCTGCAAGTTCTTCACCTTTATGCTCTTATTAGAAAAGTATATCGTAATAAAAGTGGGAATAAAGAGCAATTTTGAAGCAGTGAAATTGTAATACATGTACAGGTGAATAGATATTTGTGTCTTGTCTGTTTTGATAGGTTTGTTCACTCATATCCTATTGGATGAAGCGGCCCAGGCTATGGAGTGTGAAACCATCATGCCTTTTGCTCTAGCTAGCAAGACAACCCGCATCGTGCTGGCCGGAGACCACATGCAGGTAAACAAAGACAGTAAGAATTCAACTTTGAGCTTGTAGAAGCCTCAAAAGTGGCCCTTTTTAAAGACTAACTGTATCTATACTGCTTTGTGAATTGCTATATAATAACAGCAACTACATTATAGTGTCTTGGGGGTCTCAAATGCTTGAAGAGGTTTTTCTTTAGCCCTGTATATTGCATAGCTTTCTTGTTATATGTAAAATTGTATTGTATTTATTTAAATTTTTATTTTTAATTATTTTATTTGCATTTTTTAATCTAGGGTTTGAGAGTAACGAAATTTCTATTCTCTGTATGTCCTGTACATGTGGCAGAATTGACAAATAAAGTTGACTTGAAGTCAAAACATTTAAGGAGATGGAACAAACTACAGATGGTAGTTGGGACATCAAGGAATAGTAATACCATTTTGCACTTTGCTTATTATTAGGTTCTTATCTGACCTACTTCAGAAAACAAAGGGACAGGCAGCAGCTACTGTGGCTCTGTGGTTTTAGAGACCACTTCAACCACAAAAAACAAAATATAAACTCATGTCAGTCAAGCTTTCTAAGCCAACACAAGGAATTAAAACCTAATTTCCTCATCTGCTGGTTTTAAGACGGTGCACAGGATTACCGGTAGTGAAGTGGATGAAGATGCAGCATGAGTTGTGCTTAAATTACTTGATCTCTCTATTTCTTGGAGGAAAGAAAAACCGTATTAAGGCGCAGTGTCCACCAATGCATCCATATGTTTCTTTCCCAGTCACTCTCAGCTTTCTTCTGTCGACTTTTCTGTCCTGTATAGATCACTACAGAAAGTTATCATCATCATTATTTTACATTACAGTCAAACACTGTATACAATTTCACTGACTGTCAGCAGTAAAATGTCACTTGCCAATAACAAAAGATTTATTTAGACATTTGGTCAACATGGAAAAACTTTGGTGGACTTTATTAAAGAGGAAAAATAATGAAGGGGAAGCGTGAAATATCTTGGGTGTAATTTTAAAACTAACATAGCTTTCCTTCACTACTACTACACCTTTTTTTTTTTTTTTTTTTTTGTCCTCTCCTTCAATTTCCAGCTCAGTCCATTTGTGTACAGCGAGTTTGCACGGGAGCGCAACCTGCACGTGTCCCTGCTGGATCGACTGTATGAGCACTACCCCCCTGAATTCCCCTGTCGTATTCTCCTTTGTGAGAACTACCGCTCCCATGAAGCTATCATCAAGTAAGTGCCTGCTTTCCCTTGCTGCCTTGTCTTGAGTACTGTCTGAAGAGGTTGAGAGGGATGGGGTCCTAAGCTTTACTGAGTGAATATATGTCAGACACAAGTTGACTTGTGCTGCAATTTCTCAGTTAAACTGACCTGGTGATTTTTGCTAATTACTGAGACATTAAGGCTTTGGCCAGTCGAAAAGTTTGTTCCTCAATCCAAAGGGACCATGTTAGACAGCAGGTGGATAACTAGACAGTTAACTGTGTTGCTGCTCAGGGAACCAACTCACCTGCTAGCTGGCTCAGTGTTAAGCTCTCCACAGTCATGCTGGTGATCTGTCTCCATTGCTGTGTCCTCCTGCTGTGGCTCCATCTTGCAGTAAAAAGGATTTGTCCTTTGCAACTTTAATTACTCTTGGCTGCCATCAAAATGGAAAAATAACTCATTTCTGGAACTCCATAACCAAAATTCTTGCAATCTTTTCTTGCTGTTGTGTTACTGTAACACCTTAAAAATGAACTGCTACCCCCCATCTCAACACAGGTACACAGTTATTTATTTATTTATTATTGGCTTGCTGCCTGACATCATTACAGCAAAATAAACCTGCTCTGCTACCATTTGTTACCATTGGTAAGTCTGCTGCTTAGTGTTGTATGTTGCCAGAATAGTGCCTCATTCATCTTATTAAGCATAATACAGCATGATATCCATGATATTATAGCTTAAAGGAAAAAAGGAATAACTGTCTAAGCCATGCCCTTTGGCTGTGTCTATACACAGTCACATCACTCCAAAGGTGCACGGTGGGGTAGCGTCATTTATCTGAAAGCGATTCAGTAGAAAGAATTCTAGGACCAACTTGTGCCCATGTATGTGTATCTGGGATTCAGACCACTTAGGTCTTTACTTCTTCTTGTTGTACTTGTTTATTATCCCAAAATAGTTTAACTTAAGATTTATGTTAGCTGATCTACTGGTCAGTTTCTGCTCTACAACACAGTCATAACTACTGACAGAGACTGCACCTGCACTTTTTGAGACTCAATTTTGGGCAGCATAGTTACATGTTCCCATGTTCTGGGCCTGGTCCATTTTACCACCCTTTTTCAGTTACAGATCTTTGGTCTAGCAGTCTTCATCCATTATGGCTTTCTTTCACTGTTCAAATTGGACCTCATAAACAGCTACATGTGTAGATGATCACATTTACATAAATTTAATCTTGGTTTAACCATGGTTTGCCTGGCAGTGATCCTTCTTTGATCATAGAGAGCTTGGGTTTCCACTGCAGTGGCATCTTCTCTTTTGGGCTTAACTCTGTTGCTGCTATAAAATCACAAACAGCCTCATGCCAACTTCATGCTCCCTGGATCACTTTAGAAATTAATACTAGTGGCAGACAATTAGAGAGCAAGTACAAAGTTGTCTTCATTGTACATCTTTGAAGCTTAAAGGATCACCTCTCATCAAAATGTTTGTTTCATTTTTATACTTTAAGTTGTCACTAGTAGAGCAGGGCGATATGACCAAAAATATTTATCACGATATACATTTGAAAATTTGCGATAACGATATAACTGACGATAATTGACACTAGACAAAATACTTTACAACTCCACAATTTTATTAGTGCAAAAAAAAAAAACATCAATGTATTTTCACTTTAACAAGCAGCTGTTTTTTTTTAATTAAAGTTATATAAAAATGTAACAGTACAAATGCAAATTCCTTGCTGACAGTTTAACCAAAAGGCATTTCCAGTGGAAATTGGCCGACATATCCTCAGCATAACCAAGTATAATATCCACAAAACTTAAAAAGAGCTTGTACACACGTGGTAATATTATGTTGAAGCACAGTACGTATCACTCCACGAGGCGCCTGACTACGATAGCTGTAATGCTCTGACAATCCATCAAGTGGTGCGGGTTAGTAGCTTAGCAAAGTCGTACTAAAACATTTGACAGATTTTCGAGCGCCGTGTACCACATAAAATCGTTTCGAAGTCAGTAAACACAACCAGAATTCAAACATAAGGCACACGGGACTATAAGGGGCACTGTCGATTTTCAGAAAAGTCAAATGATTGATTTTAAGTGTGCCGTATTTTCCAAAAAACACGGTAATAATGACGGTCCGCTAGCATGCTCTACCAAAAATAGTGCTTTGTTGTGTATCTGACGGACGAAAGCTAAACCAGTTCCACACCACTGAAGTTGCAGCATTTTTACAAACCAATTCTGGTTCATCCGTTTCACTCAACGATCCACTTTCACCCTTGTCATTCTCCGTCGCCGCCGTGCCTTTTTCCGCCATGTACGTATGAAAACAAAGGCACTGCGAATGCGCGTTTTACCCATATTCTATCGCGATATTTCATTTTCTTGTCATTGCCCAACATTAGACCGGTATTACCGTGAACGGTATGATATGGCCCAGCCCTAGTCACTAGTACTGGTAGTATACACATTGTACCCATGAAAATGCATACTCTGTACATAAGGCAAGTTTGTATTGTCATTGGGCACAGTAGAGTTTCAATATTGCTCCATTTTGATCCAAACACATTTTGACGATCATGACAAAGGTGAGCTTTGTGAACAAGTACCCATCCTTATAGTAAAGCTTAATTTCAAGGAATGCGTGAATCATATATGCGGGACATGTGGTTCACGTTAATATCAGTTTTTGTGAACATATATTTAAAAAATAATTTTTTTTTACCAAGATCAAGCAATTGTCCTCCAAATTCATGTCACTCTTTTATTTTTCCTTTTCTTCTTCCCTTCGTAAAGCTACACGTCAGAATTGTTCTATGATGGGAAGCTAATGGCAAGTGGGAAGCAGCCATCCCATAAGGACTTCTACCCTCTGACCTTCTTCACAGCAAGAGGAGAAGATGTCCAGGAGAAGAATAGCACTGCCTACTACAACAATGCTGAGGTATGGCCGGGGCACATGTACATATAAAGCCTTCAAGAAATATTTTTGTCTTATAAACATCTTATGGAAATAATGTGGTTCAGTTTAAATAATTCAAGGTGTTAAATAAGTGGCATAATGACCCCCTCTGGACTGGAACTAAATGCAACCCAAAGCATATTTAAACCAGTTTCCTGTGTTTTATGTGTATAATTATACTCGCTGTGTATTGGCCTCTAAGCACTTCTAAAACATATAAACTGCTACTCACTATGGCCCCTGAACTCCACCTATTTAAACTCAGAGTGCCGTAACTGAGCTTTGTGCAAAAGCATGTTTACAAAAAAGGATGCTTTGTAAAAACTCTAATAAGATTCAGAGATAAAAAAAATGAGTTAAAATAAAAGATCAAGAAATGGTTTCTTACCAGTATAGTTGCCAACTTCACACATTAGCTGGTTAGAGTAATATAATACAATACAAAAATAACTAAAAGTTGAGTAGTCTTTGGCAATAAAAACCGCACTTTAGCCTAGTGTCTGATTTTTTACAGACATAATTATGCATGATTGTTAGATGTGGACCTATACACTCAACATTCTGTATTTGAATTACATAGAAATTAAAGTTGTTACCAGTCTTTGCCTTGGCAAATCATTGCAATTTATCGTGCACATTGCCTTTTATTCCTGATTAAGGATGAAACCCATAAACTCAAATGTGATGCCAACTTAGACCTACATTAAAACACATGAAGCATAAATTACTGAGTCCGAATTTTGGATGGGTTCTTATTTAGGTTTTCAGTGGACCCTAAGCCTTTATTGTCATGCTCCAAGCAATTAAAGCAATGATCGTTCTTGTTATCAATGCCACATTAATTACCTCCTGTTTGTTTGATACAAGACCCATGGTGAAATAGTATGCATTGAGTAAAACACGCTCATACGTCTTATGTCTGTTGTGCAAGAGTCTGTTCAAAGCCTCTACCTTTAGGGCTAAGCTCAGTGAAAATTGAAAAAGCAACCACTTCAACTTTAATAACAGAATTCTTAATTCTAAAATTGTAACTTGAAAATTATTTCCATCAAAGTTTGCCAGTTATAGGAATTTTTAAACTTAAAGATGTGGCATTATCTGTCCAATAGTTTATTTTTATTTTTTTAAACAACATTTTTAAATACGCATTTCATGGGGTCTTCAAAATGCTGCAGACACAGCAAACTGTCACAGTTATGGTTTTATCGTGAATGTTTGGGTTCTTTTCTGTTGCTTTGGAGTCTCATTTCCTTAAAATTAAAGTTTGGATTGTATATAACTGAATCACAGTTTTACCAAGAAGGCACACCTCAGTCATGGTAGTTGGGCTACCTTTAAAAAGGAGATTTTTAAGCATTTCATTAGGCATGAGTCCAGATCAGTATTGTCAGGTAGCATCACCTTAGAGTGGTTGTAGAAAAGATCAGTCGTGAAGGTGTTGGACAATATAGCTCAGTCCAGTTATTTAACATTTTACTTTTTATTATTTATTTATTTGTCAGGACTGATGCTTCATGTTAAAATTGTATTTTTAAATGAATATTAATTGTTTTGCAAGCTTGTGTTTAGTTTTTACAGTTACAGTTATGTTATAACAGTTATGTATGTTTATTTTGTAAGTGGAATACATTTTTATTTAAAAAGTTGTTTAAAGAAGACCCTAAATCCAAATGTCTTGATTCTCTCTCCAAAGGTATTTGAGATCGTGGAACGGGTGGAGGAGTTGCGCAAAAAGTGGCCAGTGGCCTGGGGGAAGCTGGATGAAGGCAGCATTGGGGTGGTGTCACCATATGCTGACCAGGTGTTCCGCATTCGTGCTGAGCTACGGAAGAAGAGAATGCCTGAGGTCAGCGTGGAAAGAGTGCTCAATGTCCAAGGTGAGGAACAAATATTTACTAGCACATCCTGTGATTTGTGTCTCATGTGTTAAGGTGATACATCTCTATGAGTAAAAAGAAAATATCTTAAATTAATGAGCTGATATTTTAGGATGGCTTTGGTAGTAATGCTTAATTCTGTGAATTCTGTGAAGGCTGTCTCCTATTTTTCTCTTTGAGATGTTGCTTAAAATGAAGGAGACAAAATAAACAAATGCCTTCAATCTTGGGTGTAGCTCGAATGTATTCATATTGTGTCTCATATTATGAAATCAAGAAGATTTCATAATATGATTTGTACAATAAGTCTTTTTTCCCCCAAGTCTCTTTTCTGTGTCAGTCTCACGCAGCTTTCATTTGTATCACATTCAGCTGCTTTCTACAGGTCATTAGCTCCCTCATTAATCATACATGAAACACATGGACACGGAAAAAAACTCTAGTTAGTGGTTAGTAGTTGAATTTAACAGATTTACGTAATGTTTTTCAATAGTTTCTTTCAACAGGCAATACAGGTATACTTATTAATAAACATTTATTTATAAACAAGGTAATTACCATTCATTCAGGTTCCAGTAATATAATAAATGTCACATAAGCTACTGGAGAAATTTATTTGGCCACAACTTTAGTTGATAGTTGGTTGTCTTCGGTAAGGTCTTGTAAACTATAAAGTTTTGCCTTTTTTCTCCTTTTCTGTGTTTTGTTGGGTTTTTGAGGGGGGTTGATAGTGAAAGAGAAAAGTTTCATTGAAATGTAGAATAGCAAGTTCCTAAAATCTTCTTCTAATAATTATTTTGATTTCAAACGAGTTACTTTATGTTTGTAATATTTTCTGTTGTCATACTGTTACGTCTTGCAAACCACATCTTTTTAAATAAATCTTTTTAGAATTTTCCAAAGATCTCTGTTCTTAAGATTTCTGAGTTTACCACTGTTTTTTTTTAGAGGGCTTAAAAATGTTTTATTTAAAAAAATGTTTGCAGGTAAACAGTTCCGGGTGCTGTTCCTTAGCACGGTGCGTACACGGCATACCTGCAAGCACAAGCAAACGGCCATCAAGCGCAAAGAGCAGCTGGTTGAGGACTCGACAGAGGACCTTGACTATGGTTTCCTGTCCAACTACAAGCTGTTGAATACAGCCATCACCAGAGCCCAGTCCTTGGTTGCAGTTGTGGGAGATCCCATCGCGCTATGTTCTGTTGGGCGTTGCAGGTAAATATAGCCTAATTCATATTTTCATATTGTTGGTTACTAATAATTTTGTCTCTATACACCAGCACAGTGCATTTTAAATCAGACTGCCAAGGTTTGATTGAAATACAAAGTTTCAGGTTTAATTAAAACTACTATATTAATAGTTTAGGAGTTGATCATTTGGTTGATAGTTTGATAGTCTGATAAATTAAGTGCATAAAAGTTATCAAGTGTCGAGTTTGTTCACGTGTGAATATCTGCTTATTTTTCACCACATAGAGAGCAATGGCGTACTCTGATAAACCATAATTGGGTCACTACTAGCTGCCAGATCCTCTCTGTACTATTTGAATCTTTTTAACCCACCTCCGCAGCTGTCTCCATAGCAGCTGTAGTTTGTCTTTGCTTATGTTTTGTTTATGCTATTATGCAAACAAAATGTCTCAGTCAGTGTAGTAGCTGGGCAAGCTGTTATTCAATATTTATACCTTTTATTAATTGAACAGGTTAAATGATTGCCTCTACCTGCAAGGTGTTATAGTTATTTTCTGATTGCCACTCAGTTCACAAGCGGCAACAAAAACTCTGCACTTCTTTCTTCCTAATGAGAGCTGGAAAAATACAGTCTGCACAGTCGGCAGAATAAGTACCATTTTCCTTTTCTATTTTTTCTTTTAAAGGGTTATTTACTCATCATTTAATCAGATTAGGACACAATCGATAGCCTGCCCAACATTTCTCTCATAGCAGTTCCCATTTTATCCTAATGTTGACACCTACTTGACTGCTAATGATAGAGCTACTCCTACAGCAAAAGTTTGTTTTTGAAATATGAATGTCTTATATTGCCACATTCTTTTGACTGCACATTTCAGGACAGAAGAGAACTAAAGTCAGATGACAAATTAAAGGAAAAAACGGCTCAAAATGCTTTTAGTAGGTTTTTAGGGGGTTTACAATGACTCTTAACATTAAGTGAGAAGTTGCCTCAAGCCGGGACAGCAAAATGCCAACGACAGTATAATAGCGCCAACAGGTTCCTCACAGTTCAAGGGTTTAGGGTTTTTCTATTAGTTTGTTAGCCATCTTTTATAGACAGCTGTTGTTTGTTTGTTTTAATCATACCAATGGAAAGCATTGTGTTCTAAATAAAGTACACAATGCTTTAGAAAGATTTTTCCTTTTCCTCGTTTTCCTTCTTCCCTCTAGTTTTTCTGCAATTTGCACATGCCTCTTTGCTATAAATAGTTGTGATCTTTTATGTTTATCCCCCAAGGAGTCATTTGTAACACTGGCAGGCAAAAAAATTCAAATGATAATCCATTAAACACCCAATTCAAATAAACAATACCAGAGACTAGAAGAAAATTTTCAACATTTTTTGTTTTTGTTTTTATCCACTTCCAGAAAATTCTGGGAGCACTTTATTTCCATTTGCCATGAAAACTCGAGCCTACATGGCATCACCTTCGAGCAGATTAAGGCTCAGCTGGAGGCCCTGGAGCTCAAAAAGACCTATGTCCTCAACCCATTGGCGCCAGAGTTCATCCCTCGTGCCCTTAGGCCCCTGCAAGGACACCATTCGTCTTCACAGGCCCACCATCCCCACCATCATCCACATTCTCAGCATGCACAGCCAGCCTCCAACAAGCAGGGCCCCCAGCAGCAGCAACAGTCACCTCCTAAGGTAAGGTGTTTTTCAGTGTGGAGGGCAAAATGGAAAGAAAAAATACTGCATTTCCATTTTTTCACAAGTATTTTGAATAATAATGATAATGCTGATGGTTATTATAAACAAAGCTGAAATGGTAACACTTTAGGAAAATGCAGACACCTATCAAATTTCACCAATGTGTCATGTCCGTTAAATAAGTTCATAATTTAGTTACTTTATGAATAAAGAAATAGTCAGAATTCACATTAACTAAACCTGTGGTAGTCTGTGAAGTTTCTTGAAGAGGTTTCTGCTGTCATCCTCTCATTGGATGAGAGGTGAGATATAAAACTTTTATGCTGCAGCTGCTGATTGTCATAGTAACACAACCCGCTTCCCTGCTTGGAAGTGATTTTGAACTCAGCCATTGGAAACACAGTGACCCTCATCAAACGTTGGAGAAATTTGACATGGTAAACAGAGCAAAGTCTAAGAGGACTGAATTTGAGCTGAGAAGCATAATTTGTTTGTTTGGTTTTTTTTGTTTGGTTTTTTTCCTTGCTTGTGGAAATTTGACATCCATCACTGTCTGCATATTGCTGTGTATTCCCATTGTCATATTTATGGCTCTCTACCTTTAACATAAGTAGGCTTCAAGATGATTTATAAAAAAATTTAAAAAAAGCAATAAAGACAGTTAAACACTCATATTTATACTAAATTACAAAAATAAAAAATTGGCTCAGTTGGATTTTTCTTCCACTGACTATTTTTTAACCTAATATGCATGCAGAAATAATTATTATTTTATCACATTTATTTATTAATTATATTTTTTATATTATGTTATTTGTTGTCATATTAATAATACAGTATATAGTGATATTTGAAAGCTAATTGTTTATACTATATATGTGTTATTGTTTGTCTCAGAGGGCCTAGGGTGTTGACAGGTTTTTAGGACCCATTTGCGTAAGAAGAATCTTAAATGGTGTTGAATATTTATTTATTTTTTTATGCTAATCCAATAGTCATGTTAGGTAAGAACACACTGGTTTATCAAAATAGAAAGCAAATTATCAGAAATAAATTGAGTGCTACCTACTTTTATAGAATAAAACTTGTAAAAGCTTTCCATATGTGGGTGCAAATCAAATATCTGAACAAATGTCTCAGTTTAATTTTCACCACAGGAAATAATTTTATGATCAGTCCTTTTATTCCAAAGGGGGGGGGGCAACCTGTTTGGCAGAAGATCTGTTAATTGTTTAGGTCAGGATGAAATGTCTGCCTCGCCTCTGTGTCTGCACTGAGGTAAAGGTTAACGAAATCACCACTGCTGACAACCTGCTGCCATCACCCACTGGGCCTAATGAGCTGGAGCTCCGCAGTAGCAGCCAGCTTTACAGACTCACACACTTTTCTTCTATTTGCACGGTCATACTTACAACTATGCTAAATATGCAGATAAACATTTGCAATTACACCATTATGCAGAATGTGCTAAATATTCTATATGTATTTATGCACAGTTTGATGTTCATTAAAAGGTCAAATCTTTTTTTCTGGTGTCTTTGTACACAGTGTAGACGCTACACATATCGTTCGTTTATTTCATAATGACAGTATGCCCTGCAGTGGATTCTGATGTTGGCTTGTATTTGACTGCTTCAGTGCATCATTTTAACATCCGTTGCTGATGTTCAGTATTTTTCTAAAACTTAACCTCCTGACTGTTGTAGTGTTGTTAGGATTTAAGTCTAAAAGCTACAGAGCACTTTTCCTCGGTTTGATTATTGTGTGGGGAAAAAATCCACTCTTGGTTGATGTTTATCAGCATGCATCAATGAACACAGAAGACTGTAAAGTACATTGTGGTTGCAATCATTTAAAACTGAAGCATTGTTGGGCATCCATTTTGCCAGATACGTACTGTATGCTTTACTGAACTTCAGATTGCTGTTTTCTGATGCAGATGGTGTTTTTCTGCAAGTGTGCAAGACTGATAGTTGTGCTCAAATTTGCCCCATGTTAATTCTCTTACTAAAAATATGTTTAAGTCAGACATTTCTTGGAAAATTCCTCCTTTTCAGTCTTTCTTGCATGCCCCGCCGGTATACCTAGGATTTCACAGTACAGCACACTGCCCCTGTACTGACAGATGGATCGTGCTATTGTCACTAATGAAGCTTTAAGCTAACCATCTTTTTGTTTGCCTTTTGTCAGAACTAAGAGAACATTAGGTTACATGATGTAATTTCAGTCTTCTGGATGAAGCCAGTAAATGTTCATCAGTGGTCACTTTTCATTCTCAGCAGACTCCTGCAGTCTGAGAAAATTATTGTACGAGATATCACGTTTAACACTTAGTTTCAGAGAACATTTTGCAGCAGTGAATCTGTGATTGGATCAAATAACTGCCCTGCTAGACTATAGGCACCAGTTTTAATCCAGTGTCTGGCATTGCTCAGTTGATTTGCACAATGAAACCGTGACAGGGGAAGCTGCTTTGCTATCACATGTCAGACTCTAGTCTGTTTTAAGAAAGGGATCCTGCTTACGCTATACAGAATTTTCACATTTGCTGTGCTGTTGTAATATGACTCAGTTCTGCCAAGTCTGCATTTTACATTCCATTGCCACGTTAAACCATTTGAGTGGAATAAATATATTAGATATCTCTCCTGTAGTTTATTATGGTTTGGTTTAGCTGCTTCTCTGCGCAAGCTGGCATCCTAGCTACAACACAAGTGTGGACATATTTTAGAGATCCATAAATACCCATAAACATTGGCTTTGCTGTGGTTAACACAGCAAGACTGAATGAAAAAGGCTTTGGCAGACTGTGTGTGCGCTAAACTCCATATTTCAGTTGGCACTTTTGCTCTTCTCACAATGTTATTTCAGCATAGCTTCTGTAATGTTCTGAATTATACATTTATTTTTATTATAGCTGTCAAAATGGCTTGTGCTTTGCTTTAGTGTTTTCCTTGTATTATGATGACTAGTCATTTTCCTTGTATATCATGTCTATCTAAGACCATCATAGCAAATCGCACTGAATTGCTGTTAGCATCTTCCTCCTTTAAGTAAGCTAACCCACAGTCATCTACTATTTCTGTTGCATTACTGATTACATTAATAGCAATAATAATTCTCATTCTCCATTCTGTTTGTTTTCTAACAATGTGATATGAGAATAATTTTCTTTTGGCACATTCAGACTCTTAACCTTTGTTACTGATTGTCTTGCAGGGTAAACATGCAAACCACACAGAGCATCTCCCACCTGAAGGATATGGTGAGTATAGCCTTTCTGCTCTTGATTTTCTAAATATTATCTTACCAGAACAGCAAGGAAACAGAAAGACAATAACACAAAACTAACTGTGTCAGTTGTGGTTAGTGAAGGGACAAAGGACAGCAAAAGATAAAAGGCTGGCACAAGTTTAGGTATAACAATGCTTGTTATTTGCCTACTAAATAACAATATAAATGTGGATTGTAAACCCATATTTGACAGCTTTCTAAATCATTTTTTCTGTTATAGTGACAGGTGATATAATAAACTTGTTAAGCACTGTCTTTGTCTAAGCCTAAATGGCTATAATTTAGAACCAGTCTGTAACACAGTTTAGGACTTCAGTAGATCTCATCATGTTTTTTGTTTTGTTTTGTTTTGTTTTTTGTTTTTTACCTCTCAGCCATAAAAGGCTCATGGGGTATTGTTCTCATGTTGCTGGGTGGGTGGGTAACGCGGGCATCAAAGTTTGTGAATGTGATAACTCAAGAACAATTAATACCAAAGGTGTGTATCTGTTAAAAATTAGGGACAAATTCTCAGTGACTTTCATCTCAAGGTCCAAGTTCAAGTTTTCTGAAAATCTTGTGAATTCGATAACTTGAGAACAAGTCGATGTAGGATTTTGAAATTGGGTACCATAGGTGTATCTGCTTGGAGGCATGCTAAAACTGACTTTCTGCCCTGTGTCAAGATTAATATGAACTCCCCATCACTTACTTATAACGTACTCTTACAGAATCTAGAAAATGAATATTATTTAAGAAATGCTCCCACAGATTTACTTATTATTATTATTATTATTATTATTATTACAGATTTACTTTTGAATCTGACAACAATAATGTCATAACAGTAAAGTAATTTACCAATTTTACTTCTTTGCAGTCCAACCAAACCCAGCAGTGTTGATGGGGAACCCTATTCGGGCATTCACACCACCTTTGGGTGGCACACCAGCTGGTATGGGCAAGTCACCTAGTCCTGTGCAGAGGATAGATCCGCATACAGGTGCCAGTATCCTCTACGTTCCAGCTGTATATGGTGGAAACATGGTCATGCCCATGCCCCTGCATGTAAGTTTACTGGTGTGGTGTGTGTGTAATATTGTATTTTAAAAAGGAACCTATAAAACTGTTTGCTTCTTTTAGAAAAGTGTAAAAACCGCACTGCAGATATCTGTAAATGTATGTCCTTACTATTTCAAATAAGTTGATCAGTTATTGTGGTCATAATGATAGTATTAAAAATAACAATAGCTCCCCTGCCTGATTTCTGTGTACCACAGGAAAACATTTTATTGAAATGTTTTGGGTTTTTTTCTCCCTAAGTTGCCCTGGCCAGGTTACCAGAATCGCTTTGCTGTGGACCCTCGCATCATGGGTCATCCAGCAGCCATGGCTTACAACTTTAATCTGCTGCAGCCACCAAATAGAGGCTCCCCCATTCCTTATAGTGGGGTAGCACACCCCTCTCCTCTAGGACTAGCCCAGCCGAGCCCAGACAAAGAGCCTTCTGACCCCATCAGAAATGGTTTGCCTTGACTTTCTATTTCCAAATCAAGAGATCAGTTAAAAACTCTAATCCAATTTTATGCCTTCATCTAGCAATGTGGAAATGGCAGTGTAAGTCTTTTTAATTTGTTTTGTTTTTGACGTCTTAGGTAAATTAGAAGGATGTTCAAAGTCAGAGCAGAATCATCTTCAGACACCAGAAAGAAAAAACACAGACATGAAGGAAAAACAGGCAAGTTGTTGACATTTAAATGTTTCTTTTTTGGGTTAAAAGTAATTTGTCCGTTTTATTTGTACCCAAACCCAAAACACATTTTGCAAAAGCAGTGATAAATTCCTTGTACAACTTATGGTGTTTTTATACTAGTGTTTATCCTTTTTCTTGTCTAGGGAGATTTAGACTCAGGCCAAAGTCGAAGTCTGGATTCACAGACAGAAAGCCTAGTTGGATTTCCAAATCCTCTGCTCCACCGAAAAGACCCCTCAGCTGCCCAAAGACCTCTTAATTTCCAACTTGCACCACCTAGTACACCCTTTCCTTCAAATCCAATCAGTGGAAGAACCTTCCCCCAGCAGTATTCAGTCACTAGGCTTCCTTATCGGGTTAGCCAGCCTCAACACCCAGGGATGGCCCAGCAAAATCAGCAGCAGCAACAGCAGCTCAGTCCTGCCTACACTGGTGGAAGCCATAATGCGTCTTTTTTCAGTGGCCCTATACCCACTCACAGACCTGTCCAGTCCCCGACTTTGAATGGGCCAGACTCTGGAGTAGAGGAGATGAGTAGCTCTGTTAGGACTCCAATGGGCCACCCAGGAGGCCACCACTCAGGCCTGTCACAGCATAACAGGGTCAGCAGCTTTGGGGATGAGGGACAGGATGGAAACCCAGGAGATGGTTTGGGTGAGTAAACACTATATTTACTAGTAATTTAATTTTAGTTAGCTAATGAATTGTGTTACAAAGGAGGGAGCTGAATCTGATGATGATGGAAAATTAGCATCTTATTATTTCTACTTAGAATTTTCATTTAATTTGAGTCTGAGGGATTTAATTCATCTCTTTTTTTCATATAGACATTTTTTCAAGAGATTCTGAACTTGGTAGTCATGTATTCAGAGATGGTTCTGCTTATGCAGATGTTGAAGTTTGTATAGTACCCTGCTCAGGATTGAAAGGTGCTTGCACGTTCAATCAGACTGGTTCCTCAAAGAAAACTTTCTCTGAACTTTTAAAGCAACAATCTCCATGGTTGAGATGTGAAGAGATTGTCAAATAGTCAAATTTCACATTCCTTTTTTGGATTAGAATGTGCAGCTTTCATATTTTTAAAAATATGAAAGGGTAAATATTTGATTTTGCAGTACATTTAATATATTGAATCGCATATTGAATATTTATTCATAGAGAATCTACTTAAAGGTATTCTTAACCATGCTGTGTATACTAACCCTGCAGCTCATATAATTATGCAGAATACATGAATGACTCCAAAAACTAACTAGACCATTGCCCTTTCAGATCTTCAGGGACCCTTGGCTCTAGAGGCCCTTAGCCAGCAGCAGCAGCAGCAGGCAGCTAGACTGGGCCAGTGGGGGGAGGCAGCAAGCCCGTTCATCCAGGCCAGTGTTGCCTTTCCTCTGCCCCAACAGCTTGCCCACCTTGCTCAATCCAACATGGCTCGCTTTCCCCATCAGCTGCTTCGGGCAGGTAACTGGGGCCTTAGTTCCAATCTGGATGATGAAGCTGTTCCTTCTGCCTCGACCGGGCCAACTTTCAGCAGGTTAGACTGGGCACTAGTATGTTTTATAGTCATTTGTAATGGTCTGCTAACTTGATCTCATAGATATATTATAGGTTAAATATTGGACTTGTACTTTTTTATATCATATGTTAAGCACAATTAGGTATTAATTTTTTTCTTTTTCTTTTGTTTTAAAACAAAATACATAGTTCAAAAAAATAAAAAAGTAAACAATTTTCATTTCTAGGTATCCAGGTCTCTTGAGAGAGATGGCTCCACAGGAACAGCCTGAGCCCAGGGAAGCAGTTGAGATGCAGCCCCCACCTCAGTCTCGCCTCCTCCAGTATCGCCAGTCCCAGCCCCGTGGCTCGGGTGACCCTTCATCCTCTTTAGGTGCCATTTCCAATCAAGCTGGCCCTTTTCCATCAGGACTCTACCCCCATGACACAGGTCGGGATCTACTGAACGAAAACCTTCTTAACAGCCAAGGTCTGCAGCAGCACCCAGGGAATCCCCTGTACAATACTGGTAGCTTTCCACATCAGCCACCAGCTCAATCTGCCAGCCCCCCTCCTGCCCAGGTCAAATACCTTCTGCAAGAGGCCCAGTGGCCCCATGGTGGAGCTACATCAGTGAGCCCACCACAGCAGAACCCTCTGATGGGGAATCAGGGCCACGGCCTTCCTTATGGACTGCCCATCATGGCTCACCCTAGCAGGCAGGAGCAGGTTCACCTGATGCAGCTTCACCATCAGCACCAGCAGCAGCAGCAACAACAACAGCAACAACAACAGCAGCAGCAACAACAGCAACAACAACAACAAAATCAAGGTCCAGATCAGGAGCCCTACCACCCATTATCCCCCAGAACATCAGCAGCCACAGCACATCACAATGTAGATGAGGTAAGGGCTCTTCATTAATGTGGTATTCAATAATATTTCAGTGAAATTAGCAATGAGTCTGAACTGCCTGAAGTAGCATCTCTATGCTAAGGTTATTCGTCCAAAGCAACAAAGTTAAGGGGGCACAGCTAAAAGTGAAGGCACAAAGATCCAGTTCATCCAGTTACTCCAATTATGGGTGGTGATGCCCAGCAGACAGCTGTGGGGCTACAGCTGTTTGTGTCAGATCACTTGTCATCAGATCAGTCCTACTCCAATTTCTAGTATCCAGATAGATGACTTATTAAACAAAAATCTGTGCAGTTGTTTTAATGTTGGAAATTAATGCCTAGAGAAAACAAAATTGTATTGCCTCAGGCTCTAAACATTTTAACATGGGAGTCTTTAAGGATACACTCAAACTTGAAGTACCAGAGGTTGTTGCTTGGTGTAAATATCATAAATAATACTATTTGGGAAATGAATTAGTAAGAACATTATGTAATGCTAATTAACCATATGGTTATATTAATGGTAAGCCAGAATTCAGCCAAATCAAGTTATTAACTGAAACGCTGTTTCACTCTTTCTGCTCGCTGCTTTCTTAAAGTAGGGATTTCAAACAGCCCTGGATTATAATACACCAACAGACAATGGTGGATAATTGTGGGCTTAAAGTTTTGTTTTTAAATCACCCAAATTTTTACTTAAAAAAATTAAAATAAAAATCAATATGGAAGATGTGTTATTGTAATGCTGTTCTACAAGAAGTAACTAAACTAAGCAAGGTCTGGAAAAGGTTCTCTCTTATTACAACACTGAGAGCATACATTCACTTTGTTGTCAGTCACTGGGAATTTAAACCAATTGAATACTCTTTGTAGTCACTATATATCACCTTCTGACCTTGTTTTTGTATCTGTGTTTACAGTATGAACCCAGAGGTCCAGGGCGGCCTCTTTATCAACGCCGTATCTCGTCCACCTACCCAGATGAATCATCTCCAGCCAACACCCACAATACCCTGTCACAGCAATCCCAGCCTTGTGCATCAGATACCCAGGACCACCCTCATCCTCACATACAGCATCATCAGCACCCACACGCCCCCTACAGCTATCCTTCACATGACCACCTCTGGCCAAGTAATGGAGGCGGTCCGGGTCCGTTTCAGAACATTCCATGTAACGGAGCCGGCACACTCGCTCAGCATCGGGACCTTCTAGGTAAACCTTTCTGTTTTCAAGCCCAATTTCCTCTTCACTTGATTATTTGGATTGTTTTGAGATAGTTGTTTATTATATATGCTAAATCCTATATCTGTGTCTCATTCACCTCTCATAACCTCTGGCTGCCTTCCCATATGACAGCTTCCAAGGCCCTTCGTCAGGCAGAGGAGCATGCAAAGGCAGAAGCCACAGGAACACAGCAGACACATCCACACTCCCTCAACTCCCTTCAGCATCAGTTTCCTCCTCTCATGCCCAACAACAAGCAGCAGCAGCCTCAGCCTCCCACCGAGCCCAGCGAGGGGGCTCCAAATTTAGGCAAACAGCCTACCATGTCCTACGCGAGCGCTCTTCGCGCTCCACCTAAGCCCCGGGCAGTTCGGCCTGAACAGGTCAAGAAGAATAGCGACCCCCTCTCCCTCCTACAAGAGCTGAGTATAGGAAGTTCAAATGGTAGCAATGGGTACTATTCCTATTTTAAATGAGTGTCACTTCTCCCACATAAGTGAATAAGTAATAATTAAAAAATAAATAAATAAATAAAAAAAAATAAAAAAGAAAATTATAAAAAAGGTAAAATCGTTTCTAAAAACACAAAAATTGTGCAAAGTGCATTTACAAGTTGTTTCTATCAGTAGATTGGTTTTATGCATTTTGTTTCATTTAAACTTTATTTTTAACAGTCATTTTTTTCCTCCTATTTCACATATCTGTGAAGAAAATAAGTATATATAATGAATGCATTACTGGTATATATACATACTCATTATGTATATATGAATATATACTTATATTATCTACACTTGTATATGTACGTAATGCTAAAAAAAAAAAAAAAAAGCAAAAAACAAACATAAAAAAACTTTTAAAAAAAAGCTCAAAAACAATGGTGTCTGTTGGTTGACCACTTAGCTCCCGCTTGTATTTTTCCTTATTGAAGTTGTTTTGCGAAATAAGTATGTTTTTATTATTTTTTATTCCTCAGTTTCGAGTGGACATTACTTATTGATTTTCATACTACTGTAGATGTAATGGACATAAGCTAAGTGGTCAACTGACACAGAAACTACATGGAACAGTGTATAGAAGTAGATAAATTTTGCTCTAATATGTACATATAAAGAAAAAATAAAAGACTGAATCGTATGCCACAGACATGTCCTTAAATTCCTGTATCATGCTAGATTTGCAATATGAGTTTTAAAGTTTTGTTTTTCCTGTTTTTAGCTTCTGATCTTTAATTCTTAGACATCCTTACCTGGGAATCATCTTCAGTCATTTTTAGTAGAAAATGTGATTATTTATGGGGAAAAAATTACAAATATCGATTGCATATTTTAGCTTTTACCAGCTTCAACATCAAAGCAGCAACAACTGTTTCATTCCTCCTCTCTTTGCGTTAAAGATCAGAGAACACCATCCTTTTCAGTGATAAGATTATCCTAGACTGCTTTGCTTGTGGCTGACACGCAGTTACATGAATTCTTTGTTGTTGTTGTTGTTGGTTTTATTTTATTTTATTCTTTGTTTAAGGCCGTCATTGCATCGTGGACTTACTTTGCAACTCTTGTCCAACAGTATGACATTGTTTCAGTATAATTACTGGAGTGAAATGGTTTGTTTGTTTGTGTTTTGCTATTGGACAGAGTTCTGTTTTTATTGTGTTGTTTTGTTGCAGTACTCTGAAGGTTTGTGTAAGTGAAGAAAGGGCAGTGAGGTCAGAGTAGTGTGTCTAACAGGCAAACTGAGAAGATCTAGAATTGCAGTCAGATGTTTTTGAACACACTAAATTATTGGTCTTACGTATGTTGGAACTTAAGAGTAAACACCCTGAAATGTTGTAGGTGTGACACCTTTTTTTTTTTTTATATGCTTCTTTATTTTCTTTATAATAACAATGAATAGAAAATTGCCCAAAGTTGATGATAGACCCGTTATGTTAACCTGATCTCAGATGATTTGCCAGTTTCTTGCCACTTAGTTTTAGGCCAGAATGTCCAAAGGTTTTGAAGTCCTTAGGAATAAATATTACTTACATCTTTTGTCGTTTTGTCGCAAACATTGGTCATTGATCATTTCCAGTCCTGCTCAAAGTCAGCAGCTTTTCCATGAGCTGGGTATTTTGGAAATTCAGAGTATGTAATATCAACCTTCTAAAACTGCTGGAAAAAAAAATGAAGAGTAACATAGGACTCGCTGTTCAGAAACCTTTGACTGTTTTGCTTTTAGGGTGTGAATATAAAGAATGAATCGGAAATGTTGGGTTTGCTCCTCGTGGTTCACCGATCCTTTTTATTCAGATTAGATATATTAACGCTACTGCAGTAGACACGTTTCATTCTCTTTAATCTAACTGAAATTGCTCTGCTCGTGCTTTGCATTTCACTACGACAACATTTTTCTATATTTGTAACATCTTAATAAATTACAGGATGAATCATGCCGCTGAGTTACTCAAAGGGAGTTGACACACAAGAGGAAGACACACGTACGTGCACGTGAATTTTACTTGAAACCCAGCTGATTTGAGTCATGTGGAAATGAAGTATAAAAAGATGCTCGCACACTGTATCTGCCTATTTTATTTAACAAAAAAAAAAAAAAAAAAAAAAGGACAAAGCAATAGTGACAACAGTGGTCCAGTGCTCAGTCCTGTCATGTAATTCATGAATTGTTAACACATCACTGCCCCATCTGCAATTTGCTAAAAAGAATAAATCGTCCTGCTGTTTCTTGGCTTCCACATGGTAGTTAATCTCTCATAAATCTCTCTAAAGGTCACTTCCTCAGAACCCCACTGCTAATAACTTTGTTTTCAGCAGAGAGCTTCATACACGGTATGGTTTCATTTTTGTCACATTCTAGCTCAAAGGTCCAGATTTTTTGACTTTGCAGAGAACACATACTTGTAAATATGCATTTTCTAGGTATTTACAAACAAGAACTTTGGGAACGCCTCAATTTTGTAGAAGCTGTTCAAAGAAGAGGTATGCCCTTTTTAATTATGCAAATTCACAAAACAAAGAATTCTAGAAATGGACAACAACAACCCGGTTGGTAGTTGCAACATCTTGGAACTTTTTTTTTTTTGTTGTTGTTTTTTTGTTTGTTTTTGTTTTTCTCTTAAAGATGGTGTCTGGCTTATTAGGCAGAGGAGACATTATGTTGCAGCTGTTACAACTTCTTTCACTGTACAATGTGTATTTTTAAGTACATGTTGCTGGATTAGTCCTTCCCTGTTTTCTCACCACTACCCAAGCTGTACAACAATCAAAATGGATTTGTTTTTAAATGTGAAGTCTTTTTCTTTTCTTGCATGTTGAGATGATCTGGCTGGTTTTTATCCCTGTTTTTACCAGTTTGTATTGATTTATCGATGGAGGAAAAAAAAAAGAAAAAAAAAAAAAGCTTTTTGTTTAACCTACAGAGTCAGATTTTGGTATATTATTTGATGTGTACAATAACTTGTGACATTATCAACAAATCTATTATACTATTTTACTAATGTGTGAATCAAATATGTAATGGTCATGTTAGGTTTTTTTGGTTTAGTTTTGTTTTTTTTCTTTCTGCAGTTAGTCGGCAGATGTGAAGCTGAGGTTGCTCCCTCGTGTGTATTGAATTTAAAATACTTTGTTTAGGTGATCTGTTTTCCACACAATAGTCGCTGACTGGTCTCTGAAGTTGTGCAATACTAATATTTCACCACTTCTATAGATACAGTTTTGGTCTTGAAGCAGAGGAGATCGAGCCTTTTTTGTTTGTTTGTTTGTTTTTTTTAAAGAAATGCTCATTTCTTTTTTTTCACAGCTCCCTGTCAGGAGTCTTTCTTTTGAAAGGAGACAATAAAAGCACTGTCGTGTGTGTGTGTGTGTGTGTGTGTGTGTGTGTGTGTGTGTGTGTGTGTGTGTGTGTGTGTGTGTGTAACAGTTTGATTTCACCTTCCAGAAATCACAGTCTGAGGTGTGTATTTAAGTGGGGGGGGGGCAAAGTGAAACCATCTTGTGTGTGGCACACTGAATGGGAGCAACCTTTTGCCCAGCCAGCAGAGAGCACTGTGTTCAGCTTTCTATAAGCGCCATCTTTTCCTGTTATCTGTTGGCTCTCCTCTGTTCTTCCCTCGCTGCAGTGAATCAATGGCTCACCTGTCCTCCCAGCTTCCCAGTCCCATTGGTTCCTTACTCGTGGGTACAAAACAATGGATAGATCTGTTTTACTCTTCATTTCAGTTGGTGGTGGTTATGATTCAAGGATTTTTGACTGTGTTTTAAAGGTTTATTTTCGTTTCTTTTTATTTGTTTCTCTATTAAAGTGTTTTTATTGAAACTGTTTGAGTTCAGTTTCTCTGTCTTCTGAATTGTTGTATAGTTATGCCACCTGGGTCCAGATGGACCTTTACTGCATTAAATAATGCGGTACCAGATAAGTTTTCCACAGCATTTCAAGATTGAATTTTTATTACAAACCTATAAAGCAGTATATAACAAACACACTCAAAATCTAACGCATTCCAAACGTTGTTACTGCATGCCTCATTCAGTGAAAAAAAACACTACAAGTACAGGAGGTTCACGTCAACAGCTGCCTCTATTTTAAACCACTGGAACTTTTTTTTTTTTTTTGAGTGACAATACAACTTTAAAGTCAAGTCAAAGAAAACTTATTTTAAAAGTAAATAAACAACTGGATTCTTTCCTCCTCTGTGCAAAGATGGATGCAAGGCTGACACAACAATGACAGTGTGGTTCTTCAGATACACCACATGTCAGCACAAAACGGTCTGAAATATGAGCTCCTTGGTGCTCGAGTGTTTGCACAGAACAGCAGCCATTTCGTGAGTGACTTTGAGAAAAGTAAAAACAAATATTTAAGAGCCTTTCTGTGTGTCACATAACGTCAGCAGCTATATAACCTGACTTCTTTTTATGTTGTATTTAAAAAAAAAAAAAAAAGCCCATTAGAGGAGAAGTTCTGTAAGTGTCTGGCTGCGAGCTTCATGCTTCTTGTTCTCTTTTATATCCCCTTGGTTGGTGTTGCACAATACAGGCTACACAGAAAAGGTTTATTCTAATAATGTCCTGTACATTTTTGCATTTTAAACCCAGGTGACCTAATTTAGTTCAAATCCCCCACCAAATAGGATGGCCACTGACCAACTTTCACTCCTTAATGTGGACTGTTACGCTGTTACAACTGAATTATAAACTGCAAGTAAACATCAGCTGAAGTCCGTGCTCATAATCTGAAAATATAGTGCAGCTCCGTCACTCTGTTAGTTTGCCGCTTGCACATTGTGTGATTGCACAGCGTGACCTCATTTGCAACTGAAATAAAATTCAATTGGCGCTCATCTCTCTGAAACTCTGCATGTAGGGTTACAATTCAGTAAAAGACCATGAATCTGTGGCTTTTTTTTTCTGTTATCTATGCTAACAGCGTGTATAGATGCAAATGGACATTCGCCACATGGGTCAAATGGGTCATAACAACACATGAAAATGAACAGAGACATGTTTTGTATCAGTTTGGCATGGAAGCTGTCAAGGCCTTGTATGTGCACCTGCTAGAACTGAACCTTTTCCAACATGACTGGTGCTGCAGACTTTGGGTGTTTAGCATTCAGCTTGCTACAGACACATACACCCAGACTCTGAGCAAGTAGTTTGCTCAAAGCTTTCCTTTACTCATGAAGTTCTGGACTTAATGTGCAATTATTTAACTTTAAATGATGTTTTTTCTTTCTTTTATTTATCATTAGAGATTTACAGTTTAAGCTATAGGCTAAAAAATGACTTAATTGACAGTATAAGAGGGCTTCTTGGAGTGATGCCATAAAAAATACAGAAGCACATTAGCTATGTACATGATATCATACATAATGCAGTACATAAAATCACCTGACCTGGGTGTCAGGCCATTAATGCTCAAAATGTTTGTCTTTTTAACTAAGGAGTGACACATGGGGGAACTAGTAAGACCATGGTCATAATACAGTAACTTTTCACCAGTAAAAACATGCCAGCACTAAATCATGAGTTGGAGGGGAAAAGGAATATCTTAAAAAATACTACTAAATCCCATGTGGGAAATGTAAGCTCTTAGTGACGAGTAGAGCAGGTTTTAAGCAACTGTGGCCTACAACACAAAATTGCAGGCATTACAAAGGGCCGCTCTTTACGCTGTGGTTTCTTCTCTGATGACAAGCTGATGTCGTTGAATCTAACATCTGTATTCAAAAGACAAGTCATTCTTTTCCTGCATTTGTCCGTATGTCTTGCTATCACTCAACTTGTTCCGGCTCGGCGTCCATGCAGGTTTCCCATGGATTCCTGGGCATCTGAGGCATGGAGAGGAACAAGAGTGCAATGCCACAGAGAAAGAGGAGGACAAAGCCAGTGCAGGCACAAGCAAAGGACCAGCCGTAGTAGTATTCGATCCAAATTGTCTCCTCGCTCTCGATCATGCGCTTCACTGACTGACGCATCACCTCCAGTGAGATGAATGCACAGAGACCTGAGAAAGAGAGTGATGCTTAAACATTAGACACGGCTTATAGTAACACCTGTGGCACCCGCAGATTCCCATGCTCGCCAAATATGAAACACACACTGAACATAAAAGCAAAATCACTGTGAAACAGAAACTGAACACACCTGCAAATGCAAAAAACATGCCAGCAGGTTTAAGGAGGTAGTCTCTTTTTTTGCCTGTACCAGTACATGAGCCCAGCACACAAAGAGAGCCAAGGATCATGAAGGCCAGACTGAAGATGGAGATGGCTGCAGCAGAGATGTTGTACTCTGGAAAGACAAAAAAAAAGGTCAGAAAATGGTTCCCATGAAAAATGTCAGTCAATTTTACAGTCATGTTGTGAAATTTCCTGGATCTGCCACTGACGGATTAGTGCATCTGTGAAAGTCTCATTAATGCTGAATGACAAAGACATGACCTGACAGGCAACAAATGTAGATACTTTAATACTGAAGTGTTTTTTTCTTCTACTTGTAGGCAACAGAGCTCCAAATCTGCTGTGACAAATTATTATTAACCTGTCATCCATGCCTGCGCCTCTTCAGGTTTTCTCGCTTTTCTTGTCTCTCTGTTGTCCATGAAGGTTTTTGGGCTCCAGTAGAAGACAATAATGCTTTTTAAAGAAACGAACTATATACTTTAATTTCTATTTATAATTATAAAGCAACTAGAAAGTTAAACTTTACTCAAAAATTAAATAAACATTTTTTTTAATTAAAAGACAAAATAATCTTTTTTTTTTTTTTTCGAAACTTTGCTTACTTTTACATCTAAAGTCTTTTAGTTTTAGTTGGTTTAGTTTAGTTAGGTTTAGTGTACGATATCACGAGATTATCGTACACTAATTTTGAAGTTGACTGTGTAAAAAATTGTCTCGTTTTTTCTGCTGAAATTTTCTCCAAAGGGTTTTTCTTGACATCAAATGCGAAATGTGTCCATACGTGTACTCTTGTCGCATTTTGTAGCATTCATGAGAAGCTCATGAGTGTGGGTGCTTCCCACCTTGTTTGTTGGCGACAGATCAAACATTGCGTGTCTAACCTTGCTGCACAAGGTGATTATTTCTGATTGGATCGCTTCAAAACTTGTCCCGCCTCTCTACATACCTTAATTCTTTGTAATTGGACCTCATGTAACCAGAATATTTTCGTCTCGTTTTTATTCGTCCACGCAAGTCTGAGCACATTTCATCATATTTTTTTGTCCTTGTGGGTTGTTTTTTTATTTAGTTATCGTCTCGTTTTCGTCAAAAAAAGAAGTTTGTGAATGAAAACTATGGTGAAATTACTTACCCAACGAAATTAACACTTTGGTAGCTGAAAGTATTGTTATTTTGTGGTATTTGGTACTCTGGTTAGTTTTTAGGAGTAGCAGGGCAGATTTAAAGTACGCCAGGGTCATGATAACAGGGTGATATTATTGTATGGTGATACTGTATAACTCACCATTTGTATTTGAACAGGCTATGTCAGGTTTTGGCTATCTGGGCCTGTGACTAGATAGCTAACAACCTGGGGTGGATGGATGAATGAATGCTTTGGGTCTTTTTTAGTTCCCCCCCAAAAAAACACCTGCTAACTTCTCCATTGCTTTTATTATAAATACAAGGTCTTTGAAATTGGGTGCACTAATATAAATGGATTCTGGTCTTTCATTTAGAGTGTACAACAGCAGCTGGCTAGGTTTCTGAGCAGACAGGTAGATAGGAACCCAGGCCTTTGATCTGTAGCCTGTTTGCCTGTGAACCATACCCTAGGGAGAGAAAGGCACCCCTTTGGGGGGGAAAAGCCTTCATCTTCTACTGGCAGGGGAGGATGGGCTGCACCCTGAACAGCTCTTTAACATAAACCATGTGTGTTAGAGGTTGGTGTCTAACTCAAGTCTGCAAAACCATGGATTCTCACATAGCGTGAGCAACATAGACATCAAAAAGCTTTCTGCATTTTATTCATACAGCACTTGCTTCACTGCACTGCTCAGAAATTTTTCAGCCTGCAGAAACATGAACTTCTCATGTGCTAAATTTAACCCTCCAACACAGAAAGGGGCAGTATTATGAGAAACTGGTCAAGCCACGTTCAAATTCACAGTGTTGCTACACATTGCAGTGATTGCTGTGAGATGTATTAATCTCTTTGGCAAGGTTCCTTTCTTTTAATGTGTACTGGAATAGGATTTATTTTTATTTTTTGCTATTGAGCGTACACTTTATGTCACTCTCCAAATTTAGCAGATTAGGTATGAGTACACATTAATACATACAGTATCGGATGCATCAATATATCCACCCTGCTGAAAGAGACAGTTTAGAAAGAAACTCCAAATGTCTGAGCCCATTAACCTGATCATCTCTTTTACTCTCAAATTTTCAAATTTTCACTTCATTTACATTTTTACTGGGAGCATCCCTACATGCCCTAAAGTAGCTCACTGACCACACCTGTATGTTCAGACCACTAACGGCCTCTGCATGGGAGGGCTGATGTACAAGGAGGAGAAAACATACACAGCTGAACAAATGTATGTACAAGATATATTTTGCTAAAGCACAAAATTTCGGGACTTATCCACAGCTTCTGACCATCAGGGGAAACAACAAGAACTTGAAAAACTACTGAGGCAGACTATTGCATGTTATACAGAGAAATTGAAAATAGATATTGGTCAGCTGGAGAAAGAAAGAAACAAAAAAAGAAACAAGTCAGATTTCAGATAGGATTTCTCCCGTGAGATGTTCTGACATTGATAGACGGTCGAGTCTGCCTGCTGTGACACTGCCGACTGTGCTGTGGTCAGATGTGAAACATAACTGAAAACTTGAACCCACACGGAGAAAAGCAGCAGCAAGTGAGATTATTTGGAAAATCGCGAAGCAACTGCTACATTTGAACTCGTCTGATGTTCACTTCACACAGAGGAAGGAACATTTTTACTACATGAATTCAGAGATGAAAGCAACTTATTATTCCAGTGTTTTAAGACAGAATAGGCCGAAGCAATTGCCAAAGGGAGCGAAAACAAACAAACATACCTTTTTGTGTTTTATATTCAAATATCTCAGCATCCTGTCCTGGAGTGAAGTGCCTGAAGTAAGTGCAATTTTCTTCTGTGAAAAGAAAAAAAACAAAGCAAAACCATATTTAGTTTAATTTTCTCTTCAAATCTGCACAGAATATTTGTACTCCGCTTTGTACCAGCACATTACGATAAAAACACAACATTAAAATACAGATATTACATCCACATGTTGAAGGTAAGTTTAAAATTGATTATTTTTAGTGCTTTTGGAGTTCTAATGCTCTTATTGGGAAACTTTTGATTTTACAGATTTTTAAAATCTTGCAAAATTTTATTACAATAACCTTAAATGTCTTCATATGTAAATAAAAGCTCTACTGATAAAAGGCGAGAGACGCATCAAGAGGGTTGTGAAGCACAGACATGACTTTAATTAATAATTAGTTAATTCAGTTGGGACTCTGATGGGAGCCTTTAATTGCACACAGCTATGATGAGTCAGTGTGGTATTCAATATGTTGCTATGTATGACCAAAAACCTTCCCGGACTTGAATCTAGATGCTCAGTTTTGACCATATAATCTGCCAGCAAATACACCAAATTGTCATAAAAGTGCTTTTACCTTGTGTTTGTTTGTCATTGACTGGGTTGTTTGGTTGTTTTTAAATTCCTCTCAGATCAAGGTCATATTTGTCAATGCCTAATTTATGTTTTATGATTCATTTTTATTTGACAAAATTTCTGTTTCTAATAAGACAGTTTGTTTTTCTTCTTTCTCAGGTTTGCTCCACAATTGTTTGCCCCATTAGCTGCATTCACCTTTTGTCACACACCTTTGGAATATGGTACTTGTATTAAACACTTCACTTGGTCTCAGCTATAGCTTCCATTTTTTGTCCAAAAGGGATTTTACATCCCAAGATAATGTTACAATTAAAAGTGGCTTCCCTGCAGAACTTTCTCCTTTGTGTGGTTTGACTGTGGTTGCAGACATCGAGTTCAGTTTCTGTCATGCAGACGAGGTGTTATGCCTTAGGGATTTGCAGATATAAAGCCAGGCGTTATGCATTATGTGATCACATAGTTGTTTGAAAGAAGAAGAAGTCTTTGATGCTGTGCCAGGTAGAAATGTTATCCTTTTTAGAAACAGGCTTGGTGTACATACAAAACTTGATTACATTTGATGATCTACCACATTTTGGCCATTGGGATATTTGGCCAAAACATCGGGAAATACGATCATTCAAATAATTAAAAACATTTGAATGATCATATTTGCTCAAATAGTGAGAACATTTATGCATGCAGCACCAGATCATCAGTTCTCTCATGCACAGTCAGGTGCATGTCCGTGATCTCGACGGTATGAGGGCTTAACACACAGGCACATTCCTTATCCCAGTTTCCACACGCGCTCATCATGGGAAGTGAAGTGCTTTCATGTGAAAATATGAAGTACTGCATGGTATGATTTTATGGTAAGAGCTTGATAGCTCATGCTGGGATAGCATTGACATTCTCATATTTCTCAAGAAACTGAGCTAAATGGGATGTCAGGTGCCCCTAAAAGGAAATAACAGGGTAATTTGGTGTAACAGGCGCAAATAGTATTTATGAATCATATTTTTCCAAGTCAAGTCAACAGTGCAATGTTCACACAAAGCTCCTTTGAAATGGCAAGCTTTTAAAGCCATGTGTCATACTGTGTGGGCCTACATGCAAAAAATAAATACATAAAAACGTTTTTTTATGAATGAGGACAGGGACTGGCCATCAAAGAAAGGAAGAAAAAAAAAAACAGTGGTTGTTACTAAGCAACAAGCGCTGCTGTTTTTCACTGGAGAATGTGATAGAGGTTTGTCACCTACTTGTATTTATTGAGTCAAACCTCGCATTAAAAACAGATGCTGGCCTTTGAACCCCCAGGCCCCCCAGCCACCCCCCCCCACTCCCCACCCCCCGGCCGCCGCCCACACACACACACACACCAGCCTAAATACATAATGCTGATCAACGTCAGTCATCCACCAAAACATAATAATAAAAAAACAAAAACACATGGTCTCGATGTTAGAAAGTGTTTCATGATTATGTTCATTAAGCTTAAGCTTAGCAGGTTTATTCCCACATGTGACTGTGTGTGCTGCCCAATTAAACTTACCTCAGAGTGCATGTTTTTATAGAAATGTGAGGAAGAACTGTTGGATAAAAATGTATCTGTTATCATCTGTGGAAGCATGCTACAACAAACCCAGAGACACACACACACACTAATCCAATTTTGGGTTACTTGTTGTTAGTCCTCGTCCTGCCAGGCTGTTTTGACGAGCTCTATAAAGCCTCCCTTTTTCCAAATAGGGCTGTCCGCCATCTTTCGACTGACAAGGCGAGGATGCAGGATTAGCAGCGTCTCTGCACATTGTCATGTCAGAGCAGCGTCTTTCCTCGCATTGATTTGTGGTGTCAGTTCATTTTTGGCTACATTTGGCTGTCAAAGCCTTCCTCATTCTTTGCTTTATCAGCTATGACTAGTGGAGTGTTGTTGCAGGGTCAAGAAAAATGTACATGTCAACAAAATTACTTTCAGTAAAGGTCGATCAGTGGCTTCTTTCAAACTTTTGTTACTACTTTGCTGCTTTTGCATGGAAATGTGTCCTAAAGATGAAAGGTGCACTTTTCCCTTCTCTGTAATACTCTGCTAATCTAAGCACCCTCTTTGCAAATGCATAAAGCTTTGATCCCACTACAAACCTCAAATACCGCATGGATGCATGCCTATTTAGGTCAGAAAGGCATCACTAGCACCCTTTCCCCATATACAATGCCCATCCCTTGGTTGCTATGTTGCATGCCTATATAGGCAAAATACCATTGATTCCATTGCTTTTTTGGGCTGTGAATCCCATCCTCGGGGAGTGTGAAGTAATTTGAGTGGTGGGCTGCACGGAGATGCGTAGCTGCAGGAAGGTCTTGAGGGAACAGGCCGGTGGGAGAGCAGGGCTTAGAGCTATGCCTGACTCTTTCAGGCGGCCCCGTCACTCAGAGGACTTGGCTTGAACACTTGACCCTCACGCGGCACAGCTGAGTATTTACGTGGCCTATATTTATAACTACAGCGGGTGTTTGCTGAGCAGTTTACACAGTAATATATATATTTTTAAAATCTCATGTTTTTGGGAACAGTTTTAAAATTGCTTACGCTTTTGCCAATAAAATGCTGTCACATAATTGTTGTTGTTTTCAATACTATTGAAAATTAAACATAGGGTGAAAAACTTGGAAGCGGCTTGCCAGAATATCGGATGTTGCACATTAAGACTTAACAGCTCCGATACTCAAAAGACATATGCAGTTAAATATAAAGCAGGATAATGCCAACAACTAAAATATTCATTAGGTTAATTTGTTACTTTTTTCTCAAAGCTGGTACTACATGTCATGTAAATCTTTATTGTACACTTAACTTGATTTTATATCACAGTCTGTGCTTTATCAACAGCTGATACAAATAACAAGTCAACCCATATTTTCCAGTTGAGTCTCTCTCAGCGAACACCATCTCACACGCTGTTCAAGTCCTGTGTTGGATCAGAGTTTGACACCTCTCTGAGGACAAGTGGTTATGATAAACAATATTGTTCCTGTCCAAATACAGTGGGCCTGGGGAAGCCCCTGGAAACACGGGACTTCTGCCTGTTTTTATTTACTTCTTCTAAAGCTATTTGCCAAGTGAAACGGATCTGTTTCATTTCAATGACTGTAATATATTGCATTGTCCAAAATTATTCCAGATCACTGCTTTCACTGTATAGTTGTTTAAAAGTCAAAAACTGCACATGAAGAACCCAACCCAAAAACATTTGTCTGTTGGAGTTGCTGTCTTAAGAATTCCCTGTGTGCCTGGGCGGGTCACACTTATTTGGAATATTCAGCACATGCCTGCAGCAACGAGCCCCCCTCAGGCATCTCACTTGCTCCTGAGATGGCCCTGCAGTGCAGACAGTGTCTGGGATTCCTAAAAGTTGCAGGCTGCCACAATCAGGTTCTATTTGTAAGTAGTATAAATTTGGTATGATGTCTGGGCATGCTTCCAAAATCTCATATAACTTGGGCAGAGATAACACTTAACAGTCAGATAATAGTTTTTCAGATAATGTTCAATTACCCATTTGCCCCCAACAGTAGCGTAACTCTCACTCCAGATCATTGGCACCATGAGTCTTTGCTTGCCAACAACGGCTCAGCACTTCTTTTTTAATTTTATTACATTTTATTCAGGCACCTTTAACAGCATGTGGTACCACATCATGTTTATTTGGAGACAAGACATGCACACCAAGGTGAGCCCTTTGTAGGGTATGAAAATGCATCACCTATAAACTGTGGTGGGCAAAGTATTTAGACCATTCAGTTAAGTAAAAGTATTAATACCAGTGTAAAGTGACATGTTGAGTAGGCTGGTGTAAGCATACACCACTGCAAACACAATCCAGAAGCAGAACAGCCTCCATTTGATGTCTCCGTGTTATATTAAATGTACCGACATTTCTATTTCTATTTGATGCACAAGCAGCATTTAAATTGGATCATTTTGTGCTGTTTTCACCTTACCTGCCTTGTACAGACTGAAAGATCCTTAATATGTTAAAAAAAAAGATGAGTTTTTGAAATGAACATGGCCAAATTAAAAACTTTAATTTCCCGTGGCTGTGGCTGTGGTAATATTAGACTGTGTGAAATCTATCTCAAATGTGTCCTCAAGTAAGATGTTTGAGGAAAGGCTTTTCATCACTTTTCATGGAGGCTGCTCTATCCAGTTTCTCTGTATGTCAGGGAGCTCCAATGCAGTGTCCATATCCATATGGGTATTATTATCAGCTGTCTGCAGGTTCTGTGGCAGCTGACTTTACTAATAAGATTATCTGTCAGAAAAGAGGAGCCAACCATCAGGATCAGCTGTTAGTCTCTTGAGACTCTTATGCTTAGATTTCTCTGGCTGATGTCACATCTATCTACTGTTATCTCATGTCAACACTTTACATCTATGGTTGGTCATAGTGGTTGGTCATTCTGGGTGCTGTTTATTCCAAGACCACCAAGATAGTTTAAACACAGGCTAAATGCTTCGACTAATATTTATATTACACTACCGGCTACTTCTTTAAAACACATTTCAAAGATGTTTCAGAAGTCTAATCAAACAGGCCCTGAAATGCTGTCGGCACATAACAATATGTATCCAGAGGAAAAACAAAAAAAAAAGAAAAAACAAGCTGAATGCATGAAAGGACTAAAACATGAGGCATACAACAGGATGTGTTTGTGTTGCAAAGGGAAGTTTAGAAAGTCATATGACATGTCTAGTGATCCTGCATCAGGATCTCTATTCTTAGTAGCTTCATACCTTAAAGTAGCATCTTACTCGCATGCAATATTTTTCCAAAAAAGACTGAACCTTTGGAGAGATAGCACAGCCACAGAGACTGAAAACTGGCTCTCAGGTTCACTTTCATGCTCCAGTTGCAAGAAGTTTTCTCTCAGATTTTCTCTTACCTCCAGGCAGGCTGATGGGTCCGCAGCCGTGCCCTGCGTCGTAGTGTTCTGAGCTGATGTAGATGTACTTCTTGCACAGCCTCCACAGGCCGAAGTGGGCCGCCTCACAGGTCTCATTGAGTTTCTCCACCTTTGGGCTAAGAACTGCCCAGTGGTCCGTTACCACTGCCGTGAACATGCATGCCATACCCACCAGCAACACAAAGATGGCAATCTTAATCTTTGTACGCTTGTGCATGTTCGCAGGTGGTGAGATTTCTGTTCAGTGAATATTTTCCCCCTGATAAAATAGGAAACCTTAATAAAACTGGATGCTCTGCAATGTAGACACACTGGTCTGTGTCCTTAGGGCTTCTTTCCTCAGTGACTGCAGCACAAAAATCTCTTCTCCTTTTCTCTCACCACCCAAGACTAGTATCTTCTCTCCTCCAGTCACAAATCTGTGCTTCTGGTTGGAAAGGAAAGGGGCCAGACGGCTCTGTCCTACTTTCAAGTCTCCTTTCCCCTACTCACTGTGAGGTGCTGCACAACTCAGGGGCTGCAAGTTTAGATAAACAGCTGTTGAGGTAGATCAGGGAAGTTGATGACCAAAGTGTCTACCATGGTGGGTAATGGGCGTAGAGGGGGTTGCAGCATGTGCTGGTCAGTGTTTTTCAGGGGCGGGGGGATGCTATAAATGTGATCGGTGAGTCAAGTTGTCAGGCTGTCTTCTTATCTGGTTACACCGCCAGTGGGCGGAGATGTGTAACGTGGACTAACATTTGTCTCTTGTCTTCACATTCACATGAGAACTATTAAAGTAAATGTCTCAGCTTTGGAAATATAGTTTCCCCTGCTTCTCAGTTTCATTCATCACACTGTTTGTATCTTAACTCTACCTCACCTTAACACTGCGTCTGTGTGGATTTGTCTCTGTAAACTATTTATAAGGAAAAAGTGGAAGTGTTTACAAAGAGCAGCAACTGTGTTTCAGCTGACAAGAAAAGCATTTTCCCCCTGGAACAATAACACTTTTAGTCTTCCTGTCAGGAGGGATACTTAATGTGTCTTATGTACTTCATATAAAATTTGTCATAATTTTTCATTTTCTTTTATAGCTGAAAATGTACTTATTTTCTATCATTACAGTATTAGCAGCATACCAGATATAAACAAAAAAAAAACAAAAACAAAAAAAGAAAAGCAAAAAAGAATAGAGAATAGAGAGGAGAAAAAAAAAAGACAAAAGGTGTGCTAATCCCGTTGATTCCTCTCCGACTGTAAGTCATGTTGGCACGGTTTTTAAGAGTTGGCCCACTTCAAGTCTCTTTAAAAGACTTGTGGCCCACTTTTTCCCTGGCGTGAGCAGAGACACCAGTGAAAGTCAAAAAGTCGTCACAGCAGCAGAATAGAACAGTGAGAGATCACTGCAAGCTAGCACACGCACATACACACACACACACACACACACACAGACACGCACACACACAGACACACACACACACACACACACACACACACATGCACACACACACACACAAATATGAGTGAAGCCTCCAGCTGACAGATCAGTGACCAGCTACACCCTTACATGTTTCCCAAAGACTTTCAAAAAAATGACATTACTGTATTTAAATCTGCTTCTCACATTGTTTCTGTTTTGTCCCCATGTGGCCAGTATTCCTATCAGTACTGATATCACTCTGAAGCTAGTGGAAATTTCATCATTTACTTTTATAGATAATCCATTGTTAGCAATGATTTACTGATTCACTTGTAAATAAATAAATGAAATAAGCAATTTCATTTATTTATTTATTTATTTATTTTGTCTAAAATGACTGCATGATAAGTCATAATTTGTCAGGTAAATAATTGACATTTATCATTGATGAATTAAACATTCATGGTTACCCGTCTGCCACAAAAAGTGTTTAACTCTCTCCTACTTTTAATCAAACATCCTGGTATTATATAATTTCGCAGGACGAAAGAAGGTAAAGAAGGTAAAAATAGCAAAAGTGAGTATTCAGTACTACCTAAACAGATTGTAATGTATTATTGTTCTGTAATGTGTTATTGTAGGCTCTACCTCACAATATAAAGCGCCTTGAGGCGACCGTTGTTGTGATTTGGGGCTATATAAATAAAATTAAAATTAAATTGAATTAAAGGAAACTCAATAAATTCAAACTTCCATTCTTGTATTACACAACTAATAATAGATAAAAATAATAGATATCAAGATAATAATAGATAAATAAAATAGAAATATAATGGGGCACCACCAATGCATCACAGAAAGAGGAATCCAGGCTCAAAGACATTCAATTCAGTTCAGTTTTATGTTTATAGCACCAAATCACAAGAACAGTTTTCTCAAGGTGTTTTATATTGTAAGGTAAATGTAGCAGAGAAAACCCCAACAATCAGACGAGCAAGCACTTTGGTGACAGTGGGAAAGAAAAACTCCCTTTTAACAGGAAGAAACCTCCAGCAGAACCAGCGGAGGGGTGACCGCCCTTCCCTAAGTCTATACGCCACAGCCGTTTAGGGTGAGGGGAGGAAGACAGGACTTTTAAATACTATAGTATAGGAGAAATATGCTCTTTCTTTCTAGTCCCTGTCAATAATCTTGCTGCAACATTTTGGCTCAACTAAAGGCTTTTCAGGGAGTTTTAGGGCATCCTGATTATAATGAATTACATTAGTCCAGCCTAGAAGTAGCAAGTGCATTAACTAGTTTTTCAGTGTCACTTTGAGACAGGATGTTTCTAATTTTAGAGATATTGTGCAAATGGAAGAAAGCCGCCCTACATATTTATTTAATATGTGCATTCAAGGACGTCCTGGTGAAAAACAACTCCAAGATTCCTCCCACCATTACTGGAGGTCAAGGTAATCCCATCCAGAGTAAGAATCTGGTTAAATACCATATTTCTAAGATTTTCAGGGCCGAGTAAAATAACCTCAGTTTTATCTGAATTAAGAAGCAGAAAGTTAGCGGCCATCCAGGTCTTTATGTCTTTAAGACATTCCTGCAGTTTAACTAATTGGTGTGTGTTATCTGGCTTCATAGATAGATAGAGCTGGGTGTTATCAGCATAGCAGTGAAAATATATACTAGGCCTTCTAATGATACAGTTTAAGAGAAGCAAGTATAATGCAAACAAAATTGGTCCTAGCACAGAACCCTGTAGAGCTCCATAATTAACCTTAGTGTGTAAAGACGACTCTCCATTTCCGTTAACAAACATGCATGGGATTAGGTTAATTGGTGATTTAAAAATTCACTGTAGGTGTGAATGTGAACATGAATGGTTGTTTATCTTTATGTGTTAGCCCTGCAGCCCTGCCTCTTGTTCTGTGGCAGCTGGGTTAGGCTTCAGCACACCGCGTGACCCTGAACTGAAAAAACAGAAGAAAATGGATGGATGGATATTTAAAATTTGCTTGTGTAACACGTGTACGTATGTATGTCTGGATGCCTTACCATATAAGGAACCAGAATGACCGTTTAACCAGTCCAGTCCAGTCTTTCCCACACCTTAATATAGTTTTGATTGATGGCACTGACATAATGACTCTTTATAGAAGAACAACAGCTGACCTCAAAGACATTAGTTGCTTCACCCTTTGACCTGACTGGAACTCAGGGAGCCCACTGGAGTTGTAGGTGTACATCCAATTCCTCAGGGGAACTTTTCTGGCTCTTCAAATATCTTCCAAGGGAAATCATCTCATTTTGTGGACTAATTGGACAGAGCTTGAACCATCAAATCCCACTGATTGTAATCACAGAGGTCACAAGGTTACATTGATTGTGGTTTATTGTGACTGCTTCTCATTTGCAGGGATAAACCCCCGATGTCATGGACAGAGGAGACATTGATCATTTTCAGGAAAAGCTTAATCACTCTGTGGTCATCTTTGCTCTCATCTGACCAAAATCAGTCACGTTTGTCTTTACAAGTTAGAGATATCTGGATAGAGCCAGTCTATGTTTAGATTTCAATACCAGTGGGATCTTATTTGTGAACACTGCAAATGTGTGAAGCCAAGTGTAAAACCTCAAGGAATTCATAATCTGGTGGTGTCGTAATTGAGAAGCACTGTAATGATTCTCAGAGGAAGAGGATCCACGTGCAACAGACAGCTTTTTTTATTTCTCTGTTTTGTGCATCTTTTACCGTCCTTCACAAAACCTGGAAATCCTTCTTAAATCACCATCTTGCAGGATGTATCAATTTCTAAAACACATCTGGAGGAGAGAGGAGTGAGGAGAGAGAAGGAGGCTCACTTTCCCTGTGACTCAAAGGCGAGACACACAGCTGGAATATAGCAAGCAAAGTATTCTAAAGACAAGTGTTCCTTTGGATTTGGTTGTTTCAGTTGTTTTAGTTATTTCAGATGATCAAACCTTTCTCCCACCATTTTTGTGATCTCTGTACCGCTATTCATATTTGATTTGCATATTTTTAAAATGAGGGCTTTGAAGGATTGATGCTTCATTTTGCTAAATGCCTGCTACCTCAAATCCTCTCCCTTATGTATTTTGTTCCTCTCCTCTCCTCACATGTCATTTGTTGGTTTCTCCTGTTGTAGTTCACCTGGTTGGGCTTTTCACTTGGCTTTAAAATAAAGTTCCTGACTATATCTCAATATGAATAGTGACAACAGAAAATAAAAGCCATTCACATTTGAAACAAAATCATACTTACCTTATTTCTGAGGAGGTTTTCTATATTCTTCATTTTGACCAACCACCAGTCTAAAAAGAAGTGAATGCTTAGACTATTTGATAGGGTAGCTGGTGGCATAATACTAAAAACAACGCTGCATAAATGATGATCTCATAATTAAAAGAACAGAGCGTGTAATCATGAGTAAAGGTTAAGATGATTATCAATCATTATTGTATGTGAGAGGGCTATTGTTATAATTTGTAATAATTAGTAATGCCCTCCTTCACCCATTGCAAATTACACTGGCCAAGATTTTGTAAGACCAAAATCTAAGACTCATTTAGTCAGAAACTGCAGATACCAGATGTCTTTCAGTTTGTATTGAAACCCAGCTGTCAACTCAACTTGCTGCCAGATTGTTAATCCGCTGATGTGGTTGTGTATACACCAAAGAAAATTCAGCAAAACCAGACTTTCTTTGCTTTAGCTGGCTCAACAAAACCTAAAACCCCAGTGGAAGAAAACAATAGCAGTTATTAATTTTCTGTGTTAAGCCTGGATTGCTGCTTTCAGAATCACATATAAATGGATATTTCACTCATCATGTGACTCTTTTTCCACAGAAAATAATCCTCAGGACTGCTGCCTACACCAATCAGATACATTATTAAGTAATGATGATAAAATAATTATAACAATATGTAAAAATATAACTCTAAAACACAGAGCTGTTGCAAAAAAAGACTTGAAATTAACTCTGCAGACAATGGTTAAAATCATTCCAGTGCTGTTGTTTATTTTTAAGGTGATGGCTCCAAATTAGAGTTCTGAAACTTAAAAACTGATGGATTTGAACATTGAATGGTACCTCCCAAAGCCTAATAGAGGAGGTGGAAATCACTTTAATTTGTTAGCAGATCTGAGCAAAATGAATCTTAGTGATTGAACAGATGTGTTATGTGTTCTAGAGCTGCGATTTCAGCTGTGTAAAGATTCTGACTTTAAGCCTGACACAGCTTGCTCACTGCTGCAATACTTACATGCAGTTATTTCTTGTTGTCATTTGAAGGACTGTTCATTAAATCTGAACTTTTTGATGTTGTCCTGCGTTTGAAATCTTCTGATGAACTTTGACAAAGTGATCTTGCAATTTAGAAGGAAACCGCTGGGGAATAACTGATCATCTATCTGAGCTCCCACTGATGGTGGAGGCTGAGATAGGTGCTTTACTGGAAGGGACACAGTTAGGGAGCAGTTAGGGCTGTCCGTTTTGTGGTTTACCGCTATGGCAACTGTTGGATCAATAAACCATTTATTTTCCTCTCTGCATGCATCAAACCTCATCTTCTTTTGTTAATGAAATCAGGCCTGAAGCTCTATCACTGTCGGCTTCTGCATCAGTCTTGTGCTGAACTACCTTGTTGCATGTGATATAAGGCATCTGAAACAACCAAGACCCGCTCGACTTGCCATGGAATCAAGAAAGGGTTTTGGTTTTGTCACCAGTAATGAACTTAATCCAGCTGAGAAAATGATGTAAAGCATTTTACTTTTTTTTTTCTCTTCTGACATGAGTTTAATAAAACACACTCTTTATGTGTATGCTTTGCAGTAGCATACATTATAGATCATTATTTTAATTTTAGTAAAATTCAAATGCCTCAAATGGAACAACATCAAAGTTGTATTTAGACAACAGATACTTAACTGTGACAATAACGTAAAAGAAAATAGTTTCCAGCTCAGCCAGCTTCATTCTCACCTCTGTGATGACTGATGGTCCCTTGGTGCTCTAATTTTAAAGTCAGCACTAAAACTGGTGCCTGAATAACAGTTCCCTTGTGAATAGCTTTCCCACAGAGTCTGACTTAATCAAAAGGTTACTTTGGTATTAGCAACAGCGTTGCATTAATGCTTGCTTATTGTCAGCTGCTTTTCTGCAGACTGTAATATAATTGGATATGTTACGCTACACCATTATGATCTGGTTTTTGATGTGTCATAGCTGCTTAAAGGGGTTAAACTCCAACTGCTGCTGGCTAAATCCGATCTTAGTGCAGTGACAGATGCCGTCCTAATGGCTGCCCGTGGCTCCTGGATTGACAGTGTGGCACAGGGAGTGAGGAATTGTGCCCCCTGCTAGGAATAATGTCAGCCATTTTAAATTTTCAAAAAGAAATCGGGAGGAACCAGAGAGATGTGGTCAAGCAGAGGAAATCATATCTGAGTTTCACATTCGTTCTGTAGCCTCACAACACATTCTGTGCTAATAAACAATAGGAAGATGACATATTACAAAACTAGTCACATCCTATGCTTTGTTAATGGGTTTTCCTTGTGAAGGCCACCTCTGAGTTTGAGTTCCTGTATGTCTGCCTCTCCACTTTCCTAACTGTGTCCACCTGTGCCTGTTTCCAGTGTAGCCTTGTCTTTCCCTTTGCTCTGTCAGATCATCGGTTTCTCTGTTTGTTCCCCCTGTGGGGCCCGATGACAGCTGGGCTATTCTCCAAATGTGCTCCATGGACTTTTTAGCTTTATTGCCATTAAATTTTGTTTGCCTAACCTACCTGATCCTGGATTTGTATTTATATCTTCATTTTTAAATTTTATTATTTTTTTATTTTATTTTATTTTTTGCCTGTCCCATTTGGATCTTTAGGCATCAGAATTGTTGTCTGAAATCCAAGAAAGATGCCAAGTGGATTTACTTTACCAAGTGGATCATCATGGCCTTGCCATATTGGTCCATTTATTGACCTTTATTATAATTATGTATTTATTTGATTTGATTTTTGGCTGTTACAGATGAGACTGGAGGATAGGACAGGGAGAAAGAATGAAAGAAAGAGAGGGAGAGAAAGAAAAATAGAGGGGAGAAGAGATGGTGAGAAAGGGGGGAAGAAAAAAAAAAGAAAAACAAAACACCTGGATCACCTGTATGGAGATAAAAGAAAGAAAGAAAGAAGAGAAACCAAACAAAAAAGAGCAACATAATAAATACAACACCATCACAATAAACTAGCTAACAGTAGATAACAGTAGATACTAAATATTAAATGTTATTGTGCAGCACGCAAAATCGGCAGCCCACAATGTGCTTTGAGGTAGCAGCCAAGAAAGGTGTAGTTTGTGTCTGTGAACACCCGTGTGTACACCTGTGTGGATCAGCATGCTTGTATTTAAAAGGTTTCTCCATGTAACGATCTGCTAGGGAGTGTGGGGAGCCATAGCCCCGTCCCCCAGGGCATGAAATGGGTATGGAGGAGATCCAGGCCCCAGACATCCAGAGGCCCCAGAGTACGAGGACCCAAGGAGGACCACCAAAGGGGCAACCGTGCCACCCTCCTGGGAAGAGCTGAGGAGAGCCTGTGACAAAGTGGAGGAGCAGTTGTAATTCTCTCCATTTGTCCCATATGTGTTTACCTTTTTTTTTGCACATTGTACACATTATTCTGTTTCTATGTATTTGCTATGATTTGCTATTGGTCAAGTAACATTGCTTCACTCACTATCCCGGGTTTGTTTGTGTAAGCGTTTTGTTGCCAGCAAATCAAACATTCTGCAAATTAAGACAAATACTAAGTTATGTTTCTTTATACTTTATTATGTTACAGATTAAGTCATTTGTTCATACTTACTTTGTTTGTCTTTTCAGTCATCATGAGGGTCAGGTGTGGGGAAACGCCCGCCTGGCATTTCCTCATTTTAAAGTCCTGATCATGTCACACATGACATCATCAGGTCAAACCAAGTGGAGGGGTTTCTTTTTCCAGAGAGATGCTTCCTTTTGTTTGTGTTAAGGTTTAAAGGGATTTGTTGAATGTTTTTCCTTTTGTTAATACTGCTATTTAGTTGTGTAAATGTGCATATTAGAAGTGTGTAGAGGTTTTGTGTTTTTAGATAATCTGTGTAGAGTTTTAGATCCCTCAGTTGAGTGAGTGGTACTGGCTGGGCAATTGGAGGGAAATTGATGGCCCTATTTAAAGCCAGTCTCTACCAGACACAGGAGAGAGGAGAGGTGAGCTGTGTCACCAGAATTGAATTGAATTGAATTGAATTGAATTGAATTGAATTGAATTGAATTGAATTGAATTGAATTGAATTGAATTGAATTGAATTGAATTGAATTGAATTGAATTGAATTGAATTGAATTGAATTGAATTGAATTGAATTGAATTGAATTGAATTGAATTGCTCACCTTGGAAACCTAAAATGTCTGCATAGTCTGCTTCCCTACCACCTTCCTTGACGTTCGAGTCTGACTACTTCACAGAGCCCCAAACGAGAGGTCACCCAGCAGCCACGGAGCAGAGGCCAGAGGGGGTTGCAGTGACGTGCTCGCGGGCTCTGCCGGCAGCCAGCTGTGCCAGAGAGGACCGAGCCTCAGGCCCAGAGGCAAGAGGCCTGAGGGCACCCCACCCCTGGAAGGGGCCCAGCCGGGCCACAGGCGCCAGGCCCTGCCAATCGGCCACCAGGAGTGAGCCGGTACATACATGAGTGCCCAGCCCCAGACACCAAGAACCACCAACACACCAACGTCTGAGGGCATCAGCCACCGGCAGGGAGTGTGGTGAGGGGAGGTAGGCCTCCATACCTTGGAGAGCCTGAGATGTTCCCAGAGAGGTGGAGTCTAAGACCCAACCTGACATATAGACACAGGCGCACGCAGACACAAACGTGCATTCCCACCCCCATATACACAAACAAATACTCGGCACTCACCCGACGTGGAGACAGACACAAATAGACACTGTACACACATTCACGCTCCCCAAACATACTCTATATCCCAGGTCCAGGTACACCTGCCCCCAGAGGGGCAAACCGTACCTAGACCCAGGAGATGGTATTTATATCTTCAAGCCAACAACATGGTGTATGAGGCTGACCTTGTAGCAGTACCATTTTACAGCACACAAAAATGATTTTTTCTTTGTGCAGTCCTTTAAGTCAAAGCAATAAATATTGTCGGTTGATTAACTTTATATATCCAGTTTAGATTTGGAATTAGGACAATTATAGCTCACACACTTGTTTACCTGGTAAAATAAAGTGTTGCTGTGGTAAAACCTTTGCTATGGCATTTGCGTGCGTGTTTTTTCATACAAAGATAGATAAAGTATGAGCTGTTGTCCCCTGCTGTCCAAAGACAGGACCAGACGTTAAATCCTGAAATCTTATTCTATCCTTCCTGAACAGCAAGATACTACTGCTAACAAGCATGTTGGCTAGTCCTGCGACTGCATGGAGAGGTGACCCTGCCATTTTCCTCTCAATTACTGGAGAAGAATTTGATGGCGCCCAACAGGAAGGGGCGGGGTAGAGAGAGGGGGGCATAGCTTTTTTATGGATGAAAATATCAGTGGGGGCTCATGGCATTCATAGGGCTTAACAGCTTGGGTGATGGCTGGAGAGAGGGGTGAAAGATGAATTGCTCAAATTCAGGGCTGGGATGGAAACCGGGTCATCAGACCAGTTCAGCATAATAAAGATACATCACACACAAGCAGGATGGAAAATAAGTCTATTGTAATTCAAGGCATACCCTTGTCCACTTCAGTGACTTGAATGACAACGATAGCGGGGAGAGCAGGGACTTTACAGCGACTATACAGGCTCTCCTCTCATGGATCGGTAGCCTTAAACACACAGTGCAACCACTGTGACACCGATTTACGAAAACCAACAACCAAATTAAACCGATTCCAGCTTCTGCTAAAAATACCCAACAGGGAAGCAAACCATGACACGGAAGCCAGACAAGCATGATGTACTATACCGAGAATGAGTAATTTGAACTTATACTAGCCCTTCACGCACACACGCACACACACACACACACACATACAAAACACCCACTTTACTCCAGCTCTTGTTTGGAAACAGGGAGACAAGCTTTTCAAAGTCTGGATGAGCATTTATGAGCCTGTTAGTTCAGTCAAGCATTAAGTTGGCTGATGCCGGTTTCCTTTAACACCATGTGGTTGCCCGCCTGTCTTTCATGCAGCTTCATAGTAGAACATAACAGGCCTATCAGCCCTGCGTCATTACCTAAATACTTCTACGAGGAAAAGCAAAGGCTATGAAAAATAACGGCATGCTGTCTCTTCAGACTGAGTCTCAGCTCATATTTTGCATTAAACCAAATGTGAAGACAGCTGAAAGTTGAGTTTTGTAATTTGTCTCCATGGTGGATGAGCTTGACAAATTTGCATGGGGGTGGCCATGCTTACTAAGTTAATTATATCCTGTTGACACACACGCACATACAAAATGTGCTCATATATGGTAGTCAAATTATCCCATAAGGAAATCACAATTTAAATGGGAGATTGCAGTGTTAAAAACTCTCCATATATTTGTGTTAGCTGATGTTACCATCTAATGCTAGCAAGCTTGTTTAGCAAGCTGTATCCATGTCCAGTTTAATGCAGATGTGCATATACTTGCTTATTAGTGGTAAATAAATGGCTAATAAAAAAAAGGATTTCACCCAAAAAAGAAGCAAAAACTGGGTGGAAACAGACATTTTAATGACTCTAGTGAAATCTAGCAGACAACAATTGTTGTAGCTGCTTCTGTAGGAACAGCTATCAATGAAAGAGGTTCAAAGAACGCCAGGGTCCAGGTGGGTTATAAAGTAATCCACTCTATCCATTAGTGGTTTAGACACTCACCTAACACATGAAAGATCACCAGATTGAGACTGGGATTGGTTGCATCAGGTATAAAAATCTGCCAAATCAGACATGCAGCGACACGGTGCATGTAAATATAAGGAAGTCACTGAGAGACGCTAGCTAGCTAGTTCACTAGCACCAACGTCTATTGTGGTATTAGTTTGAAGAGAAATCTTTTTTGGGAAATTGCTTTGAGCATAATTAATAACTTTAATCCAAAACATTTAAGAGCATGAATGGATCTGTGGTTAACTGTAGTCATCATTGCTATAATAATGCCAAATCTATACAGTAAGACTATACAAAACAAAGTCACATTATTACATCCTCACACAAAAATCTTTATTGTTGTTTTTTGTTTTTTTGTTTTGAAAACCATAACTTCCCCAACAGCTGATTTTGATATGGATCAGTAATAATACAGAAATACTTAAATATGAGATTACAAGTGTCTGCAAGTGTATTTTTTGGAGCATGATCAAAACTCTGTACCAGACAGCCCTCCCATAAAACCTTCCCCAACACAAAGAAAGTAAAGGCAGAAGCAGGAGTCCTGTTAGAGAACAGCAACACAAAGAGCATGATATAACCTATGCCTTTAAACACGCCAGCTGTAACAGTCTGTCTGGCTTAGGTAAGGAACTCATTTGTTCTGTACATCGTCCCTGAGCGAATGGAGAACAAACTACACAGGCAGTCTGTACCTATAAACACTGACACATTACACAGCATACTGGAATGTACTGACATTAATATGTGCCTTGTCACTTTTAATATACAGTATATATACAGAGATCCATATTCATAGCACAATTACGCCATGGTGTGGTAGGCGTGTTTGAGATCCATAACACACTCACGCACACACACACACACACAACCCCGTCCAGCAATCTAAGTGAGGACCTTCATTGACATAATGCTTTCCCCAGCCCCTTACCCTAACCATTAAAAATGAATGCCTAACCCTGACCCTAAACCTAACCATAACCTAATTGTAACCCTGACACTAAAACCACATTTTGAGCCTCAAAAAGGCCTTCAAACTTGTGAGGACCGGGTTGTGTGTCCTCACAAGTGACTGTTGGTTCTCACAAGTATAGTAGAATGCAGATTTCGGTCCTCACAAAGATAGCTAGACAGGAACACACACACACACACACATGGCAACACATATTTATGACATGACTCATGTACATGATAAAGGTTATTAAGATGCAATAAAAGTATTCAAATGGGCTTTGAAAGGCTTAAAACTATAAAAGATGTACAGATTGAGTTAGCACCATTTGTGTTAAGGTACAAACAAATACAATACGATTATATTCTGATAACAAACGGTTACATAGATCACTTTTGCAAACAAGTTTGGCGGGTTATTTTCATCTTAATCAAAGGAATTCCTTTTCTGAGACTAAAGGTTCAAGGCAACGTCATAAATGACTACCTTTACAGAATACAGGGACGGGCACATTTCTTTCTGTAAGAGCAGAATATTCCTTCCAGATTTTAAGCATTATATTTTTCAAAAACCAAACTCTTCAAATATTGCTACAAAATTGTGGCAACCACAATCATTAAAAGTCATTTTTCTCTCTCACCCATTGAAATACTGGTGTTTTTCTATCACAGAGGGATGTAAGAAAAGCAACTCTAAATTCGGACCTTTCATTGCTGCCACTGCCAAAAACAGTCCTGGAGAGAAAATACCCTTTTCTCATCAACTGTAAACATCTAATGTGTACCATCAAGTTTACTGTTGGATACACTCCTGACCTCATACTGGAGTGGTTCTCCTGTTTCCTCCATCCTTGACATCTTTCTGGAAGCAGTTGTGGACTTGTAAAAACCTGGAGTCCCGCTCTGGGCTGTAGGGCCCTGCAGTACCACTTCCACCCTTCAAAGGGTCCCTGCTCAGGGAATAAAGGGATATACCGCCTACTGGCAAATTCAGCCCCAGCCCTGGTCCCCCCCCAATTCCTCCGCCAATCTTCATTCCCACTGGGGAGGGCTCACGGGATGGGTCACTTGACCTGGAACTGGAACGCGATCGCCTCCGCCTGTAGCGGTAACTTGGTATGCGAGAGTACGGCGAAGAGGATGAGGTGGTTTTGATGAAGTCACGTTTGGATCGGGAGCGCGTCTCTTTGTTTTTCTCAATATAAATGTTGACTGCAAGAACGCCCACTGACTCTGCTACAATGAAGGAGAGGGCACCGAAGTAGAAAGACCAACCATAGCTGTACTGGTTCTTCTTGTCCTCGTCTTTCTTGTCACTCGGGTCGCCGGCATTGCTGGAGATGTAGACGATGATGCCAATGATATTGCTCAGGCCTGAAGAGAGGATAAACGAGAGAAGGAATGCTGTTGTAGGAAAGGTCAAAACTGAGACTCTACATGTAAAGAAAATCAGTGTTTTTGCCATTGTCCTTTTGTGAGTGTGAGAAAGGTGCACTCTAATGACTTAAGACATTTTTGAAGTGCACTGTATCTCAGAATAAAACCTGACCTTTTCCTTCTTTCACTCTCTTGCACTACACACGATCTATTTGTTGTCACCCTGGTTTTGATTCTTTATCTGTGGTACGCTGTCTGACTCGTCCTACCTGCAGCTACAAACAGGATGCCTGCACTGAGCAGGATGTTGTTCTTGCTGCTGTAGATGCGTCCAATTCCAACACACAGGCCACCCAACATCAGAAGGATGGTGCTGAGAATTGGAAACAGGCTTGATGCACGAACTATACCTGTTTAGACGAGAGAGACAGAGAGTGTGAAAATGTCTTGTCAGCACAATTGAGAATATAATGTAAACTACTTCAAAAAGAGAAGATAACCACTGTAAAGTGGAGCACAGGTGAAAAATATATACCCCTCAATATTAGATTATATTACATACTGGCACACAGACATTATGTCTAATGGGTAAGAGAACTAACTAAAAAAGGACAACTACTACTGAAAGAAATAGCATTAGCTTCACATGTGTTTGATCCTAGACTACAGATACTACAGACCCAATTATAATACAGAGAAAACAGAGAAAACCCAAGCAATCGGAAAAACTCCCTTTTAACAGGAAGAAACCTCTGGCAGAACCAGGCTCAGAGAGGGACAGCCATTTGTCACAATCATTCAGGGGTGGGCGGAGGGAGACAGGAAAAAAAAACACTTTGTGGAAGAGAGTCAGAGATGAATAATAACTAAGGATTAAATGCAGAGTGGTGCATAAAGACAGGGAGTAAAAAGGTGAGTGGAAAAGAAAGTGCATCATGGGAAGCCACCAGCAGCCAGATAGATGCAGCATAACTAAGGGTCACTTTATCCAGCACTCACTATAAACTTCATGAAAAAGGAAAGTTTTAAGCCTAATCTTAAAAGTACAGAGTGTCCGTCTCTCGAATCCAAACAGGAAGCTGGCTGCACAGAACATGGGCCTGCAGGCCGAAGGCTCTGCCTCCTATTCTACAACTTCCTGTTTAAGAGATCACTATGTTTCTCATCCTTTGTTGACCTTCTTTAACTTTTAGTGTCCCTCACTTTGTCAGACAGGTTCCAACTGAGAAAGGGATTTTTTGATTAAATACTGGTGAAGGCTACTGAAAATGAACTCAGCTTTCCAACAAATGTTCAATAATCTTCTAGGGGCCATACAACTTATGTGCAGGCTAAAAGTGATGAAAAGAATGATTGACTGACAATGATCTTATGTGGATTCATGGCTAAAATCTACGGTGTGCAGCTACCAGGGAGTGCTGACAAGTTTAGTTTTCCACTAAAAAATAATTCACTCATATTTCCAAGTTCCTTACTAAAACAGTTCAGCTAATCCATCACCATCTCATCAGTTATAATCATTTTTTAATTTTTTTTACATTTCACCATTTCATTATTGCTTTAGTGAGCACCACATGAGGACTTAGCGGAACTGCTAACAGTAACAGTGGTTGTTGCCAAGGCCTCTGTTTTGTCTTGTCTTCTTTAGTCTGCAGGCTCTCTCCCTCTAACCCACAGGCTAGGCAGCTATACTGTAAGTTTTTATTTTTTACAGTTACTGCAGTACAGCACCACACATTAGTAAAATAACTGGAATCGTTTATTCACCTTGTTTTATCATCAGAATTTAAACCGATACAATTTATCTTTTTCCCGCAAAATATAGAAATATATTAATTTCTCTTTCTAAATGGTTTCAGTTAGCATATAGGCAAAAATTGTGATGGGTATGTTTAAAATAAAAAACTCCAACACTTAAATGCCACTAGAGGGAATTTGTGAGCAGCCTAAAAGCTGAAGAAACAGCAGCAGGTGACACACCCTGCCAAACAAACATCATTACTTTTCCACGAGTGAAACAAATGAAGTGAAATAATGTCCGGTGGTTCAGCGCATAAAGCTTTTTACAGATACACAGTCCAGCTAGCATATTCAGCTGCCTTTTAAAAAAAAACATAACCAAGTGATTCCAGAATAAATTTTTCTTGAGCTTATTGAAATTCATATTGTGGACAACGCACGAAATGGTAACAGTTGCCTTGAGGCACAGAGCTGATCTGAAACCTGAAACATAAATAAATATTCAGTAAAATGATTAAATGCTCTGTAATTTTCAGTGCATCTGTTTGTTTATTTATTTTTAACAAGGGTATTAAGCAAAAGGCCAAGGCCAAATATGAAATCGGCTCTCATGTGGCCAAAGTCTGCCTGTTTTGGACGGGCCTTATTACTCAGCACATAACACACTTCATTATCTCCATTGCTCCAATTGCTGTCATGACATCAGGCTTTTTATGGGAAAGGGATAGACATGCCATAACACATTAAGTAGCCTGGTAATAACTCTATCACATTCAAGAAAAAAAAAGAAGGAAAGAGCAGGGAGAGAGGGATTAAGTGTTGGAGTGTTTGAAGATGAAGCGGTTGCAGTGACTTACGTAAGATGTACTCTGAGCTGTCTGTATCGTAGTCGTTATCCTCTGGAAAATGATTGATCCGAAAACAGCTTCCTTTGTTGATACCTGTGCAAAAGCCAAAAACACACTGAGTGTGAATGTGACTTGTAGCAGAAAGAGTCTGTGCGGGTTCGAAACTACAAAAATTAAAACAGCAATTTGGGTCTTCATGTTGAAAGTTAACACGAGAAGCTCAGAGATGAAAGGAACCACACATCGACCGTTCACTCGATCAGCATGCAACTTTTATGAACCTGAGACAAATATGTTGCAGAAAGCTAAAGTCTATTCTCAGCAAAGTATGTCCTGTTTTCACCCATAACCATGTCAAAAACCATTTGAGGGCAGACCACTGTGGATCTGAGATTCTGAAGTTCCCAAGCCCTCGGGCACCTTCTATTCACCCAAGCTTTTCACTGAGAAAATCTTCCCTCCACTTTTAAGAGAATAAAACATTGAAGCATTATGAATATTGAAAGGTTAGACTTTGAATTTAAAGTCTGGCTCTTGAATTTCCTGCCTGAACTTATATATTAGAATTTATTAGAACTTAAATCAAATACACACGGTATCTTAATCCAAGAAATCAAACCATGCCTGTCGATTGTCAGCCCTGTCCCGTTTAATTCTGCAGATTTCAAATTGCTAATGTGAATAAATGTGGAAGAGTCGTCCAACATGCCAATATTATACTACAATTAAGGGGAAGAGATGAAGTACTGATATTCTATCCTAGTCCACATGCAGTAGATTCTTGAACTCAGGCATAAGCAATCAAGTGACATCTATCTTGGCTGAACATGGGTCCATGTAAACAGTCCATAAGGAAGAGCAGCTGTTTTAGAGGGAGATGTTTCTAATCACTATTTATAATCCAAAAAGTCTGTCACTATTCAACATCAATTCTCCTTCGCTTTGCCTGGCGGGGCGACAAAGTCAATAAGATGTGAGTTAACTCACATCTTATTGACTTTTCCAAACTTCAGCTATGCCAGTTGCCTGCTGTCATAGCCAATGAATCTGATCGCGATGGCATCATCCCCAAGAGCTCTGTAAAGGATGGAGGATTGTCTTTCTTCCCTTCAAGTTGCAAATTTGTTATGACAATCTTATTCCAGCATCCATGGCAGAATTGTTTAATGAGATGTTTTTCAGTTTTACAGGCAAGAATGTCTCATCTTTTGACAACAATTCAATGTGAACTGTAGTCACTGGAAGTAGGCATAGGGGCTTCCACTGGGCCCGTGGAGTGTAGTTAAGAATTCAGCAACGAATTCTTTTCTGCCTTGAACACTGGCCAAGTCCGAGTCAAAATACTGTAGGCAAAGAAGTCGGCGTGGCTTCACGAGTCAGATCTGTTGATCACATCAGCTTAAAGGGACAACAAGCTTTCAAGAATACACCCAGTGACATCCACTGACAGACTAGAATCACCAGGAAGTAATTCACTGTGAGCTTGTCATTAGTTTTCATCAGCTTCATCACTGTTTATTTCCCCTCATTGCTAAGCATCAATGTCTTTGACAACTCTTTGCATTTCAGGTGGTTTTTTTTTAAATCAGTCTTAACTCTTTAAACCTCTTCAAATACTTATGAATTTCCTCATCTGTTGTTGTATTTGTATCACCACTAACAACTAAATAACTAATAATCATAGAAAGTTGCATCCACCTCTAACTGTAACAGTCCAAACCTTATGTGCAATCATTATGTACATTTTATAATATGTAAAATACCTCATGTGAGGTGCACTTTTCGTTACGTTACATAGACATACACATAGCCTCTAAATAAATGCACTATTAAGTGCCAAACTAACTATAATTTACTATAATACATCAGTTAATCAGTTAACTGTTTAAATATTGTACTTTGTATTCCTATCCTGTCATTATATTGTATTGTATTGATATTATTTAAGCCTTTTTTCTTGTACCATATGAGGGAGTATTGTCTTAATTTCATTACACTTGCATGATGACGATGAAGAGTCTTGAATCTTGAATGAGGTGCCTTTGATTTGAAGGCACTCATTAACTGTTTCCGAACCTTACAATATCATAGACCAGCGTATGGAAATCTCCACCAGGTAGCTTTGAAGCCGGTTTTCTGCATCTACAATCTGTTATTCAGTGCATTCAAATGCACTGTTGCAAATACTGGGAACAGGATTTCCACTGATGTTTGAGCATTTGTTATTAGTTTGGTCAGCAGTGAGTTGAGGGTTAAAAATCAAAATCAGCGCGAACACTGGCTGATTAGATGCAATCACTGGCTGCTTCTTCTATGCCCAAGTGGCTTTACGCATCCTCAAGCTAGATCACTTTTCTGTGATCGACAGCTCATTCAGATGGTTCATACATTTTTGGGGTGGAAATGTTTTATGAGGCAGGACATGCACTTAGACAACGTGACACAATGAGTGCAAAGAAAACTTCTACGTTTCACATTTAGAGCTTATGTCAGTGTTGCCACCAGCGCACGGTTTTGATGTGCAAAATTTATGATTCTTACGGTTAATTTCTGAGACAGCTGGGAAAGAAAATTAAAGTCAGGCTGAGATAAAGTGATGAAACATCCCTAACAGCCGAGATTCAGTCTGTCGGCTCCACGCTCTTAAATTCACTCTTTCAGTCTCTTTGAACACCCATTCTGTCTTTTTCTCTCTCGCCACAATCATGTCTGAATAAGCCACTTCACTTCCATTTTCTAAAATCCTCTTTATCCACTCAGTTTTCTTTTCAATTTGTTTGCACCAAGAAAACTTGTTAAGTAAGACTATTGTGTTACTCTAATGTATATTTGTTATATTTATAAACATACTATTTTAGTGACACTGGATCAGTTTTTTGAGTGTGTAATCCAAAAGGTCTAAGGAGCAACAGGTGTAGAATATTAAAATTTCATATATAAAGTACACATATGTAGGGTTACAGTTGGATGTATAGCCCAGGAATGTTATATCAGTGTCAGAAAATTCAAAAATCAATAACATTACTATAATTATATGGCTTCTAGATTGAACATATGAGTAAAAAAATAACAAAACAGCTGACAGTTAAAATTTATTATAATAAAAATGAAATAATCTACTCCACTGTGTTGCTTAATCCATTAGGAATCATTAAGAATTGATGACCTACCCTATCCTCCATTGCATGGGGAATTTTCCATTCTATTTTACTTAAATAGCCCCAAAACAGTTTCCTCAAGGCACTTTACACTGTAAGGTCAAGGCTACAACAATCAGATGACCACCTCTGAGCAAGTGCTTTGGCAACAGTGGGAAGGAAAAACTCATTTTTAGCAAGAAGAAACCTTTGGCAGAACCAGGCTCAGAGAGGGGTGGTCATTTGCCACGACCAGTCAGGGGTGAGGGGAGGGAGACGGGGGAAAAAAAGCCTAGACCTATTGCACAGAGGATTCAGGGTCACCTAATCCAACCCTAACTATATGCTTTATCAAAAAGGAAAGTTTTAAGCCTTTTCTTAAAAGTTGAGATGTGTGTCTCCTGAATCCAAGCTGGGAGCTGGTTCCACAGAAAAAGGTCTCAACCAAAGGCTCTGCCTCCCATTCTACTTTTAAATACCCTAGGAATATCTGTGTAACACACATTTTTGGAGAAATGGGGCAGGGATAGCTCAGTAGGTAGGGTGGTGGCCCCCATGATCGGAAGGTCGGGGGTTCGAATCCACTGAACGGCTACCCTGAGGTACCCCTGAGCAAGGTGCCGTCCCTACACACTGCTCCCCGGGTGCCCAATGGCTGCCCACTGCTTCACAGAATGAATGGGTTAAATGCAGAGAGGAATTTCCCCACGGGGATCAATAAAGTACACATTATTATTAAATGTTCAGCCAGTTTGGGAATTGTTTTGTCCAGCTACAGGAGCTGTGTTTCTCAGGCCATAGTTTTAACTTCATTAGAAATGTTTTTTTACTTTGTCAGTGTGCTTTGTGTAATATTCATATTTGATAATATTGTTCCTCAGCCAAACATCTGGGAGAATGAAAGTCATCTTTTCACCTGATATTTTGGTCTATCCACAGACAGTCATGGTGTCATGAATAAAATCAAAAATCAAGAATCAGGTGCAGTTTAGAGCTAATTCCAAGGTGTCCAGTCTCTGCACGTTATGCATCCAAGCTTATTCATAGCTTTGATCCATCCTGTGATCAATCCTGGCATGTTTTTAATAGAGTTGTGAGATCCAAATCGATAGCATACATTTCTGCCTGTTTTTTTAAACTGTTGAGGCTCAGATATAAAACACTTGCATTAAAGCTGACAAAAATGTGTACGCTAACTTTTTTTCCCCAGACAGAACATTGATCTGGAATCAATAAGGGAAATGGACCTACAGACACAATCAATAATGACATTTTCTTCAATAAAATCTAACCAATATCCAACCTGAGCTCCCCCCTCTGTATGTTCACTGTGGGGACAATGCATTCACTGTGGCAGTTAGGTTAGATTTACTCCAAATATGCTCGACCTCATCTCAACAGAGTAAATTTATCTTGGTTTCAAAGAGCTCCCAGCAGCTTCTTTCTATGTTCTTTAGCACCAAATACGTTTTTTTTTCTTGACATTAACACATTTGCCCATTTGTCTTTCACAGCGAGACTGTGCAAGTATCACACTGTCTTTGATGTCATTTTAGGAGGACAGCTGCTGTGGGTGTGATTTTTGGCATTTTTACGTGGGTCCCGATTACTGCTGACACTGTGAATCAACAAATTATTAGCTGGTTAAAGATCTTGCGCTGTCCTTTCCTTCTGTCTCAGTCTGAATCTTTCCTTTCTCTGGTCCATTCTTTGTCCATTTTAAATATGTTCATACACTTTCACAGACTAATAGGAAATCACAAGTGTACTCTTTTTTTCCCCCAGTGATTACAGAGTTTAACTTGTCAGCAGTCACAGGTGGATTCGGTTTTGCTGTATTTGGTTTATGTTGTTATTTTAGTGCATTCTTTCTAAAGTACGTTTTTGGCTATTCATAGGTGGAAGCACTCTTCTTGTCAACTTAAAAAAAAATATTAAGAAGTGATATAACTTTAAATCTTTTAACAAGTTCAGAACGGTACATTCACTGCTATGGTATAGTTGATTGTGTGCATATAAATCAAACATATGTGAAAGTAAAATAACCATATCAATATTTCATGCAGCAGCAGTAACAAAATGATCAAGGGAATGTCAGGAGAAAAGAAAAGAAAAGAAAAGAAAAGAAAAGAAAAGAAAAGAAAAGAAAAGAAAAGAAAAGGAAGCTCACTGGGGGAGGTATCTCCCAAGAGCCCCTGTGTCTGAGAGAGCAGGGCCCATCTTTTATTGCTCAGCATAGCTTCACCATAGCAACCTCCCCCCAGCAACCCAGAATCACATTTCTAGCTCTTCTCAGAGGACGCCTTTGACATCTTACTAATGCATTCATCAGCCAACACACACGCACGCACACACACACACACACACGCACACACACACACGCGCGCGCACACACACACACACACACGCACACACACACACACACACACAAGAAAAACAACCCTAACCCTCATCACCACATACAAAGCCACATAACAGTTAACTAACCTTTCATGACCTGCATGAACTGAAAATTTAAAGTCAGACCAAGTGTTTGCTTGAATCTAGCGGTGAGTCCCTAAGTGTGAGTTTTTACTTATTTCAGCAAGACTCCACTTGTATTCCATTAAAGTTCATTATCCACCACTGCTCACCTTCATCTAACCATCAGCTTGTTCTACAAGACAAGGCACTCATAGATGTCTGTTTGCTACTCTTTGCAACATTAGCCAACATCTCCTGAGGCTCACCCAGCATCTATGCTGTTGAATTTACTTAATAAAACAGGATGGATTCCTTAGAATTATACACTAAGTTGTAGAAACTGAGGCTGTATCCCAACTGACTGGACATGTTGACTTAGCCTGGGTTTGTATGCAGATATAGAGGTGTGCCACTAGATAGACTTACACAATATTGCAGCAAAAGTGCTGATGTTCTCTATGCATGAGAGAGAACAAGGAAAAGAGCAAGAGAGGTTGTGTTACTTTCAGTTCCAGCTCCATGCAGATTGTAACACCCTTCTAACATTTTAAGCAGGAAATGAGAGGATGGTGCAGAGGGAAGATGTTTGAGAACAGTGTGCACGTCTGCTTGAATCTCTTAGGAAGATTGAGAGAGGGAACATGTCTTTTGAGTAACAGGATTACAAGAAATCCATAAATAGCCAGGCTTTAAAAAACAAAACAAAACGTGAAATTCCAGTAAAAGTAGTAATGGTAATGGTTGGTGCTTGGAGTGTGAGTTCAATAATGGCTGTATTCATCTCCACACAAGACAGACTCCTGGGTTCTGGGAAAGTGCCTTGTCACTTAGATCCCTCACCCCAACTCTTTGGAAAAGGCACTGTACCCCAAGTTGTTCTCCAAGTTACTGGTGGTAGCCTGCTTTGCAGCTTTGTAAATGCATGTGAATTATGAAACGCAGTAAGGTACTTCGTCATTGACGAAAAAAGGCGCTTTGTTTGACGGAGCATTCTTCTATTGTTGTGAAGAATTTAATTGTTCTTCAGGTAAAAGAAAAAAAATCATTAAGACTGAGAATTTCAGAACCAATGGTAATGGACAGCGCCACAATCGAAGACGTCATTGGTGACTACTTCCGCGGATCAGCTGATTGTTTGCGTTTATTATAAGTCTTGTCAAGGACGAGGTCCGATGGACGGTGGATAGGTGTGTCTAAACATTAACGACCTGTTCTCACAACGTCTCACAACATGGAAAGGCGATCAGGAGCGAGATGCAGAACAGCTGAGGGAAACAACAAAATTCCCTGAAACAACAAGTCAGACGCTCCTCGGAACAGATTAAAACAAAGTCTAATACACCGGAAAGCGCTGCGCCCCCTCTGAATGCGAAAACTGGGATCATTCTTCCATGCTCTGCCATAGAAGCAAACTCACAGCATAAAATCGTATTCGTGTTCAATCCATCATCTCTCCGCTCTTTCCCTTTTCAGTGAATGTATAATTTACCTTAAAGGGGGAAAAAAGATGTAAAAGATTCGTTACGCACACACAACTCCACCTTGGTGCGCAACACGAAGCTCTTTCACTCAGATTCTCGTAGAAAATATAATACTTGTGTAAATGATTAAATTATGTTTTATGTCATTCCATCAAAAAAGGGAGAATTGACTCTGATAATAAAGTTCAGAATCAGCATACTTTATTAATCCCTAAGGAAATTGTGTTAAATGGTTTGTTATAATATTACACAAACTGTCGCAGGTTCCAAACAAATGCGAACTTTTTTAGAAATTAGCAACGTTTCTGGTCTGGTCAGGTGTTCAGACTCGTTGACTATTTAATTAATCTCTGTGCACACTGTCACCTCCCCCACGTTAAAGCAAACATTCGGAAGAAATCAGGTGGCGCAACAGTGAGTAAATCGTTTATAAGCAGTCGAAATAAAACAAAAAAAAGTTTGGAAACTTACACAGTCACTGCATAAGGTACCAGACTTTGTTTACCTTCGATGCAGCAAATCCTCCACAGCCCGGAGTGCGTCAGGTCCCCTTTGACTTTCTTGGTTTGCATCTGGGTTTCGTCGGTTGTGGCATTAGTTGCATTGCAAATATAGGCTCGGGAATAAAGCCAGTAGTCGGTGCCGATGGCGATGGTCATGAGGCTAAAGGCGACGAAGGCCCCCACAATAGCCAGCAAAGTCTGAACCCCTCGGTCACACCATGCCATGGCGTCTCATAATGTGAAGATTCTCCACAGCAGCTTACGCACACCGCGAGGAGCGCACGGTACCAGTGATCATGGCTTGGGGGGAAAGGACTTGCGTGTCGATCCTCGTTTTGCTTAATTAATGCTCCACTTTCTCCCAAACTTCAATCGGACTTCAAACCAAGTTGCAGAGATTGATCGACCACAGCTTTCGTTTAATTCCTTACAGTGAGCTGGTGGTGTCTTCAATCCTGCAACAGGTGGAAATTTAACACAAAACACACAAAAAAGAAGAAGAAAAAAATTCCTCGAACAAGTGCACTTCTTTTTTACCACAACATTTTGTAAATGACGTTTATAACCGCAGCATACATACGGATCACACACGGCTCAAGCTTCTTTACAGCTCAGTGTTCAAAATAAAACTGGTCGGTTTAACAATGGACGCAGCATCGCTCATCCAGACCACACCTATAACGGATCTAGCCAATTGGAAACGGTGATGGTAACAGCTGTTAAATGAAGAAAACATCACTCTACTGGCGGTCGTCGTGTGCGGGTGGAAAACGGTTCTAGCTTTTACCGAGTGCACATAAAATGAAGAAATGATCAACAAGTGTACGGAAACGAACACGGTAATAACGAACACTCGTACACACGCACTGAAAACTGGGCTTCAAGTGTTTAAATGCATATTTAAAATCAAGGAAAAGTCTTTAAAAACACGCCACCACTGCTAGGAGAGAGAGGGAGATGAGAGAGATTTGCTTTGTGACTGTGCAGGAACTTTAGAGTTGAAGGGATCACCAGTGATGAAATATTTCTGAAAACATCCATCAAAACAACTTTGAAGTCGGAGCAGTCAGCGTGCAACATCGCTGAGCTCGTAAAAGTAGAAAAGTAAGAGCAGATCTTTTCACAACGAAAAATCCACGTATCGTTTCTGCTAACTGATAAAAATCCTATAAAATTATCATAGAATTCTGCCAGTTTTAGACTTTTTTTTTCTCTCGTATTTTATCTTGAAAAATGCCACCGGACCCCTCCCATCACAAATAATGCGATACAGTGTGATGCACATTTTCATCAAAACATAAACGATACAAATACATCCAGTGTATTCTGCATATTGACAGTTTTTTTTTAATATTTTTTTTTTACAATTGGTTTATTAAGCCAGTTATTTCATGTATTTAAATAAATTAAATATTTATTTAATTTGATTTTTGCAAATGTATTAAAATAAAGGCCAGCGTGATCCATGCCCCCCTGTCGTGGTCTTTTTCACACTAAACAAGAGAGAGGGGTCCATCCTTTAGTATAGATTCAGCTCTAAGATCCCGGACTCTGACTCACTTCCTGGTCCCTGCAGAGAGAGAGAGTAAAAAGAATTCATAGTTTCTCTCTCTCTCTCTCTCTCTCTCTCTCTCTCTCTCGCTGTGTGTGTGTGTGTGTGTGTGTGTGTGTGTGTGTGTGTGTGTGTGTGTGTGTGTGTGTGTGTGTAGGACAGAAAAACGAGGATTGGAGGGCAAAAGATAAAAGCATGAAAACAGGAATGAAAGATGGAGCAAAATGAGAACAAAGAGGGTGGACAAAAAAATGAGCACACGGAGAACGTGAAGACAATTTTGCATAAATACATTTACTGGGAAGCAAGTTAGAAGTATTTGTTCCACATTTTGGCATATTATGCCACAGCACAGGCTAAGCTCTCCCTCAGATGGCTGATAGGACTGGAGTGCATCCACCGGTCTTTACTCAGTCAGGCTTTATCCTTAAAATGTTTCTTTTTAATAAAGTTTATGTAGACTTGGGTGACCATGACCTTACGTCCAAGATGGAAGGTCCTGAGATGTACAAAGCACCTCTGAAATACTTTCATCTCCTTAACCTTCAATTCATTTATGCTACTATTGCAAGATACTATTGTGTCTTCACTTTGGATGTACCTTTGGCAAGTATCTCTGGCTCATGACTTGCACATTTCTGGGCTAAGCAAACTGATTAGTGGGTTTTTTTCAGTTGGTTTTGAATGCAAATTTTTTTCTCTCCAATCTACCGTCACTTTCACCGGTCAGGGCAGATGGTCTTCCTCCCTGAGCCTGGTTCTGCCTGAGGCCTTTTAGGTGGGGGCCACTAGAGGCTATAAGAGTTTGATCAATGCTCCACCATTTTGAGATCTGATGCTGTCTGCGTACGGTGTCCATCTCCCACGCGTGTGATCATTAAAATCATCGTTTGACTCAACCCGGCCGGACCAGTGTTGTTATTTCGGTCTTTTCTCTTGTATCCATCCCCAATATTTGAATCCGTAACACCTGTTAAAGGGGAGTTTTTCCTTTCCCAAGTTCCTAAGTGCATGCTCAGTGACTGGCTATCTCCCCACAGCCTTGTTTCCAAAAACACGGGATGCTATGTAAATAACAGCAGAATGCAAAATTGTGAATGTAATATTGCATAATATTGCAAGCTCTTGACCTCACTGTGTAAAGTAGCTTATGTTGTGATTTGGAACTATATAAATGAAACTGAACTGAAAGGTGAACACGAGACGATCACAGCAGGTGAGTGTTCAGAAGATGAGATGTGATGCTTCACATTGCATCATTAAACAGAAAACCTAGACTCTGAAATCTTCTGTACCGTCATGTAATAGAAAATCATCAACTATCTATCCTTTCATCTATTTTGGACTGTTTCAAATGCTTCCTTGTCTGCCGTGGCTTTCAAAGCAAGTCAGAGAAATTGGTCCAATTAACCGTAAGCTGAGGCGAGGCTGGTAAAATACTGCATGTCTCTTAAAATAGTCGTGTAATGAGTCAAATTTATATTAGAGGTCTTGTACAAGTTGGAGTAGAGTGCCTGCAAGATTACCCAGATCATAAAAATGAAAAAGTAAGACATAAATCTTTGTCACGACTAAACAACTCAAATTTCCTGTTACTAGGAGTGTTTATTATCAAATCCTCGGCAGTTTCCAGTGGAGATCTTTTTCAGTGATGCAACCTTCTTCACTTTGACACAGGAAGGGGGGGGGGGGGGGCAGACTGGTTTCCCAGCCAGACTATCTCAATGTACTGTAGGAGGTGTGTGTGTGAGTCTTCCCTGCATATGCTTGTTGTGGTTTGGATTCCAAGCGCATTGTCCTCGGGCTATTTTTGCATCCTGACAAGAGATGTCTGAGTACAACTGACATTTGAGCTTTTCAGCCCAGCCTGGCCAAAGTGAAGAGTGGATGAAGGCAAGCGACAATGAATTTAACCATTTTATTAAACACGTCTCGAGCTTTTTCTTCTCTCCATTCGACAGTTTGTTCCTTTCTCTATTTGAGAGGATGCTGGGACAGCTCTTCATTTTATTCAGTTTACTGATTTTTCATTTTCCAGCCGCCTTCATTTTCTTTTTTTCTTTTCATATTTTCCCATCCAGATTGTGGCCTTCTATGACCTATCTTTGACCTTTCTGAGATTACCTTCTATATTTAGGTTTTGAAGCATGGGTAGCATGTGTTTTAACTGCTTTTATTGGACTGTTTTTCAAGTACTGTTGAGTAGCTGGCCTTTTCATTAGAGGATCCAGTGAAGCTGCCTGATGGACAGAATTAGAGAATGTGGAGGCTAATCAAGGAAGTAAATTGTTATTTTCTTAGAAATTATCTTAGACTGATTTCTACTAAACTGTAGTGCGAAGGCAGAAGCCTTCTGGTTTGTTTATTTATTTTTTTTAATGTTTAGAAGCACATGAGAGAAAGTTGGCCTGGGTAAGATTGGAAAAAGGTCAGAGGCAAGAAAAAAAAATTATATATGCAAAGAAGAAATGTACCAGCTGTGAAATGTGGTAAAAGATCAGCTTAAATTCAAAGAAACATTTTCTTAGGCTTCTGAGACCAAACAGAGCAGCCTGCATGTTTTAAAGTGAGTTGTTTTATATCTCAGACTGAGACTGTAGCAATCAGCACAGCACAGGGATGACCTCTACTCGAATTTGGTCGTATATATTCTCTTCTATTGGAAAGCTAACATGTTATCAAAATGAAATCCATTTTTTCCTATTATTTTGTGAAGCACATTTATTGTAGGCTATAACTACTTTAAACCAGTGGAGAAGTGTGCTGAATAAATAGCTACATTATGTTAAGGTTAATCTAAAAAAGGCAGCAATAAATATAACAGGTTGTTGATAGCTAACAAAAAATGCCAAAGGACACCAACAGTCTTAAATATAAGAATCTCTGTACATTATAATTTCCAGTGACTTAAATAAAGGACGTGAGTATCTGTTATTCTGAAATAGCCTGCACCAAAAAAGGGTTAAAAGATACTGACCAATGTGCCCAGCTATGATCCTGCTCTGTGTCTATTGGTTCATGGTTAGCATTAAGCAAAGCAAACACATGGAGTCCGCCTGCTGCAGTCACACGAGGAGCTGTGTGTGTGCAGACAGCGCCTGAAGCAGAAGAGAGAGATAAAGAGCATATGAGATTGGGCTAAAAGAAAGCAAACACAGACTTATCCATCAGGCCGCCAGAGGCTGGCTGCGCCGTGACAAGCTGTACTTTACACCAGGAATCTTTCCTCTTTTGCCTATTCTTACCTCTTGCTTAAGAGGAAAACAGATTATTTCACCTTAAGTTGTATCTTAATGGTTTTAGACACATTTGCTATGTATGTAAGGCCTGCTACAATAAAGCCAGTTATGGCAAAAATCAAGTCCTGTGCTGACTGTGAGCTTGTCCAAGTCGTACTGTTCTTACTTTGTACTCCAACCACACCTCCACCCAATCTCATCCTCTGAATTGGACAGTTGGAAGATATTATTATAATATATGTTAGGATGAAAATAAGACCCAGATCTAATTAAAGCAATTTTTTTTAGAATCACATGAAATTAGAGAGAATTGTGCTTCAGTGGGGACTTTCTCATATAATAGATGGATATGAATTCAACTGTCACATCATATGAAACAAGCTATAAATGGACATTGTTTCCCCCATTCTCTGTTTTTGCAAGCCACTCAGCAAACTCCTGTATCAGCACCAATGCACCAAGCTTTAAGGGCCCTCGGTGTGGACATGTGTTCGCTGTGCTTGCTGACTTTTCAAACCTCTACATGTTTTAGGCTGGAGACTGCAAGCCGTGGGTGGTCTAGGGATTTTGAAGAGGGTGCATACTGGAGGTCTGATCTTCAAAGACTAATTTTCAGTTCCCTTGACTCCAATAAGACTTTGAATCTGGCTTCGACACTTGTGATTAAAGGCGTGACATTCTCTCTGAATATTTCAGGAAGCCAAAGCTGTTGCATCTTCAAAAACAGTTGCTTTGTCTTTAATTGATTTGACAGTTATTTGGTATTAAAACAAGCAACTAAAAGGAGTCATTTAATTAATAAGTGATGAGTCAGACTTTATTTTTGTTGTATTTTTGTTTTGTTTGTTAAAAAGAACACCCAGAAGGGTTTACCTCTCCTATTAGCAGTCTGTTTTACACACTTCTGTGCAGCTAGACCACCTAAAGCGCAACAGTGAGACACATCTGTGACCATGAACCACAACATCCACAGATTGATACTGACTGGCGACCTTAGTTGCATTTCAAATATCTTGTTTTTGTTTCCAGCAGTTTAAAATAAATAGATCAAAATCTATAAAAAGAAAATGTTTTGACCGAGATTCTCTAGTTTTGACTCCATCACCCTAAATATTTAAACCAGCAACGCAGCATAATTGTTATCATTTGCTTGCTAACTATTTTTACATGCACCCACAGTGCACACAGGCCTACACATAGACAAAAGTATGGCAATATGTAAAGAAACCCCACCTCATCGCCTAACACCTTCATCACAGCCACAGAAGAAACAGCTTTGTGATTCTATTTGAAGTTTCTGAGGCCTCTCTTTTTTATTTTTTCTCTTTTTTTCTGTCTCCAGTTTTAATGAGTAAACATACCTCAGTGATTTATCCCACAGCGTGCACATTCTGACCTATTCTCAGGACCAGTGTTTTAACTTCCAATCAGCTTTTGAAAAAATGGAAGCAGTGCAGAGGTCCAAGTGTTTGGTGCTTGTTAGCGACATCCCTCAAGGAATTAATCTCTGTTGGATCTGCTGTTGTTTCAGCTCAAAGAAAAATGTTGCTTAATAGTTTGTTTTATTCTTTTATACAACAACTTTCTTACTCTCTTTCTTTTTTGTCTTTGCTACATCTGAGAAGAACTTCGCTTGATTTTTTTTTAAAGAGCAGGGGGTTCACAGTTGGAGTGAAACTAATTGTACGACCACTGAGTGAAAAAGAGCTAATCAGTTCCTTTAGTTTTATGCAAAACACACACAGCCACAGTCTTGTTTTCATCAAGTCAGAGGACATTACATCGACTTACATTCTTTTCCTCAACATTTAGCCCAACCACGCCTGCCCGTGACCTTTAACAACTAACTCTAACCTTTAAATCAGGTTTTCCTTCTCATGCTTTCATATTTTATCCAGTTTAGTATGTTACAAAAAGAATTTATAAGAAAATATTGAGAAGCATATGGTGTAATTCATTTAAAAAGTTGGTTGGATATATTATCTATGCAGCTTTTTTAAAATCCATCTGGTGGCATGTGGCTAAAGGAAGAGCCTATGAAAGTTTCAGGTTGATTTTGAGTTTACTTTCTTTAATATTTCAGGTTTTCTTAATAGTTTGTGCATTGGCATTAACATAGGGTTCAGCATCATTTCCTACACCCAGATCCTGATGTTCAAAAAAAAAAAAAAAGATTTGCATGACATTAATGAAAACAGATAATGCACGCATTGATTTGCATAGATGTCACTGCTACACCAAATTGTCCTGAGTACCCTACATGTTTAGTAAAACATTTCAGATATTAAAATGCAAGGCGACGCCCCGTTATTTTTAATTTTTTAATTATATTTTGCCTGATTTAGGTCTACATTACATCTGCCAAACACAGATGTAATGTAGACCTTGTACACATTAAAGTACAAGACTCAAACTGTGAGACTCGATTGTTCTCTCCCTATTGAGTCTAGTTTCCCATCGCTTTAGGATAATATGTGATTTTAATTTCACTGATATGATTTCAATATGAATGTGTTTTTGTTACTCAAAAAAATATTGTGTGTTTTTCCACCCAGCTAACTTTTACTGCTGTTGCCAGTCAACTGCTTTCCAGATGGTATATAATGGTGGATCAAAATCTGATGGCCCATTTTTATGTTCATAACCTCATCAATTTTGGATCCCCAAACCCCCTGGCTGAAATGCAGCCTCACTGTATGCACTCACTATTGTTCATCTCTGGTGACCACCTCTGTAGATATTGATGAACCACAGAATTTTAAATCTGGAGTCATCACTCCAGAAATTTTATGTCTATTTCTTGTGTGATTTGGGATGCCAGAGGCTTTTCTTCCTTTCTCATTGTTTCCCTTCCTTCTTGACAGCCACCCTTCCACTGAGACCATTTCTGATGGGGCTTCAGGGAACAGCAGGGATCAACTGAAAGGTCAGATGCATCTCTTTGGTTCTGCATCAGATCTTTGCTGCAATTCCCCCCTATTTTTTAAGGACATGCCTTTCAGAGACCTGTTTATGTGCTTTTTCATTTTTCCATAACTTGCTTAGTTTCCTCAAAGTTTTCAAAGACAGTGCACACCATGCCAAGTTATGCAAAACTAATAGCTCTTTAAGGGAATCCCAATACTGGTGCAATAATACTATTTCATGGACAATATACAGAAAAGATCAGCTGCTCAAGCACAGTAATCTACCTTAGACTATCTAAATTATCCAGATTACTATTCCTACACTAAGCAAGATAAGAGCTTATTTAACTTCAACTTAAAAAAAAATCTCATTATCATTAGATTAAAGAGAATTATAAAGTTTTTTTGGTTTTGGTTTTTCCCTTGTGGTAGTTTTGGTGTTTTAGCTATTTCCTCTTCATGAACCAATAATGAACCATAGTCTCAGTTTGCTCCAGTTCCTTGAGTGTCACGGTCTGGCTGGCAGACAGTGGGGGATGTTGGAGAAAGGACCCAAACGCTGGACTTAGTGGAATGAGCAGTGGGTTTATTTACAGTGAGGTAAATGTACACCACACAATAAATCTCCAAAGTGCTCCCTCGACTCCCGTGACGTGTCTTCTCCTCAGTGCTGGCATTTCGTGCTCTCTGCCCCTGTGCCTTCGCACACCCCGTGTGTCTTGCAGTCCTGTGTTCCGCTGTCCTCTTGAGGAAAAACAACAGACACAGCCGTTATGGCACCAACTCCAGCAGGCATACACTGAACAACACTTTAAACACTGACATAGAGTCTAACTCAACAATCCTGCGCCGGAGGAAGCTCCATCGCACTGTTAAGTAGCTCCCCCGACGAGCCTGATCAGAAGCAGGTGTGTGAGAACCTAGGCATGACCGGCAGCCGGCAGGGCCACACCCATCAGGCCTGCAGGTGGCTGTCCTTCATCCTTCAGCCACACCCGCAGACACCCACACGTACACGCATCAGCATGGAACACAAGAGCACAGTGCAGCAAACATACATCCAATACAATAATAACAATAATAATAATAATAATAATAATAACAACAGCAATAGTAATACTAAAGGTCCACACTGCTCACGGACCCCAAGTCCCCGGAACCGGGTCCGTGACATTGAGACACATATGCAGCTTGCATATATCACTTTATTCATCCTATTTACACCTTGAATTGGTGATTCAGTGTGAAGCTGTAAATGCATTTCTTACCTGAAACAAAACTGTGTTGTTTCCCACCTCTGTGTTTTTTGTTTGGGTTTTTTTTTTTTTTTTTTTGTAAAGTTTCACACAGATAAAAATTGAGAAAACAGGTTTTGGGTTACTTATAAATGTCACTGCATAATGAACAAACTGGATTCCAGTGTTGTTGGGAATGAAAAAAAAAGCTGTTCTGTTTGTAGCATTTTTTATTAATCTTAAGCTCTTTGCATGGTCAGTGTACATTATGTGGATGTAAGTGAATGAGAAAGAAAAGAAATGACCTGGTAGTGTTGCACATTCACAAAAGTAACACTAGATGGAGGTGTTGTCAAAAGGCACTGGGTCCCCTTCTAGCCAAGACAGAAGAATTTTGAAGAAGTGCAGACACATATTCACTTGATTCATCTGGAAATGTTCTTCTTTAATTATACAGAAACTAGAAAGGGAACTTTGACGAGTTCAAATGAACGTGTGTCCCAAAATGTGTGTTAATTACTTATTACAGTAATTAAATTTGCAACAAATGGTTTCATTGTTATAGAGGTAATCAGTCTGGGAATGTGCCATCTCATCAGGTCAATATATAAAACGGTTCATTCAGTTTGTGGGCACATCAGTGCACGGTGCAGATTAGCCTGTTTCCATCCTGCTGATAACCCCATTAAATCTCGTCCACCTAGATGGACGAGTGCCAGCTCGCACAGGGAGGCCTGGTTCAGAGAGAGTGACTCACTGTGGTCGTATAGTTCATAAAAGACATTACTGATTGCAATGTATTTTCTCTTAGTCTAGCTGTTGATTTACAGATTTATTTAGATGCCACATAGTGGGAAAAGAATTTGACATTGAACAATCAGTGGTTGATATTCTTCTGTTTATTAGGTACATGTAGTTGCTTATCCATCTTTGGTCCTCAGAACTTCCTTAATTCTTCCTAGCATAGATACAACAAGCTACTGGAGAAATTACTCAGAGGTTTTAGTTCTTGTGGACATGACAGCATCACACAGTTCCTGCAGATTTCTTAGCTGTTCACATCCATGATGAGAATGTCCTTTTCCAACAAAACTCAAAGAATCTCTAATTGGAAGAGATCTGCTGATTATGGAGGTTGTTGCTGATAGGAGGGGTACCCAGTGTGTCCTTCTGCCGCTTCAAAGTTCACTTTTGTACCTTCAGAGATGCTCTTATCAATAAGTTTATTGCAACAAATGATTATTTGGGTTACTCTTGCCTTCCTATCAGGTTGAAGCCATTCTCCTCTGACCTCTGGGATCAACAAAGAATTTTCACCCTGATAGCTCATTAAATATTTTCTCGTTCTCTGTAAACCTTAGAGATTGTTGTGCAGGAAACTACCAGCAGAAAAGCAGCCTCTGAAATACTGTCGTCTGGCACCAACAACCATTCCACGTTCAGCATCAGTGAAATCACCTTTCTTCTCTATTCTGTTGCTCGGTTTGAACTTCAGCAGGTCATCTCGAACATGCCTAAAGAGATGCTGCCAGGCAATTGGCTGATTAAATATTTGCATTAGCGGCTGAACAGGTGTGGCTAATAAAGTGGCCAACGGGTGTGTAACTGCAGTTTCTATTTGTTATGCATTTCCACTCTGTGCCAACAGAAGGTGGTACTTGACTACACATTTACTATACTTTGTAGTTTACCAGCAGATCATTTTCTTTAATGGCAATAAACATCCACAGCAAATGGCTTTACCTGCCTGAGAGTAACAAGTGTTAATCTCCTTGCATTAGTTTGTTGTTTTGTGTTATTGATCGAGCCACAGTCTCCTTCCCTGACTCATTTTGTGCAGTTAACTGAGTATTAGTTTAGGCAAGCTATGAAGTCAAGCTCCACAGCCCCGCTGCAGCTGTTCTCAGTGTTCTCAGCAGTTCTCAGTCTGCCCACAGCTGCTGAGCATCTGCAAGCCGCTTTGTGACCCACATCCAGCCCACTGAACCTGATCAGCATTATGTCTGTTGCTACTGATACTTAGCAACAAGACTCTGATGTGATCCCAGAACAGATCCACAGCTAAATATTATGCAAGCTATTACAGATGTAAATAACAGTTTCCTCTTTAATATGATACTCATGATTGAATTTAAGGATGCCTTGCTGTTTTTAAGATTTATCGTCATTTTTAGCTGTAATGCTCATGGATTTTAGAGATTTCAGGTTCAGAGTTTTTGAATTTTTGAAGGACCCTTTAGTGATATGCATGCACAACAAACTCAGACTTTGGTAGATTCATGCAGTGAGTATTTATCAAATAATAATTTTATTTGAGAGAACACACCGTCAATTGCACATCTAACATCATGAATATGACTGAATGTAAAAATACACATATTAACATTTCATGACACCATTTGGGATACTTTGCATTAATGTAAGCTTAACAATATGAAAAAGCTCACACTGTCAATGTGAAGCAGGAGGCAAAGCAGCTGTCAAATATACTGCAAGTAAGTCTACCCAACAATAAAACAACCAGTTTTTACATGAATAGATGTCTATACAAAAAAAATCTATACACATAGATGATTTTATATTTACAGTGTTTAAAATAAACAAAATAGAATGGGTGTGTATACTGTAGTTTCAAAGAGTGAAAGTTTAACTTGGCACAGTTTGTGTTTGTTAGTTTTATGTACTTGTGCAGGTGGAACAATGTGATCCAGTGATGAAATGTTGCATGCATTAATATCACGTGGAGCTCACACCATATACTGACAATAAGTAAAATTTTATTTATATGTCAAACTAACACAAAATTATCGCAACAAGACAAAATGCAGCTATGTAATATGTTTTTTTTACACTTATACTGCATGAAATGTGTATATTCAATACACTGGTGCTTAACCTGGATACAGTGTCTTCCTTGGCACACTCAGGACTGCGGTGCATTTGTTAACATATAAGAATATTCTTTCTTTTTGAGGGAGAAATAAAAAAAATACGCTTACAGAACTTGGTTGAAGTGTCTCTATAGGAGAGGTATTTCACTATATGCAGAAACATCCCACTTAGCAGCATCTCCTTTGCACATCTTACATTCACAATAAACCCATCTGAAAATGGTATTTAATACAACCTGACTGACTCGTTCTACATCCAAATAGAAACTTCAAACTTCAACTTCTCCCCTTTGGCATTCTCTTATAAACTAATAGTTTATAACTCTAAGTTAGCAGCAACACTCAAACACTGTTGCCTTTCTGATATTTTTGTTTCCTTCTTGTTTTATTTGTTTCAAAACTAATAAGTGCACAAATTTATTATAGGTCCTCTTTGAGTAAAAGGGTTGTTTATATATGGATAGTTAAGTTCGCCGGTGTGATGCAGTCCTGTATGTAATTCATGACGAGATATGAGTGCATATAAAGCATTAGTTTGTTTCCTATGTACAATAAAACACTCAGTTTCTATAGCCATTAGCGTGTTCGTATTTAGGCCTTTAAATAACGTATCTCATATGTGTGAACAAGCAACTTATAATGCAAACCCTTCCTTTGATGTCAACATTTACATTTCTTAGACCAATGCGAACAAGCTTGAAAATGAGTAACATTATGCGTAAATACAAAATAATGACATATTCCTGATAGTGCTTAAAAAGTTTACAAAACTCTCATGGCTTCACAACAACAAACGGTTCTTATTCGGTGTACAGACATGGAGAAAATTAACTAAAAGTCATATAAAAATGTCAAATACCAGCTGCATTGGACACACAAATACATCTTTTAACTGTTTATTTATAAGATGGAACATCAGTAAAATTATCTGAGCAGTTGTGATTCACAGCTGTTTCATAACCTTAAGCCTGCACTTGAACATGAAAATGTTCAAAGCTGAATTTTAGAGCCTTCACGTGAACACGTCTGAAACAACTGTGATGTGCATACAAAGATGTACATGGCAACAAAATGTGCAACGCTTTGCAGTTGAGGCTACTTTAATTAGAAACAGCTGAGCATGTGAGCATGTAATGCCTGTGTACACTAACACTGCTGTTGCACATGCACCATTTATAGAATAAATGAGAAGCAATTTTCTGAACCCTATTAGCTGATTTTCTGAACCCTGTTAACCTTTATGAATGGCAAGTGCACGCTATTTGCTCAATTATCACATGATAAGAGAATCAGAGTGAGGAAACATTTTCTCAGAACAAGAACCCGGGATGTTTGAAGCACATCCAGCTACACTATGTGATTCCTCTGATTAGCTGCTTGTTTCTACATGAAACTACATCGATGTAAAATGTTTGCATTTGAGGAAAAAACCTGCAGATTCTACAATAATTACATATACAGAGCCTACTGATCCAGTTCTTACCTAGAGTCTAAAGCTAGCAGGGTGGCAGCCAGCTTTCACGAAAAAACTTGAGAAAAAGCTAATAAAAGTAAAACCAGGTAAAACTATTTCCTCTGTCACTTGTTGTACAGCCTGGAAACAAAGTGAACCTGCGACCTTCAGTTTACTGTTGCTCTCTACAAAATCAAAAACTGCTTAAAAAAATTAACGGTAGAGAGGGTAAAGATAGTTCAAACAGCTGAAGCGGAAAGATCGAGCTGGATAATATTAAATTATTCAATAATTTTATGTCAAAATTCAGGCAGCTCAAAAAGACCCCATCAGTGAAACAACCGCGCCTCATCTGCCTCAGCAGGGTGAGGAGGACATTTGTTCATACTCTGGACACTTGAGAAGGGCGGGGTAGTTAGAGGAGTTCATCTGGAGTGAGGCCTCGGAGGAGATGGAGGAGGGACTGCGACCACGTCCGGCCCAAGCGTCTGGATGGAGGAACTGACCGGAGTAATCTGAGCAGTTGCTGAGACGAGGTCTGTAGAAGCCCTGATGGGGCCTGTACATTTCCTCTGCTGTGTAACGCTTCATGAACAGGTACACTGACATCACACCTGCCGTCTGGGGAGGGAATAAACAGATTAAGGCTGGGACACAGTACATCTTCAGCTGACAATTTAAGGACAAGATTTGTTAAATGCCTAAAGTACAAGGCAAGTGATGAGATTAAATCCATACAAACAAAACTGAGACCAGTGCTAAGTTTATGTACATAAAACCATTAGTTAGACAGAAAATGGTTAAATATTACTGTGGCTTTGAAACATTCTTGTAAAATGTGAGATACTATTTGACTTTCTGAAGTTACCTCAGTGAGCAAGAAGGAGATGGCAGCAAACGCAAATGACCATCCATACTTGTAGCTGAAGTAAGCCTCATTAGTTTTGGTCCTGTTCAACATTTCATCATTAATATTGGAGATGTACAACACCAGACCAACAACCAAAGACAGACCTGTGGAAGGCAGAGAGACGAAATGATTAAAACGTATTTTATATAGCAAAGGTACACATCACTGATAGCTGCATAATTTTGCATAATATTTTCCAAAGACAGAGTTAATGAAAACAATCATTCTTTCATATGACAGTGATGGACATGCACAAAAATATTGGGCCACAGTCTCTCTTAATCTGTGAATGCATGTGTTTTCAGTCCATTGCCACAGATGTATGAAATCAAACACCAGGGTTTGCAAAATTTGTGAAAAAATTGGAAAGTTTTGTTTACTTTCCTGCTGTGTGCAGCAGGGGTCTGGTAGCTGCAACACTGGCATACTGTAATTCATTTTACAGATTATAATGTGACAAGATGAATGACGTGCAACAGATGGTAGCACAGTTGAACCTTGCCCCCCAACCTCCCACCAAGCAAGCACACGTGCATGCACACATGGCGCCACTTTGTCCATCTAGTGCAGATACAGTAAGTATAAATCAAGTACCTGACAAGATGAAGAAGATTCCAGAAACAAAGGCCAAGATGGTGCGATGTGGTCGAATGTGGCCGATATTACTGAGTACAAAACCAATGAACATGAAGAAGAGGCTGACCAGAGGAAAGGGTGTAGAAGAGCGAATCATCTCTAAAAGGAGAGAAGGGAAGCAAAAAGAAAATAAACTGATGAGTTTGAGTGTGTTTTATGGGTCCTTATCTTAGCTAATATAAAATTTCAATATCTGTATTTATTTATTTTTCTTATTAAAATTTGCTGTAGTAGCAGCATGAAATATTCACTCGGTCTATCTTATGCCTCACTCTCATGGATTTAGTGTTTAATGACCTTGACTAACTTTTGATTCTTTTATGTTAAGACAGAGCAGGGCCTGCTTGCTGTGAGAAAATGGCAAAAGACCTCTTAGAGTCTCTGGTACTTTTTTCCGAACCCCCATTGTGTTCTTCATTACCCCCAAAATATAGCCTTTTAGCTAAGTGGGCCAGATGTCTAAGGCCATAATCTTAATGGAATTTGGCTTTAATGTTCATTATCTGGTAAAACTTTGGATTCAGTGGCAATCTTGCCAGTTGAAATCTACAAGAAATATTCAAAAATCTTTTCAGAATGAAAACATAAACATTTGGCTAGCAGATACATTGGACAGTGGTTTACTTTCAATGTCATCTTAAACTGCTTTTTTAAACATCCACTGTCACCAGATCTGGACCCAAATCCTTGAGGACTGTTCACAGCATCTCGATTAATTTATGGCACAAAAAATTCAGCCAGTTGTGTAAACAAGAGGAAGTCCAACCTAGTTCTAGTCCTAATTTATTAAATGGCTGGTCAGTGTATGCTCTCCTGTTGTTTCCCTTGTCTTTTGGCCATTTGTCCCTCTTCACAGCTTCCTGCTTGCCTCCTCATGTCTTTAGGTATTATTATTGTTAGTTTGTACTTTGCTGGAATTTTGTTTAACTCATCCTGTGGCTCTCATTTAGTTATTTGCTACTTCCAGAAAATGCAAACCCTTACATTTTATTTTTCAACTTTTCTGCATTTGTGTCAGTTTTTTTCAACCCCCACATAACAGTATAAAAGAGTGTGCTAATCTTTGAGTTACTGCACCTACTCAGTATAACTATATAATTGCAGGCTCTGGAAAAACTGAGTTTTATATAGCTTGGCAATGTTATTTTCCTACAATTTGCTTGCTTGACTTGGTGAGACTCCACAGCTTTAAACTTAAAGTGCCAAATGCTAATGCGTATATGTATGCCCATGCATTTTCACCATGTAGGGAGTTATTTAAATAGCATCACTGAATTTTTCATTAACACTCAGTATTTGTCTTGCATGCATTTGCCTTGGGGATTATTCCATAAATTGCAATATCACTCCATCCTAAAAAAAAAAAACCCACATACTGTATGAGATGACAGGACAGCAAAGAGGTGTGGACTTAATTCATGTGAGTTGTACTCAGGTAAAACTTAGTTCTTTTCTGTTATCCTGTTAGACTTTACAATATCAAAACAGGATTTACATATGAATTGAGTGTTTGTTAAGAATAATCTTATCATTGTCTTGTGAAAAAAAAAAGACTTCTGACAAATTTATGTGGCTTCAGTTAACACAGTTCTTTCACACACTTCTATATAAAACATTTATGTTTTTATCATCTTGTTTCTGCATTTCTGTGCAGTAGCTTTGGTACGGTACATTTGTCTATGACTAAAACCGCTGTGCCTCTAGATGCTATTATGGTGAAGCATTTCAAACTAAATGGCATCTTTTCAGTTTAGAAAATAGACTGAAAAATGGTCAAAAATAATCATGACATGTGAACAGTTACTTACTGAGTACACTAACAGTGGACTCAGATGTCATCTGCACATTAGTGGGCATCACATACTCAATGGTAAAACACCGTCCATTCTCCTCTCCTGGAATAAAACACAGGGGAAAAAATGATATTAAGTGAAATTTCAGTATATGTTTTTGTACACAAGCGATTAATTAAAACCAACCCTGAAGGTCATACAGTACACATGCAGAATACATGGATGTCTTGACATGATGAATACCTATAATGGCAAAAACGAATAAATGTCACAAATGTCATGTTTTCAAACAAGTTGTTGGAACGACGAGTTGCAAGTGGTATCTAAGGACCAAGCTCAGTTTATTTGCTCTGTGAGGCTCTTAAATTTAAATATCACTTAAAATCAGTCAACTTAGAAAGAGAATGGGGAGTTTATAGCTTCCACACAGTTTATGCTGTCAGTATTTGTTTGAGGAACACCCAACATTAGACTTTAACACCTTTCTCCTTATCGCGCTGACACATACAGTACAAAATGTGGCAGCAAAACACACCAACTGATTTTTTTCATCACTTCATTAACTCCACACACTATGAGGTGTTGGATTAGGTGATATTCTGGGGTTCAGCATATGTAATTACCTTCATACTGCTTCCACAGAATACACATATAAGGATGTGTTATGTTTTTGCATAGCTATTTAAGAAAAACAAATCTGGGAGATTCTTGAGACTGTTCTCCAAGGATTTAGCCAGTTATTGACTCCATGTTTATAGTCTTGCTGTTTTTCACTTTAATGAAAAGTCAGTTTTTATTGTGCATTTCTAGGGTTTCTTTGTGTATGCAAATATCGGCCCCCCACTTCTTATTGATATCACATACAGTATGTCTATATTTGCACATATGCGCAAATACAGTCTGTAATTTGTTAGTTAATTACCTAACTATATCATGACATAGTTATATTTAACAGACATTAGGATTAATATGTCTGCATATGAATATAAGACAGACAGACAGCAGGAGAAACTGATGGAGGAGAAGTTTGTAAACGCAGACTGATTGGACCAGTTCAGGTCCACATTGTGTATACATATGTATGTCATTGCAGATCTCCCTCAAACTTGCTCATTGTATCAGCTTTTCTTTTAACATAAAGTAAAAGCTTAAGCCACTATACACTAAGACCAAGGTTCCCTTTGGTCATGAAATATTTTGTACTCCAGTCAACAGCGTTTCTGTACTACTACTAATCACCACTTTCCTTTTTATTCCCAACAAAGGAAAATAACGACTATTACAAAACTTTCATGATGAAGACTTATGTTATTATTTCTATTTTTCTCTTATTTTTTATTATTCTCTATAATAACTGATTCTGGAATAAAATACTAACTGTAAAACGTGATATACTTCACCTGTCACAACACCGTGCAACCTCATTCACATTCACTGGTGTAACTACACACTGTGATGGTAAGCATTGGTTGTTTCTGGGTCAAATTAAGTGGGCAATAAGGCCACTCAATTGCCCCTAAAAAAAACACACTAAACCATTAGTTCGTTTAAACCAAAGGCCTGCTTCATGGCAGCAGAACATCTCTTACATAATCACAACTGGAATCCCAACATATTTACCAAGACTTAACCATTAACCCTGAAAAAGGACGAAGCAGCTCAATTGTCGTATAGATTAAATCAACAGTAAGTGGACTGATGTTAAAGGTTATGTTACCATTTAAGAAAAACACAAATATTCTTCCTGTCCATACTGATCAAAATAATTGAAACATTCCCAGTGTAGGCTGGCTAAAGTGAAATGTTAAGCTAAACAATACAAGTTTGTAAAGATGGAATTTAATCAATAAAATCAGGTTTGCTGAAGCACCTTTTTTAGGTTTGCTGTTCTTAAAAAAGAGACTGGAAAGGCTTACAAATTAGTATTAGTAGTTTAGAAATAACTATAATTTAATGCAAAGCTAGACAAAGAAAATGGAACTGTGGCTAATCTCCGTAGATGTGGACATTCAGTTAAAAACAAGAAATACTGGCTGGTGGTGAGCAATATCTCATACTCTAGACAGGAAGAAGCTGGTGTTCTCCAGCTGTTTTAACACTCCAGCAGCTGGCAAACCAGAACAGATTAGATCTACAAATACTGGGAAAAACTTGCTTTACGGTTTTCCCAGGCAGCGCCCAGAACTTAACCAAGTAAAGTGAACTCTGAAACAATCTAAAGACAGCTTGTCTGACTTAGAGTATGACTAAGCTCAAACACTCCTGAAAGCCACATGTCCTTCTTGTCCTGACTGATGCATAAACAGTTGATCAAAGAAAGTTAAACCAATAATAAAAAAAGAAGAGTCAGTGTGATTATAACTGTTGGTATGTCTACTACGGTGGGTTAAATACATTGTGTTGATCTGTACTTGTGAGCAAAATCAGACAAAATCAATTTAATGACCAAGCAAAAGAGGGAAAAACATGTTATTTTAATTGGTTAATATACGTCTGGCTTCTGTAGCGTAACTAATAAAAGCATCTGTAGTGCAGGTACATGTCAGCTGACAACTTTTAAAGACCTAAGCACAAATATCATTGGATGCAATACAAAACATAAAGGAGATTGTTTTTTTCTTTGGTATCTAGATATCCAGCAAAATAACAGAACATAGTACTGCAAGTACAGTAAATTGTTGTGATTACTGGAGGAATCGAGAGGGTAAGAGCAAGAATGGATACCTGGTTTACTCTGGGACAACACTTGTCTGGACGGTTGTTTCTCTAAAGAAAAGATTTAAAACGGTTAGTATTTCCAATATTTTCCAATCAAGAACTGTGGAGGAACACGTTAAGAAGGTGTTTATCCATGCAATGCGCTGTGCTTCTGCAGTTGCTTTTAATGTGGAATGGTAAAGTGAAAAAAATGCAGGTCAAAAAGAAGGAAAAGGAAAGTACAGTTAAGGAGCAGAGAGGAGTGTCTGCACCAATCAAAACTTCATCTGGCACCACTGAATGTAAATCAGCAATCGGTTAAATCATGAGAGAAGCAGTCTTGAATAGCTCTCTATCAACAGGAAAAGTGATTTTGAAGGATACAGCATAGGACTGGAAAACAGTTTGGAGAAAGTATACAGGTAAGGTGATGGATCATAAAGCTATGCAGAGGTGAAGGCAAAGTTTCAAAGTTCATGCTCAAATATTCAAGTGCAAAGCAAAAACTGAAATACATATTCTATACTTGCAGCAGTCTAGTGGTTAAAGAGAAGTAAAATAAAAGGAAAGAAATGAGAGGGGAAAAAATGCAACGCACAATATACTGCAAACGAGACAATGCACAAAATTTTGGTGAATCTGTGCTTCAAACTTAGCTGTGTATAATAAAAATAATTCTGAAAGATGGCTTCACGATTTCATTTCCACTTTGTTACTGCTTTTGAGATTTACAGGAAAGCTACTCTACTGTGTTCAAACTGTATTCTGACTTCAGACTAACTCACCAGCCAAAAAGCAAACCCTCCACAGACCAGAGTGGAGCGACATGCGCATCTCGGTGCTCTGGTTGAGAGGAAGGATGACGCCCTCCTCCAGGTAGAGCCAGTAGTCGGTGCTCACGGCGATCCCCAACAGGCCGAGGCCGCAGACGGCGAACACGCTGCTCAGCAACGTTAGCGCCTTCCTGCCACATAGGCTCATACCACAGCCTCAAGAGCAGGGGGGCACCGGTGGCAGAAAAGGGAGCTATGAGAGGGAGAGAGAGATAAACATTTCTACTTTTATTTTTTCCTTTTTTTTTTTCGGTGCTCAGAGGTGGTGGTTGTGCATTTGGGTGTTGTCATGTGTGACACTCTGGAGTTCTGTAATATTTAATTTCACTCTAACTAAGGCTTACGACTGAAAATGGAGATCAGGTAGAAACAGAAAGTAACATTATTGACAATAAACTGGACTGGGCTAAAAACACCACTGCACTTTACAGGAAGGGCCAGAGTCGTCTCTATTTTTTGAGGCGACTGAGGTCCTTCAACATCTGCCAGAAAATGCTCAGGATTTTCTATGAGTCTGTTGTGGCCAGTGCGATCCTCTATGCTGTTGCATGCTGGGGGAGCAGGCTGAGGGTCGCAGATGCCAACAGACTTAATAAACTAATCCGTAAGGCCAGTAATGTTGTGGGGATGGAGCTGGACTCCCTCAAGGTGGTGTCGGAGAGGCGGATGCTGTCCAAGATAAAGACAATGTTGGATAACACCTCCCACCCACTCCATGACATGCTGGTCAGTCACAGGAGCACGTTCAGTGAGAGACTGAGATTACCGAAAAGCACCACTGAACGACACAGGAAATCTTTCCTGCCTGTGGCCATCTCCCTGTACAACGCATCCACTTAACACACTGGTTACTGCTACAAATACACGTTTCTTTTCCAGCTATTTATTTATTTATGAGTGACTTATGTATGTATATATATGTATATATTGTACTATTCTTAGTTAGCGTATTGTCTGTCTTGTCTTAATGTTGGTTTATAATGGAGCACTGTAACAAAAAATAATTTCCCCCAGGGATTAATAAAGTATTCTGATTCTGATTCTGATTCTGATAACAAACGCACCTGCAGATAGGACAGTTTTATCTCTGCTGAATTTTAAATCTGGGAATGAGTCTCTTTCTTTCAAATCTCCCATTAATCTTTAAATAACCAAACTGTGCAGGACGAAAGATTTAGTAGAGCATGTTTGAGGAAAGTTTTTCACTTGACTACCCTTGACTGCTTCCAGGCAGCAAGAACACTCCTGCAATGTGCCTAACAGCACTGATTGCACCCAAAGGAGAATTACAAAACTGAGTTTGTTTTGATTTGTTTCTGCTTTAATAATCATAGACTATGATTATTAAAGCAGTTATGTAGTAGATACATAACTGTCTGTTATGTATGTACTACAGCTGGCATACAGTATGTCACGGCATATGAATGTGAGTGCTTGCCAAACAAAACGATGGCTCTGTTCTTAGCTGAAGCCCACTTTTGCCGGAAGCTAAAGCGCTGGGAGGCTGAGATACATGTTGAAAGGAATTGATTTCACATAATGAGATCTCAGCATGCTGCTACTTTGAGCACCCACTGTGAGCTTGGGAAGATGGAGAGAGAATTTGTGAAAGGATTTTGAACTTTTCAGAAAATTCATCGCATTTGGAAATCGCTTTTCTCCAACAATTCCTTATATGAAGACTTAATACAAAGCCCAAGTTAGAAGAAAAGAGTGAGATCTCCATTTAACTGTCAGCATGTAGTGAGGAACAAGTTTGCATAGTGAGGAAAAGTCCATGTAATATAGTAGAGAGAAAGACGATAATTTCCCTTTAAGCAAGCTTTTGGTAACAATGTGAAGGAAAAACTCCCTTTTAACAGAAGTTAACCTTTGAAGTATCAGTCATCTGAGGGTGGGCATCTCAACCAGTTAAAGCAAACAGTGAGAGAAAAAACAGAGTCTGATGGGGATAGTAACTTTAGATCAAAACCACACAGTTCATATAGTGATGCCAGTTGTAAGCAATTGAGATGCACATACTGTAAGTAATCAGAATTCACCAAGCACAGGAGCAGCATTAATGGAAAAGGACTATTACTAAACCTAAGCTATTCTTGGCTCTGTTGCAATCAGTAGCTATTCATTTACAATGACCATAAAGGCTGTATATTCAGGCAATTGCTACTGAGCTGTAAGTAGATGGATACATTCCACTCAGTAACCCTTTTTGTATACTTCACTTACCCAGAAGGGCTGTTTTAGCTGTACAGTACAAAACCCACACACTGGAGTAGTGACTGTGCTTAAATATACAGTCTTGAGCAACCCTTCATTTTTTAAAATATTTTTTTAATCAACAGTTCTCCAGGCTTTCTGATGATCTCTTGGGACACTGGCTGCCGGGGGGCACTGCACACCACCCAGAATTTCCAGTAAATTAATCAGTCAATCGGTTAAAACAGATTATTATGAATTTCAAAATCTTATTTGGTTTTCATATGTACCTATTATCAGAGATATCAACTCTAATAGCAGGGAATTAACTAGGCAAATGATTTTTTCTTTCTTTCTTTTTTGCCATATTTTTTCAAGTAACCTATATTTGACAACAGCATAAATAAATTGGGAAATTCTGTTTTTGGTGTGCCACCCCATTATTTTTAGTGGCCCCTATATTGCCCCTATGAAAAAATTCTGGAGCCACCCCTGCCCCCTCTGTCCATCAGTAAATAAGGGTGTGACAATCATGGTGACACTGTAGAATCAAATAACTAAGACCCCAGTCACACAGGCCAAGAGAATAGTTCATGACCATCTGGCAACCAGTTTCAATGTGACTGGATGCCGGAGGTTGATGGTAGTTGTTGGGAAATGATTGTTAAAGTCCCAGTCATGCTGGCCCATAGGCAAGTCACTGACCCCCTGAAAACCACTTATCATTAGAGAAAAATGTGTATTCCACAACTGGTTGGCAAAAGACTCATTGCTTTAGTCAGTAGCATATTGTTACAGTCATGGTTTGAATGGAAATGATGGACTTGTCTGCAACAACTGTCCAGCTACACTCCAAGATGTAATAAGAAAACTAGTTTGCATTTCACTTTTTCCAAGTTTTACTACTGTTTGGCTAATAATTAGTGAGCATTTCAAGACAAACATGGTGTGTACATGGTGTGGGTATAGATATTTGTCTGTAGAAATTCGTGCTTGTATCACATCCAATATGGCTGTCAACTTTTCAGCATGGTGTGCATGGCATCATATTTTAATAGTGCTTGGTAGAAAAAGTCTCTATTAATAAACAGCTGAAGCTGTTTCAAACAAAATAGTTCAGCTAATATCTGACTAAATACAATTGCATTGATGTCCAAAACGTTTCTTGCCTTTCTGTGTGTGTACCAAGTTCCCATCTCTCTGGTGACTCAACCTGCACACCTGATAATCAGCCAGTCATCAAATTCCAGCAGTATTTAAGGTTCTGGTCTTTACATCAATTGCTGCAAGACCTTTAGTCACCTCCATGTGGTGCTAACACTACAAGTCGGATTTATTTTTGTGTGCCTTGTGTGTGTGTGTGTGTGTGTGTGTGTGTGTGTGTGTGTGTGTGTGTGTGTGTGTGTGTTTGCGCATGTGGTAATCTTTATCTACTGTCCCTCAGGATCAGTTTCTCCAATTTCCACTGTGCCAATTGCCTTGCCCTGTTCACCACCTTCACTCTGCCTTCGTAAAGTATACCTGTCTCACTTCTAGCTCTGTCCATTAAACTTCCATCAGCCAGCCATTTCCCTCACCAGCCACAGCTCCGGGGGCTTTTTACTGGAAAAAAGAAGTATAAAATCACAAGCTGTTTTCAATTAAAATCAGTGTCTTGGACTAGAAATAACCATGGTTGCCTTTGTGTTACCTGACAAAGTAAAAACAATGAAAACCAATGAGCACTGCTGATTTTCATGTTTGGTCTAGTCAACCAAATACTCAATAATGTTTTACCTGACTTAATTAACCTCAACAAAGCCTTCATTTGTGCATTTGTGAAAGGGGAAATCACAAGTCATTTGTTGTCAGTTTACATTAAGTGACATCACAGATGCATAAATTACAAATTGGGATTTTTAGAAGCTGCTTAAGCAAGCATTTTAGCACGCCATAGGGACTGAATACTAGACAAGTTTTAAGTATTTATCTAACAATGTTTTTATGGATGAGTTCATAAATTAATACCACTGCTCTCCAAACTGTTTTAACCATTTCTCCCTACGCTAGGCAAGAAGTGAAAATTGCATTGCATAAAAATATAATATGATCCTGTCTCTATTGTCACAATTTATGGTTATTATGAGGAAACTGTTGCACTGGCAAATGGAGGAACTTCTGCATCACTGTCCCTGTAGTGTCTGGCTGAATTATGCTTCAAGTGTTAAAAACGTTTGTAGAGTTTGCAAAATGTGTTACATTTTACTCCCTAAGAGTATTTTACAAAATTATTTGCAAACATATACCAGTTAATAGAATGTGCAACCAATAATAATAATTCCCTCATTCAGGGGTCCCATACTAACAGAGCTGGTATTATTTTTCATGTTTGGTTCTTTTCTTTTACATTCTTCCTTTAAAAAACCCCTAAATAACAAGTCTTCTAGTTTTAGATGTCATCTTTAGACTTAAGCACTCAATTTCATCGATCATCTATAATCTGTTAAAATAAACTACATGTAGGTTTGTCCTAGCTTGTGTTTCTTACTATTATGAAAAGCAGGGACCAGGAGTAGAAAAGACAGCACCAAAAAAAAAAGGTTCTTAGTCCATCATAATCAGTGAGATCCAACACACTTGTCAACACACACACAATTACCATAACCAGTCATTCATTAATACTAATAATTCTGTTCATTGTTCTGTTCTTGAAAGAACAGTAATTGTGACTGATCTTAGGTGAGAAAAATGTGTTTTCATTTTGAAAGCTTTCTCTTTAAATGTTCAAAGCTACGGGCACCAAAGCTTTGGCTCTTGTTGTGGGATCAAAGGAGTACACAAAACACTCTTCTCCTGCATAATTATCAGAGCTGCCTTTGGAGGAAAACGTCTGAACCTGTGACTAGAAACCATCCATCAATAAATGCGAGGTTTGTATTTGTTGCTGTCTTCTCAAAAGTTGCGTGCTTGTGCAAAAACATAGAAATGGCATTAAAAAAATAAGCAAGTTAAAATGTCAGTAATGAGTTTTATTGGGGATGTTTATGTAGTTAATGGAAGTCAGAATGCTCAAAATGCAAAAACATTTGCTAATTAATTTGAATGAAAGTAAATAATGTTCACATTTTCTGCCACTAATGTGATACAAGGCCACTAGGGGCCCAGAGGCGAAGTAAGGGAAATGTACACAACTGCTAGAGTAAAGGGCACATCATCACCAAAAGTAGGGCAATTCCTTTTCTGCCTACTTCCTTAATATGCACCGACCCTCCTGTCAACCCTAATCTAAATGGCTCACTGCCAGAAATACAGCATTTTCCCTAAACTGAAAATCCAGAGGTTTTTCATCAAACGATGGCAAAGCAAGAAAACACATTTTGATCTATATTTTTTTTGGTAATAAAAAATATATTGTAACTTGAACACAAATTGTAGTAAGTTATCCAAATGAAATCAATATTATTTATATCAACATATCTCTGTATAATTATGATATGTCAGTAGTCCTTTCGTGGTTCATGAAAAAGCATTGCTATAAAAAATTCATGATTTTTGACTGATATCTTTGATTGTCAACTAAAATATGCAGTCACAAATTAAAATAGTCACAATGTTACCATGAAGAATAGATGATGTCCATCACAGCTGAGTTTGAAGTTGTATTTGGAATTCAATTCAAAATGCCACAAAATGGTTGTGAAATCTATGAAATCTCGCAATGAACACCCTCATTTGAATTTGTTCTTCTGCGTCAAGGGTTCGTCAGTGTCGTAGCACCGATCTCTTTTGGCATGCTTATTGACCCAGTTACTGTGGCTGTAAGAGCGTGGCTGAGTGCATGTCCCTCTGTTGCTTCTGATGTGGACAGGCAACTAACACTGTGTGAGTTAGTTCCTGTTGGCTGATGTTGCCAGGGCCGGCTGGGGGAGCCTAAGGACAATAGCAGTCCAAAGCAACAGAGAGGCGATATGCCATGTCATCAAGCCACAGTCACAGCTGGGTGAAGCTGGCAGCCCCATCACTGTGTGGCTGGGAACTGCTTATATATTTTCAGCAGGCATACTAAAGGGGAAATACATGTCAACAGTATATATCCACAAGCTCATCCACGCATCAGATCTACAAATATCCATGAAGTGGGTCATACGGTATATCTCACAAATTATACTTGTGAATGAACACATCATTGCAGAGCCAGTTGTCTACAGCCAGTTTCTGTTAGCCTCACTTCACACATAATAAATCTTACAGAGGGAACGTGTCATAAAGGGGTTTCAAGCAGTGGTATTTTTCTATGTTTCCTCAATCCGTGATAGAGTTAAGAAATACAAATACAATCAAATAACACAAACCCAAATAAATGACACAATTATTTTACCTTTACTATCTCGATTAAAATGATTCCTTTAGATAAGTCACTGAGTTTAGTTTCCTTATTTTAAAGACTACTTCAAATCAGCATATAGTCTCGGCTGTTATGTTATCCAAGCAAGGTACCATAAACAACAGTTAAGGTTGTAAAAATTAATTTACATATGCTCTTGTGTATAAGCGAGCATTTTCGATCCACGCCAGCCTCAAGCACATAGCTAACAAGCAGGAATAATTTCTCAGTGGTCTAATTTTGGACATGCCTCCACTCTTGCTTGAAGGCATGCCTACTTAAAATCACAAAATTCATACTGTAGTCCAAGCCCAATCTCTGCTGTAGGCCAGACAGCTTACAATGTCTCATCTGGCACGAAGCAGAGAAAGGTGGTGATGGTGGTGCAAGTTCAAGTTGTCAAGACAGAGGATAGTTTTAGTATTTTTAAAATAAAAAAGTTTGGAGAAAAAATTAGCCAATTTGTGTTACTACGTTGCTACGGCAGTTTAACCAGCTGACCTAATGTGTCTCCCTCCCACTCTTGGGACTCTAAAGCAGTCTGTATCACAATGCAGTCCATCTCTCTTCTGTAATGTCAGATCATCTTAATTTGACAGGGCAGCTCTGGATACAGAGCTGGATATAGCTCAAGCCTTTAATTTTGTTCCAAATGTGCTTCCCTTATGATTTTTAGCAAAGCATTTTGGCTTTGAACTATCAGCCCTTGAGGATGCCATCATATAACATCATGATTTCTTGTCTCTCCACTTGATCTCTATATCTTCTAAGAATAATAAACAAACAGAATATAAAATAGTAGCAAAAGGCTGAACAAAGGCTATAGCTTATACCCATAAATATATAAGACCATTTAAATACCCCATTTCCTTTGCCATGACTTTGTGTAAAGCCGGGACAATTATCTGAACTGCTTTTTTTCACTTAGACATATTCATAACAAAGAGCACAGACAGGTTCACTTTATTTAATAAAACGAGTGAATGGCACTTTTGTGATCTCTAAAAGGGTAGACACTTCATTGACTCTGGCACAAAATAAAATAGTGACCCACAGCAATAGCACTAACATCATTTCCTCATGTTTGTTGTAAGAACAAGTCTCCCATTTATTTATAAGTGCCTGACTTGGCCTCGTCGCCAGGCAACGCTATACAGAGAGGCCCACAAATTAGTTAAGCATGAATGAGCTGATGAGTGAGTCCCAAAACAAGGCTTCCTATTTGGCTGTGCACTTTTACATGCTGGGGAGGGGATAGAAAGGAAACAGGAGAAAGACACGGGGAGGCAAATACATTTTAAAGGTTTACAGAGGGAAAGACATATTACATGTAGCCACATAGGCACAGAATGATCTCAAAATGTAACTGGAGATAAAATATATCTAGAACAGGCATCCTAAAGTACATCCTGTCTACACTCTACAATACATTTACTTTATTTTTCCACAGACCCAGAAAGAAATGCTTAAAACTCCGGTAAAACTTTAACAGCAACTTTGAGAGTCTTACTCAGAATAGGTGTTTAAAAACTGGGCACATGGCAGCTGTGATCAGCAGAGAGCACTGTGTTTACATTTTGGGGATATTCCCATCGGGGTGCTTTTTAGAGGGTGGCCGATCGCTGAACCAAGTGATTTGCTACCAGGACAGTAACTGATGCAATGGGGAACACTTATTTAATGCACTTTGTTTAATTGCTCGTGCTTTGTGCCCACACTGGGAATAGAGAATTAATTTAATAAATCCTGCAATTCTGACAAAAGTCATATTGTACGTGGGTTTCTTTTATGAATAGATATGCTCATTAAATCATGGATTAAACCTACACCGATCTATTTACTAATGATATGTTATTCATATTTTTTGTCAGTGTTAGGTGATTGCAATGTTTTCTGCCACAGAGATAACAGAGGAACATGGAAATTGTTCACATTTATCAAAAAGGAGCTACATTTTGCTTTTGTCATGAGTGACAACTGTGAGCATTGGTTATGTGTAAACAACAAAGAAATAAGGATGGGGAAAAGAAAAGAATTGATTATTTTAATGGCAAGACACAGGGACAGGGCTGTATAACCCTGTGTAGCACAGTCTCTGATCCTATCATGTTTGAAACGTGGCCTATAATAATGTTTTTACAAGGCTGCCATGATAAACATAAAAACTGCCAGCCAGAGTTTAAACATGTATTTAATTTATGGCATTTATGACATTTGAGAACATGGGCACAGAAAGAAAACAGTGCCTGCATAAGTTTAATGATGAGATCAGTAAAAATCAGTGCTTAACAAAAACCCCAAGATTTAGGTCGACTGACTTTCAATTAAATACCAAACCTCTAGATACATCTTTGAGCTTGTGGCTAAAGAGGCTTTTACAGCGGAGAAAAATTAAAAGCTCTACAAAATGTGAGGGGCTAATTCTGCAAATCTAACAGACTCAATTTAAAGTGCATGAAGTCACATTTTCTGTCTTTGAGTCACAGCCTGAACCGTTATGTCCAGATAATAATAGACTGTAAACTACCTACATGTACCTCAATGCAACAAGTAGTTTCTCACCTGGTGAGTGCACAAGTATCCACAATGCAGCCTGTATACATCTGAAATTGTTGAGAAATTATCCCCATACTGAATGAGTGTTTTAACAATGTTTGTTTGGTTGACACACTGACCCAATGACACGAGCTGCCTATTTAAATCTTAAATTGTACAAATGCCAAGGATTCGTTTAGTATTACTTTACTATAGAATAATCATGATTTGTATTAGGTCAGATTATAATGCACACATGTATCAGATCTTACAGAATCAGAAGCATTTTCCATCACAACACCACAAAACTATCTACTATTTTAAACCTCATAACTATAACACATAATCATTCTGAATGGCTATCATCACATTAATGGAAGCAACAAATCAAGTAATTATTAGATGTCAGATGACATAAAGCAAATATATTAGCCTTATATTCAATCTCGATCGGAGTTTTCAACAAATCATTATGTCATTTAGCCAGAGAGACTCTGTTGTTTGTAGTGCAATCAGCCAGCTGTTTGTTAGGCTACAGATACCAGTTAATCTTTGGCTCTGGCTTAAACCGCTGTCCGCGGTACTGAACCACTCACACACGTTCTCGTATTGAATCAGTGATAAACTTAACCAAACCTGATGCTAAACAAGAATACCTCAACTGTCCTTTTAATACACGCCCTAGGAATGCGCACAGTAAATACTGCATGTGTCTTGTTTTCCGTTTTAAAGCCGTGGGTTTTGCTTAAAAGTCTCAACGACTCTATTTTTTATTCGTTTCCATCCCTCTAATCCTAAAATATCTAAGAGTGATATTCTTTGTCACACATGTGATACTTTAGTTTTTCTGCAAGTTACAGCACTTCACGTGTCGATTAGCGGCATTGTGACACAATTGAAAGGGTGTAATAACCGAATAGACTTTGAGTCGGCATAGGGGAGGTATCGGCTTCTCTTCAACAGCCACTTAAGGCGTACATTTATCTTCTAAGTTTTTGTTTTAATCAACGTGCAACAAATCCTTTTGAATATCGCTAACATGTGTCAGAGAAAAGCAACTCCAGTCTTCACGTGCAGATGTGAGTAATTCAAAGCTTAGTAAAGGCTTCGGCAGTAATTATGGAGGCAAAGAGAAAACATGTGTTTTACATGTTAATATTTCAAACAAGTCTCAGTCTAATTGGAGCTAAGCAAACACATTAGTAGCATGGGGGAGAAAACAACAACAGGAAAAGTACTCCGTGTTTTTTGTTGTTGTTTGTTTGTTTTGTTTTTTTTTGCTTTCTCCTCCTCGAAATATTCTCTGTAACGTCTTGCTTACAGTGGACACTCAAGGAAAAGTTGGCTAAAAATAATTTACCTTCGCGAAGAAGACTCGTCAATGAAACGTCTTTCTCCTGGTGTTCTGTTATCGTCTCTCTTTTCTTCCTGTTCAGTCGCTCCGCGTTATCTCGGCTTTGGCTGGAAATAAGCCCGTTAACTGAACCTGACCCGCAGCTGCGTCGCTCGCGCACCACTACTATCCAAAACAGCAATACCTTCTGCCCGCGTGGAGTGAGGCACGTGGCACCCCAACTCCTCACTCCACCTCTCTTCAGGTGAACGGGAGGGAGGGAGGTGAAGTGACGTGATATGGATCAGTGAATTTGTAGTTCAAACCACATGCAGCGATAAGATTTCAGCAGATATTGTTTTGATATGAAGCAGCAGCACAAAAATCAAGCTCTGCTATAGGATTTACCACAATGTTATGCATAAAACAAAGAAATGACCTGTTTTGTAAGTATCTTTGTGACTCTGTGGTCTACCTTATAATCAATCTAATCCCCTTTGACTGCTGAAAATATCTCTATAAGCCTGTTAAGTTATATTTGTTGCAAATTCTGCTGCCGTCTTGGCCATTTCTTGAAAAAGACTCTTTTTTTTTTATCTGGATAAGCCCAAAACAGCTTGTACCTTGTGTAAAGAATGCTCTCTCTGGATACTGCAAGGTAGAACCTACAATAATACATACAGAGAAAAACCCAACAATCATATAACCCCCTATGAGTGGCAGAACCAGGCAAAGGGAAGGGCGGCCATCTGTAGCGACCGGCTGGGAGAGACAAGGAAGACAGGATAAAAGACAAGCTGTGGAAGAGAGCCAGAGATCAAGGGTGCAATACTCTGCATTTAATTATTAAATTATGAGTTATTATTCATCTCTGACCCTCATCCACAGCACCTCTTTTGTCCTCCTGCCAACCCAAACCAGTGCTGGCAGATGAGCCTAGTCCCACTGGAGGTTTTTTCCTGTTAAACGGGAGTTTTTCCTTCCCACTGTCGCCAAAGTGCTTGCTCATAGGGGGTCGTTTGATTGTTGGGACTTCTCTGTAGGGTCTTTACAATACAATATTAACTTACCAACTTTATGTTATATTTTTGCACAATATAAAAAAACTCTTCCAAAGGATATTACCGGAATTTATATTTTGGTGTATTTGTTTGTTTAATTTTGATGAAGAATACTAAAACATCTGTACAACATCATCCATATGGGTAACTGAGTTTATATCCAATGCTTGTAATGGCCATCATGTCCATCAAAACACCAGGCAAATCTTGCTACCAGCTTTTAATAGCTGTACTCAGAACTAAATGACTAGATGAGTGAGAGTATGAAAGTATGAAACTTATTCAATGTACTCATGAAGCTTATTCAGTAATAATTTTTAATGTGATAGTGTGGCGAAGCACTAATCTGTTGGGTTCTTTTAAGACTGAATTTAGCACTAAAATGCCTCTATACATGGATATTCATACAGTCATATACAAGCATGCTAATCACTCCCCGATGACTAACAACCACAACTGATCACAGGAGTGAACAATGAGCTGTCATCAGCTGTGCTCTGACTCGGCCTTGTACATAACCACTCTCTGGCTCTACCGGAAGCCAGACAGGCCCCTTCTCTTTCTATTTTCCATTTCTTCTTGTTTAATAAGGCTATCTCACTTGTCTCATCATTACAGTGCATAATTTCTTCTTCTTTTTTTTGCTTTCAAACAGAATCTAAATTCAGAAATGCTCAGCATCATCCTTTTTCATTCATTCTTCATTTTTTATGTATGTAAAGCAAACATAAGCCAGTCATCTTCAGTAATGCACTCTTTCTTAGTCATTAATCACAAAGATACAAATGTGTATCAGGCAGTAATAGTAATGTATCTGCTCTACTCTATATCATTTACAGTAGCTCTAGAACCTTCACAACAGCTTAAGTTATTCTGATGTGTTTGTGTGTGTGTGTGTGTGTGTGCGTGTGTGTGTGTAAAATAGAGAATGAGAGAAACCAATAGACTGAAACATAACAAAAGTTCACACACCAGCTGGGTCCAACACTAAACATACTGCAGGACTTTTTCTAATCAGATGGCAGCTAAGCATTGTCTCAAAAGCCTGTATGCCCAAACAATATCGTCCTTTTCTCTATTACAACCCAGGACAGAATAAATAAATACATTTTTGATTCATTTAATAGACTTTAAGTCATATTAAAGAAAAGAAAAGGAAATGATTCCCTTTCAGACTCACGTTGTCATATTTAGGTCAAATTTGCAGTGTGACGGGCTCAACAATGAGATTCAAGAGCTGTAGAGCAAGGATTGAAAACTGAATAAAACCAGGCTCAGTTTGTTGTAAAATCCTGGCAAGCCTATTCTTATTACTCTAAGCCACCACTTAGGACATTGGCTGCCTGCCAGCAACGAGCTATAGTAATTATGGGCTCTCATTTAAGAAAATTTCAGTAAGATGGATGAAAGCTATCAAGTGGGTTGAGAATAATATGAGCTCAAGTTTTGCGACTAACAAGATAAAGGATTCTCCTCTGTCTTGGTCAAGGTTGAAAGAAATTAGTGGAAAACTGTTCAGGGATCAATACTATAATGGAGGCAGCAGTAAGAAATGCTTGCAACCTGTTTTCACTTGTCTTTGTTTCTTTCTAAGACTAATAAGATTAGCTCACAATGACCACTGAGATGGTTACTCTCTTTTGTCTTGTTGTTTTCTTTAAATTGGCACAAGGTACATGTCAAATGTTACATTTTGTTTAGACTACACTAAAGAGGCACGTCAAGCTTATACTTTGTCATGTCGAAGTAGAGAAAATATGCTAGTGTGTGAGAAACAACAAATATGACATCACAATCTATAACAGTAAGCACTATGGATGCTGGTGTGTTTCATGAAAACAAAAATCTGATATTCTGACAGGTATTTGATTAGGTGGCAATCATGCTATGCTTCTGAAATGTCAGCGTAGTCCTCAAACATGCTAATGGGCTCTACATTAATCCCTTTCTGGTAGAAAAGTAAAGCCCCAGGTGCACCAAAAACCTAATCTGCACCACATCTAAAGATCGTGCGGTGTCCCTCAGCTGTGGCACGTCTGTAATGCTCTTCAGTCTAAGTCAACACTGATTACTCGTGACAGCAGTGACTACCACACTATGTCTTCCATCAATAACAACCCTCTTCCTTCATCCGGACTTCACCTCAATAAAGTCACATGTCCTCCATCTCTGCAGAATATAATCATCCTAATACATTTCAAGCTAAATGGATGAATGCAGGTAAAAATTCAGAAATATGTATTGCAGCACATTAGATGTTGGACTGATTTTATATATATATACATATATATATATATACACACACATATATATATATATATATATATATATATATATATATATACATACATATATATACATACATATATATACAATCACACACACACACACACACACAAAGAAGATGGAAATATAAAAATAAAATTAAGCCACAGACTCACCAACAACACTCAGTTGGTCAGTATCAATTTTATGTGTGTGTGTGTGTGTGTGTGTGTGTGTGTGTGTGTGTGTGTGAGAGAGACACATCATGTGACACCAATGACACATTGCTCAAAATAGACTAACATGCTTGTGTTCCATCTGAGGAGAAACATAAACTAAACCCCAACAATACAATGCATTTTGAAATAATACACAGTTCATGCAAAGTTTGAAAGAAGCCAGTAACAAAAACATTCACTTGTGTAAGTATGGACCTCATTTTGCTTTTTTTATTTGCATTATCATACATTAGGTACAAATGACACAATCAATTACAAGGTAAGTAGCTCAGACTCATTTTAAAGGTTTCAGGCTGACAAGGGAAAAAAATAACAAACATACACCATTTGCAAAATACAATATGTTCTTTCTTTTACAGTCTATGTAGATATCTAATTTAAGTCATTTATGTACAGGACAGGGGTGCAGAGATTATAACTGAACAGAGGAAAGTGGGAGAACTGGTTACACTGTGGATTACGATATAAGGCATTCTTGCACATCACTGATCTTATGCTCTGATTGGCCAAGAGGATAGTTTACTTAAAACTCTCTTAATTCAAATCGAGCAGGAAACAGCAGAGTGATGACTAACTACAAAGAAGACGTCATACCAGATTCATCCACAGAAAAGGACTGACAGAAGTACTAATTAAAATCTATAAATTAAAATAAAATCTTGAAACAGCTGTATGACCATATCTTTAAACCTAACCCTAACTAAATTAAAAAAGTTGAGGACATGTAAAAAATGTAAAAGAACAAATACTTTTGGCTAATTTCTTTCCTGTGGTGCATTAGTCAAACCCAGAGAGAACTGAAAAGTCTTGGGCTGATGTCGTCTCTGTTGAGTGAATTGCGTGAACTAGAAACTAGAGACCAACTTGTGATGGGATCAAACCAGCTGCAGCACCAAGGAGTTGTAGGACTAGCCCCATAGAGGAAAGTAGTGAGTTTATACACCAAATAGAAGCTTCATATGGTGATTTACAAATACATATACAATACAAAAGACTGTTTGATAGGGGCGTGATAACAGACGGGGCCACTGGGCCTCTTGCCCCCCTACTTCTAATCTTTTTTTTGAGAACTTATAGTTTAGACCACAACTGCGTTTGATCCCAACTGTAAAGTTGTGATGTTACTGTGTTCACCTGCTTTTGTGGTAGTTCCCACTACAGTAGGTGTCCCCAGGACCACATTTAGTCTTGATGACACGTGCAGACTCACAAAGTGATACAATAACCACTACCCTAGGATCTAAAAGGTGGGGGACACTATCAATGAGGAATGGATTTACATGGCCCAGGCACTGAGGAAGGAACTACAGATTGATTCAAAGAGAGGACAAAGGAGGGGCGGTTCAATATGATGAGGCACGGGGGTTGTTCTTCAAAACGAGGAATTATCATCTCTCCTGTCATTCATTTCGGCTTAACCCAATTCATCACCTGTTCATTCTTTCTTCACTCATCCATCAACAAGCGTAATCTTTTGATATTTTTGATACAGAATATTAATTAATTCGCCATGTTGTACAGTCATAAATAGGCACAGGGAGGTAAAGGTAGGAGACACGCAAGAATGAATCCAGTTTAAAATCTTTAGACAGTTAAAGGTTATTGTGACAGTGACAAAAAAAACTTTAAAATTACATTCATGTGAATTATTATTATTATTTTTATTAATTACCTAGTTTGAAAACACATTTAACATTAAGATCTGAGACGCTGAGTTGTGATATGAAGTAAAAATGGAAAAGAGACTTCAGGTTAGAGCACGGTAGACAAAGAGTAAAAAGAATATGTACAGTATAGGTGTACAAGCTGGGAAAGGCACACAAGGGAGGAATAATCTTTATGCCCACACCGACTGTGACTTGACATTTTGAAAACACAGCAAGTCAACAGAGATTCTATTAAAGGGATGAAGCTAGGCTATTAAGTCAGCACTTGTCACATACAGAGGTGCAAGTTAGGTTTAGACAAGGGCAAGACTGCTGCTGAGCAAACTCTGAGTATGTACAAGGAATATTTTCTCTCATTTCTCTGAAATTCACTGTGAATATCAAACGCTCTACCAAATGAAGTGTTCTGCCCAAAAGGGAACAACGTGCAGGATAAGTTGATTATCAAACCGACTGGCATTGTTAAGTGTACTGACACAATGTGCACTGGTATACTCGTGTTAGCATGCTACTGTAATGTGGCCAACTGACTGTACAGCAGCGTATGCCTTTAGAAGCTGCCAAACAAAGTTGTTTTGATGACCGCAGCTAGTACGACGCTGCAATTTTCAAATTCCGGTGTTTTCCAGGTTTGGCACATGCAAATGTCCGTGTAAGATGGGAAACAAACTAGGAGAGATCGGACAAAAATACTGACAAAATATTAAGTTCAGTTACATTCAAACAATATCTATCCTATCTATGTCAGTTAGATATAAGCTTTGCAGTATGATATTGAGATATATCCTTTGAAACATTCCTGAATTGTGCAGATGCTAGAGAAATAAAACTGACAACAAAAAAATGAGAGCAAAAAAAAAAAAAAAACAAAGGAAAAAAAAAGCAACAACAACACAACATTAAGATTATAATAAACATTCATGAGACACTAGAGAGCATGTGGTCCCACTGATCTACCAATTATCAGAGTGTCTAAACCAAAACTCACCAAAGATCTGGACTCTGTGTTCCAAATTCTCTTAGGTAAAGGCAAAAGGAGCAAGGGGACATAAAGTGTATACGCGTGCATATATATATCTATACAATATATATGCAGTATATCAAGCTTCTACAGAAGACAGCACTGATCTAAGCCCTGTGACAGCGACTAGGTCTCATGAAAGAATTTAAAGAGCAATTTAAGTCTATCTGCTATTACTAGATGTATTTACATTTATGTTATAATAAATGTCTATTCGATAGCATTCAAATCCTGTGATCTGCATTCTTTTGGCAAATCACTGTTGTTCTTGTAGCTTGTTTTCACAATCACCAATCTATCTGCACTGAATGACTGAGGCAGCTGACTAGTTTTCTCAGTTAAGCAGCGATAATAATCGGCAGGGATGTGTAACGGCCCACCTTAAATCTGGTTTTTGGTGAAATTGTCTTTTGACCAGTTATTTAAACAGCAACCACGATAACAGATGGTCGAATTCTCTGACTGCAAAGGAAAGGTTTTTCAGTGCCTCCTTGCTTCCTTTCTTATCTACTTTGGCATACACTAAAGAACATACATACTAAAGAAATCTCGAAAGCTAACAATCAACATTGCTGCTAAGGGATGCAGACCACTTGCAAATCATTGCTGTGTTGTCCATAAACCTCCTAATACAATTATGTGTTTTGAAATTTCAGCAATATGTTAAACTCGTAGGATTGAACAAATCCAACCTTGGTAATGAAGTAACACCTTTTACTGGTTTATCCACATTTATACAGCCTACATACTTCAGATGTGGTCTCTCTAAGATAAACTGCTAGTGAAGTTTTGGAACATTGTGGTTGCATCCAGGTCAGCAGGGGTCACATTCTCCTAGCACCATTGTTGTTTCTCTAAGTCCCTACAGATTATCCTTAACCTTTTTTCCTGACTTTATGACATTTTCGATTGAGGTAAAGGAAAAGGTGTAAGAGAGGAGAAAGGAGCGAGTTGTTTTTACTATCTAATCTTTTGACTGTTTAACACTCACAAGGCAAGACCTACAAACAAGCTGAATGTGGGTTTGTTTGGAGCTGTGTGGGCGAATTGAGATGGAAATAGAGCATTTTTGTAAAAAAAAAAAAATACAGTTTGTACTAAACAGCACATACAGAATCAAGAGCAAGCAGGAGCAGTTTGAGACATTACTACTAACATTTTGACAACTTGTTCCATTAAGAGTGAAGTGCTATCAGTAGGATTTTTTTTAGCCAGCATGTAGTTAAGCTAATCACGGTCACCATTCTTTAAGAAACCAGTAAAAACATTAAAGTGGATCTGTACTTACTGTAAACCACAATTTTGATTACTGTGACATTGTTATTCTTTGGAGTTTCGTACTTTTTTAGCATGCAGCATTTACCGTAATGTATCACGTGCATGAATGATGCCTACCAACAGCATGCAGATACGAAGGGACGGTCAACAGCCAGACGTGTATTCAATCAACACACAATTTGCAGTCAAAATCGCTCAAAAATTATTATTTTTTAAAAGAAGAATTTTATATAATTCAGACAAAGAGTAGAACAAATGTTTCACAACTTTCTAAATGTGGACTCTGTTAAAGAAACTGTTACAGTGCTGATCTGTACTGGGCTTTTAACATACAAATATTGGCTTATTTAACTGATGTAATAAAAGCACATTCAGGTGTTGGTATAAAACTGTAACTTGCTATACTTTCTTTTCTTTTTTTTTTAAAGAACTTGCAATTATTTACAGATGAGATACACACCAGTTTTAAGTACATTAAAATATTATTCTGCAATAATGGAAAAATACGGTATGAGAGTGAGATCAAATCTGTAAAAACAGTAAAAACAAAAACTGATTTAACTAATAATGGCTCCAAATGAAAGACAAGTTTGTTCTCATTACAGCAACGCAACGTGAAAGGATTTCAAATTTGATATCAAATTTCTGCATCGAACTTCAGTGTTTTATCAGCTTTTAAGCTGATGACACCATATTCAATAAAACATTTTATGGTTAATGCACACTGATACAAAATGTCATGTGTTCAGCAACTGAAAATTTCTTTACAGTCTCTGTTACAACATTTAAGACCAATGTGAGGCTCTGTGGGTGTAGCATGGGACAAAACAGTGATTAACTCTAAAAAGTGTTAGACTATGACAAACTGTAAACTGTTTGATTTCAAGGTAGGTTAATAAGACTGCCACTATAAAACTTGTGTGTCCGCATACTGTCCACAAAATCACTGACAAGGAAAGTATGCAAGCTGAAGCTTAATAAGGACAAGGGATTGGGAGCTTACACTATTATTTTTTGTCACAATCAGGTCAAAGTGGCTGATAATAGTAAAGCCAAGTGAACTTGTTGCCAAAATGACGCAACACTTTGATACCTATGAGTTTACAGGCTGCATATGTTTTAGAACCTCACCGTTAATCCTTCAGTTGGCTTGCTACACACACACTGGAAGTTGAGACTGGCTAGAATCAATTTGTAAAAACATTTCATTTTACCACCACCATGAAATCAAAGGAGAGAAAAACTGTAAACATTATACAGGAAACATTGAACAACAAGGTGCTGTTTAAATGCCTGCACCGCCTCTCCTTCATATTTGGCTATAGCATCTACACTGCCTAACGAGTGTTTCTCAGATTATCACATAATATCCATACTGTGATTATCCAAGTAGATACAATTTACAACCTGCCAATTATTTATGTAGAATATAACTTCAATCCATTGAGATTTATACGCAGAGAAATACATTTCTTAAATTGCAGACAAATACAGCCTCTCCAATTCAAAATATATACTGGCAAATTGTGCATGCCCTAGAATCCTGCTTAGGAATAACACCAACACATTAGGATTGAATGGTAGTCAGATGTTAGGTGGGTGGTTGGTTTAAATGGGTAGCAATGAGCAGAAAGGTTCCTCACAGAGGTTTTCCCATCCTTCTCATTCGCTGTTGTTCAGCGACGGGTGTACAAACTGGGGGTTGATGAAAGAGAACCCTGCGAACTCGGCCTGGTCAATGTTGGCAATAACCAGCTCATCTGGCGGTGTGAGCTGGGGCTGGGTGCGTGTAAAGAACTTGTCAAAGTTCTCCGCTCCTTTGCCGCACTGTAAAAAAACAAAGAGAAAGCAGAGAAGAGGGAGCAGTTTAGACGTTAGGTGTGGAAAATGATTTGAAAAGTGCAAGTAGATCGACTCTACAGGGCAGAGAAGAAATTGTGGAGCTCAGGCAGGAGTGTGCACACTGCATCTCTTTAAAAGGCAAGTACACAGCAATTTTTTGTAGGCAGCAGCCACTGCATTCAGCAGGATTTGTTTTTAACTACTTGGTAATTTTGCACCAATGCGCCCAAAGCACAGGACACACTCATCATAGTCGTTGTCAAACATCATTAGTCACTCCTATTGTCTTCGCCAGTCATATCGCAGAATAATATTGCACTAGCCTGGGTATTTTGACAATGTGCAACTGGCAACAACTATAAATACGCCTGCTTTAACCTGCCGACTAATCAAAACCTTTCTTCATTCTGCCGCTGACCTGCATAGATATGGACAAGATCTTACACCTGAGGGGACACTCAGTAAGATCACGTCATGCGATAGATGCAGTAATGCTTCAGAGAATTCCTCAGCAAAGGAAGAACTTGCATGTATGCAGACGTGGGTGTGCATATAATTTTGTTGCTCTTCACATCGAATGGAAAAAATAAAAACTGTTTTTAGAAGTGCAGTGTAAATATGTATATATATTTTAGTATATTTAATTACAGCGATATGACATGAGTTGCTTGTTTTTCTTCAGACGAAATTTATAATAAATGTAAAAAATCTGTTTTACAGTGTTCAGTGTTTTCTAGTAATGTTTCTGTGTATGCCATTCATAGTTATGCGGATTCCACTGTAATTGTCTGTTCAGGAGTGTGGTTTCCAACCACAAGCATGCCATGGTATCAAAGGCAAAGAAACAGAAACGAAACAATATTTTATTTGTCATGATCAAGTCTCTACAAGGTTTGTTCAAGTCAATCTCCAAGTACAGGTTTAAAATTTTGCCCTAAAGGTAATGATGAAAGCCAAGGGTGGTAGGGTGGTACAGTGGTTAGCACTGCACCTCAAAACCAAAGGCTCATGGTTCAAACCTCCTAGTAGGCTGTTCTCCCTTTTTTCATTTAGAAACTCCTGCTTTCTCCCACAATCATTGTCATTCTAAATTAGCCCTAGGTAAGGGTGTAAGGGTGAATGGTTATCTCAGTGTCCAAGTTTCTCTTAACCAGCCCAGCTGGGGTTGGCTCCAGTGGGACAAGATGGTAAAGAAATCAGACAAATTGATAAATTGGATAATTTCTTAGAATAATTTTAAAATATTATCTTGTTTAATGAAAGTAGATTGATTATTCCTTGTCCTCAGTAAGGAAAAAGAAAACAAAATCCTTCTCTATCCTCATTTGCTAGTCCGCCCACACACAGACTCCATCTATGTGGATGCACAAATTCCCAAATACACATATGCTCATACTCTAGTAACTTAGTGAACAACTTGATAAATGTTCATACTCGATACACGAATTATTACTTCTGCAGCTGACTGATAGCATAACACACTCTGCCAAACTCCATGAGACTCTAACACAGAACATGAAGAGAAAGAAAGGATGACAACAACCACAGCGCCTTTAGTTCTGCTGTAATACAAAAACAATCAATGATGCAATAAACTGAAAAGGCTGTTTGACTAAAAGGAAAATATTTAATGAGTAAGTAAATTTGTATGTAAAAATAGTTTGTTTGGAGAGTATTTATAACACAATAATGAAACCTGCTAAACCTTTTCAGATAAAATATGTTTATATCCAGCTACTTAGTCAAGTGGTGACATCTTAAGCTTGATTTTGTCCACTGCTAAGCAAACTCCTCTTGGCATGCACTGACTTGTGCTTCACCCATCACTTCAAAACAGCCTAGCAGACATCAATCTCCACCATCACAGCATCTGTCCCTTCTCTGGATTGTAAACGCTATGAGCACTGAACACCAGCAATTTCAGCTTGGCCAGCCACTATGTACTCTCTTCCCCTTGTTTTCAGCCCCTTTCAATCAGTTTTAATTATTAGTATCTGGGCATTTGAAGCCCACGACTGACTGTGACCTGGATTTGAAACTCTTGACTAACTGACCTTTTTCGCTGTTGTCCTATATTCCATTCACAAACAAGATAACGCTGTCTGCCTAAGTCTATGCATGCTTAAATTGACATCACTGTCACTGTGCATACAGGAAATTCTTTGTTTTTATGTGTGTGTGTTAAGGTATGTCTGTCTTTGTTTGTCAAGTAAACACACACAAGTATGAAGTTGCAGACATTTCTATTTTTATTTTCTCTTTACTATTTTTTAGGAGGCTAGACAGAGCGTGCCAGGTGATGTGAACACAACATACGATGAAAACATAAGACACTGCTGTTTCTAAGAGGCGTGTGTTTGTGTGTGAGGTTTTTGATTGCGAGTGTTGTCACTGACAGGTGACATTCGCTCTAAGCCATCACCACCCTGTCAGAGTAGATAGAGGGCAAAGACGCACATCAAGATGTGACTCTCTGTGTGCGCGTGTGGTGGGGGGCCTCTGAATTTTCTGCTTCGTACACAGCGGGCACCTGATGGGTAATCGCTAGCATCCTTCAACCGCTGCGTCTCTGCTGCCCACTTGTCTTCTTCTATCCATCACTGGCAATCCATCGCTGAAGTGAAGCAGCACATTTTTAACTCTGACCTCCAACGACAATCTCCAGCACCAAGATGTTCCTTTCTAGATCACAAAACTCCTTGTGACATGAGGCTTCTGCTCTCAAGCAATACTCTAACCAGTGTGTATGTAAAGCATATGTGAGCTTTTTTCTCCCCCTTTTGTCAAGAGAAACCACTGTGACAGTGGTTAGTGTTGTTTTTACCCCTCGCAGCACCGAGCGCTGAGTAAACAGTTTAGCTCCTGGCGTCAGATCATCACACTCCAACTAAAGGACTTTGATGAGAAAATACCATATTCTGTATAGAATATAAGAAAATAAAGAACAAAACGAGAACATTAACTTTTGACCCACTGTCTTGGAAACATGGTCTTAGTGTTTTTGTGACTTTTTAGGCGCACAAACATGCTCTGCTGGAAAAGCACAAGGCTGGTCTTACAACTCCTATTTTTTACTATGTGATTCAACCAACCTTGATTGGGTGAGACCAAGGCTATGATGCTGCTGATACATCCTCTCATACATACACAGTGTCCTACATGGGTTTTTGACCTACTTTCTCTCATCTTTAATCTCCCTCCCTCTCTCACTGCACACATACAGACGTGCACGCCTCTGTGCCCAAGCATATTAAAAGAACACTCAGCTACTTAGGATGACAAATGAGTGCCTGCCTCCATTAAGAGTTGTGCCAAGACTCTCTCTTCCTCTTTTTTCTCTACCTTCAGCTCCCTGAAGCCAGCGGCCTGGGAAGCATTCTGTTCTCATCGCCTTCCTAACATGATGTTTTCTTTGTTGGGTTGCTAGTTTGTCAACATCAACGAACCACTTAAGGGAGGACATCAGTCAAAGTGTGGAAGAAAAGGTTTTCCAGAAATGTGCTTTGGATCTGAGCAGCTTATCTGTAGGGAAATTTCTTTGCTTTTTAGCTCTGAAGCCTGTGATTACTGGTGCAGAAAGATAAAAGAGAGATGAAATCAAAAGTTTGTATTGCAAACTGCATACTGGCTGTGCTCCAATGAATTCAACTTGTAAAAACCCAACCCAAAATATTTCTTTAAATACGTCTTTTGACTATAAGATATTGCAGTGTTGTAGTTACAAATTTGGTCTGTAACAGGTAAACTGTGTTTGATGGGAAACCAATAAGTTCAAAGATTTTACGGAAAATGTGATAAAGAGTCGATTTCTCTTGACCTCAAATCAAAAACACATAATAAATAAAACTTAAAAATGAACAGCAAAAAAACAAGAGGAAAGGCTCATATCCTCAGCAAAAGGCAGCAGTGTTTGCCTCTTATTTCCCAAAGCCACAGTGACTCAAAAATCACCCATATTGCCATCATTTTCTCAGTGTGTGTGTGCCTGTGCGTGCATCCTATGAGCCATGCACATCCCTTCCTTCAACGTTCCAAGACTTCTGTGCAGTGACTAAGTCCTCCCACTCTGTCTTGCCCTGCATCCTTGCCTTCATTTACTATCAATCAGCAGCTTTGACCTACTTCTTTTTGACAAAAACACTATCGGCCATCCACAAGTAGGCGTCAAACGTGTGGGCATCAAGTGTCTTGTACTCTGAAGAAATCGGCCTGGTTTCATAGCAAATACCAACACAGTTAGCTGAATGTTGCTGGCATTTAATTGTGTGTCTGCTACCTGCAATACACAGTTGAACGGTCACAGCATTCAGCACAATAATGGAACAGTGGATCAACGCTAAGTGAGCCTGCCATGACAATCATTCTACTGCACAGACAATGTCCCTCATGCTATCTGACACCCGGTCCAATAGATACAGATGGTAAAAGTCTCCCAGCTGGGTGCAGCTAGTGTATTGATTGCAATTCCGAAGCTGTCATAAGGCGGATGAAGTGAGATTGAGCAAGGAAAGATGCACAGGGAGAAAGGAAAGAAGAGGAGCGGATTAAAAAGACAGGAACATATTTGGTAAGTTGTGAGAAGGAGATGTATGAAATCAGAAACAACATTGTATTAAATGGCACAGTGAGATGGACATGATAGACCATAAGTGTCTTTACATGGCTGCAGGGAGCATTCAAAAATGTTAATTACTGTCTTTCCACCTCTGTCATCTTTCCAACTTCTCTGCACCTATTAGATCCATGCAAACATGCACTATGCCAAGAGCATGGACATTTGCATGCTTTTACCTGCCTTCAACTTCAGCGGGAACAAATATACAATTACAGAGACCTTTCTTTCTCCCTATGATATTGATTATCACCCCCTACGCGGCAACAAACTTGCAGGCTTGTGCAGCAAACGAACGCAGAGACGAGGCGTAAATGCAAGGAATGATTCCACCTGTTTTTCCTTAATCTCCTTTAACCTTTTATATTTACACTTCCTCCACACATACATTTATCCGCACATACAAACGCAAAGCATTTTCAGGAAAACCCAGCACACTCAGCAGAAAACTACATGGAACAGGTCAGGATTCACCTTATTAGAAGAACTGGAGCCCTTGAGGGTTGAAACAGAAGAAAACTACAAAATGAATATGTAATGGACACAGGCACACACACAAATAGAGCACTAAGTGACCTACTATATATATTTTTTTGTTTAAAGAAATGCAGTCTATATTGAAATCTGCAAACATATGTGCTCTACATGATTGATGTGCTGCAAAATGTGTGCTCTTTATAATTATACACTTAAATCTGACTCTGAAATGACCAATTGTTGACAAAGCACATGTCATTTGCAGCCTACAGCTTTGTTTAACAAGACAAATGAGCATTATGTTAAAGCTGTATCAAATTTCACATGGCTCACTGGAAATCAGAGTGACCTCAGGCTATATTTAATGTAACAGTTCTATTAATTGTCCCAAGCCAATAATTAGGTATTTACTGTGAGACATACAACGCTGTACAGTTATGAGCCTGGATCTGCTGTTATGAAACTCTAAGACTGATTTCCTCCCACTATGTTTATGACACTGAGTTCTTGAGTGGGTAGTAGATTACTCCAGTGGTAAAGCTCTCCATCTTGTGTTTTAAATTCTTAATAGACATTCCTACCACTGTCAATCACCATTAATGGGTTACAATGGACTGCAGTCACATTAGATCAGCTATTTTACTACACATCATTATAAACTATATGATCCAGTCAGGATGATATATTATGTTCTTCAGTAACACCATTGGTCTTGTTTATATTCAAAAACAACACATTGGATCGCCAACAACACATCTCGTACATATGTGCTCGCACTCTCCTTGTTGTTGATGTGTGAATGTGTTGTGATCATGCAATAACTGCTGAGTTATATAAGAATACAAGAGCGTGCAGTATGTAACTGCATTTAATCAAATCTTTTACTGATGGAAAAAAAATTGTTGCAATAAAGTAAATCTTCCACCAGAGGCAAGGATAATGACAAGTATTAATGTGTATTAAAGTGAGACTGTATCACAGTCAGATCCTAATGCTCACTTGTGCACACATTAACAGACAGAGCAAATAAGTGAGAAAACCATGACATCACAATGTTGTGTAAACAGTACTCCTCTTCAGTGATGGATTTACCTGAATAAACGATGTTTTCCAACTTACCTGTTGTAACTATGCCGATTCGTGCCTCTGAGACTTAAAGTAAGCTGTGAGGCAGGAGGCAGTCACGCTGACTTGCTTGTCATCTTTTTCACAAGGTGCTATAGCACTTATGCTTAATTTAGGGGTGATCGTGGCTCAAGAGTTGATAGTTCGTCTTGTAATTGGAAGGTTGCCGGTTTAAGCCCCGGCTCCGACAGTCTCTGTCGTTGTGTCCTTGGGCAACATACTTCACCCGTTGCCTACTGGTGGTGGTCAGAGGGCCTGGTGGCGCCACTGTCCGGCAGCTTCACCTCTGTCAGTACGCCCCAGGGCAGCTGTGGCTACAGTGTAGCTTGCCATCACCAGTGTGTGAATGACTGAATGTAGTGTATGTGCTTTGGGGTCCATAGGGACTAAGTAAAGCGCTATACAAATACAGGCCATTTACTTCTTAATGGAGATATGGTTTTAGAAATACCAGAGGGCATTTCGTTGGCGGTTTTAAAAGGTGCATGACAACTAATTAAAACATTGTCATCATATGCCCTCTTGCAAATTCAGCAGCCAAGGAGGCAGCTGAATTTGTAATTCTCTGAACAAACTCCCAAGGTATACTCCCAGGTATACTTTTAACCAAGTTGGTCAAAGAGTTTTTGATATCTGGCTGCTAAAGAGCCAAACACAACATGACAGAATGGCTGGTGGAGAGTGTGTGTGCGTGTGTGTGTGGTCATCTGGGAGTTTTCCGTCATTTCTCCTTCACAGGAATGAATCTGTTTAATATAAACTTTACAAAATCCTGAAATAAACATTAACTCATGTCATGTGACATGATGTTAATTTTTTGGGTGAAGAAAAATCTTTATGGTGCGTTTTATAACACAATCAAGAAATACTGTTTGGAGGGCCTTTGTAGAGCTTTAAAAGAGAATGGATCAAATGCTAATGAACCCCTTAGGAAAGTAAGCACACTGTGTGGCTTGCATAGATAAGGATAATCTGAAATTGCTTTGTCTGTACTTGTGTCTATATAGTTTTTGATCCACAGATAAACTTATATATAAATCTCATTTAGCGTCGCTGGATCTCCTATATTTGGGTGTTTAATACTTCATAAAATATAACTTTGTCTAGATTATTTTCTGACATTATCCACCATTTGAAAAACACCAAGTAATGAATGTCTGAATACTGCGTATCTAAGACGAAATTTGTGAACATATAAATTCATACAGCAATCAGCCAATAGATATAAAGTATGAGGCATCGTGAAGATGCATTACTCTGGTTGTGTACAGTAATCTAATAAGTTTTAACCAGTAACTCTTGAGTTTTTGTGCGTATTGAGACAAATCTGACTGAAGGCTGAGACAGAAGTTCGTAAACAAACAGCCAAGAACAGATAGTCCCCCAGGGAGTAGAGAACACAGCAGAGGGCTATTAGATGCCTTGCCATAACAGATTTGTCATGTTGAGATAAGCACATCTGTTCTTTATAGATATATGCAGTTCACAAGGTTGTATTTATCTACTTGTCTTGTTTGCATGTGTTTACATGTGCTTAAGACCGAGAGGAGATCAGCTGAAGCCACTTTTTATTATGAATTAATAATAATGTTAA